>NC_091463.1:32894748-33208914 GCF_027789765.1 Dendropsophus ebraccatus | reverse complement strand
TGCTTGGGTATGCTATGTGTGCTGGGGTATGTGTGCTGTGCTATGCTATGTGTGCTGGGGTATGTGTGCTGTGCTATGCTATGTGTGCTGGGGTATGTGTGCTGTGCTATGCTATGTGTGCTGGGGTATGTGTGCTGTGCTATGCTATGTGTAATGGGGTATGTGTGCTGGGGTATGCTATGTGTGCTGGGGTATGTTATGTGTGCTGGGGTATGTGTGCTGGGGTATGCTATGTGTGCTGGGGTATGCTATGTGTGCTGGGGTATGTGTGCTGTGCTGCTGAGAGACTGTTTTGTGAATTAAAGTTTGTGTTAACATTAATTTGTATTTTTTATTGCACGTAATTGTACTGGCTAGGGGCGGGGTTGCATAGATGGGGGGGTTTTGATGGTGGCGGCCAGGGGGGGCTGGGGGCCAAATCGCACCTCTGCCCAGGGGCCCATAATGCTGTTAAGACGGCCCTGGTCTGGGTACGAGTGTTCAGACCCTTACTGATCGAGAGAACGCACCGGGAGAAGATTGCACTCTGCGCGGTCCTCTCCCAGCAGCGTCATGTGATGAGTCAGGCTCATAATGAAAGTCTATGAGGCCGTCTCTTGACACAGAGTGGGAAGCAGTGTTCTCACATTTGGTCAGGGTCTGAGCACTCAGACAAGGACCGATCAAATCTATTGACATATCTCTCTGACATAAAAAGCAAAACAATGGCGAGCGCTCCAATACCTCGGTTCACATGGCTAACATAACAAACACAGAAAAATGCTGCAGCAACCTGCAAGTGTCAGGGCTCACCGTATATAGATTTTTTTTTTAAATGAGGTTCTTAGCAAACCATTTGATCAAATAGAGTGCACCATCTCACTACATTTAGGTGAACCTCAGAGCAATGGCTCCTAACACTGGCCTTAGTCAGACTATAAGCCTACAAAGCTGGGCATGAAGGATCCAAATAAACTCTGTTAAAACATTCACAGGAGATAAATGGAGTACAAGCCAAAAGAAGTTAGCCACACTCTCCACATATAACAAAAAATCCAGTACCACTGTTCACACTGTGCAGGTTGCACACTGCGATGGCTGACATACAAAATACAAAAACTTAAGGTGGTGAGATGGTGCACTCATTTAATTAAATGATTTGCTAAGAACCTCAACAGGTTTTTATTGTGAGTACTATAGAGGGAGTATATACGGTGAGTCCTGACACTTGCAGGGTGCTGCAGTATTTTTCTGTTTATGTCCCTCTGATATGTCATGGATATTCATAATGACAGTGACAATTTAATTGATCGACAGTATAAGGTATATTGGGCCGCTGGACTTCCAAAAGGAACACTTTTGCTGTGCTAAATATCCAAGTGTACGGGGAGGACAGGAGAAATAACTGTTGTCCCTATTGTCGACAATCATTGGAGGTATATAGGCAGTGTTTAGTATTACAGAAGAACCACATTGTTAGGGCAGGCCCATCCTTGTAACATTATGGGAGGGGGGATTACAATGATGACATTAATAGGTCAAAGATGCGAGTCAGACTACTGACATAACATGAGAACACGTCTCGGCAACACTATCTGCATATGTGACACAATATGTTTGTCTGTAACACTGGAACATATGGTTCCTTCCAGAAGTCTTCAGATGTAATTACTGAGTCAGCAGGAATACATGGTCTGTCCTATTGGCTGGAAGCTCACCAGCTCCTGCTCCTACCTAAATTGTTCTTAATCTTTCCATGCCACTGGGTATTTTAATTGTTCTTTATCTCCATCTCCAGATTCTCATATTGCCATTAGATACATGTCCAAGCAAGCAGAGACTGTTCATTGCTGAGTCTAGCTATATCACTAACAAAACTAACAATGAATATTTCTTATTAAATTGTCAAATTGTCCCTTTTGACATGTCATAAAGACAGCCAGGGTCTGCATGATCAGACCCCCAGGGATTGATAAAATGAGAAGCTAGGAGAAGTGCTAGGCTGTCTGCCTACCAACCGTTCATAACATAGCATGACATATCCGAAAATGTCTTCATTGACAGTGAAACACAGCAGTATCTTTAAAGGGAAACTATCAGCAGGGAAATTATACGTGCAAATGCTCTTTTCAGCCGCATACCTGATTTTTGCAACAACCTGCTGATAGTTTCCTTTTACGGCTGGAGCTTCATGGTTATTTGGGCACGCTGCCTGGTCGTGCCACCCCTTTTCTCATACAGGTATATGGGGTGCACTGCCACCCAGCTGGATGGGTCGCAGTTATGGCTCCATGTAGATTGCAGCACCACCTTATTAACTTGTATGAGTAATAGGGTTGTGACCAGTAATACACAGCAGTGGCTTATGTAAAGACCCATAGGTACCCTATGTACCACTGTATAGTGCCTCTGTGGTCGCGCAGTTATATTTCTCCATGGATTCTTTCTTAAAAATCGCAGTATTGGCCTGTACAATTCTAAGGCTTTTTCCAAGTTTAAAAAAAATGTATTGAGAAGTCAAGAAATAGGCTACTATTTAGAAAGATCCAAGAAACAGGTTACAATAGGGCCTATTATTTTCATTACAAATAACTATAGGCTATGTTCAGTGTATGTTCAGCACATTCTCATTATATCTACTGAGGAAAATGAAGCTAAAGATGTTACTTCATGCTCCATTTAATACAGAGAATCTTGCTGAACAAGATAGGGGAATAATATTCTTCATCTTATATTACTTGCCTACACTTTGGCGTCACTAAATGCGCTCAGAGATTGTTGTTCCTTACGAGCGTTATAAGACTAACGCTATGTCTCTGCATTTGGTCGGTTATGGCTGTAGAGTAGTTCATGTGTATTTCCCCATTGTGGCACACCACCACTACCCAAAAAATAACCCCAGTAAACATCTGTTACATATTTTTAACCAGTTCGATAGACTTCCTAGATTTGTTTCTGTGGGAAATCACCATCACAGTTTTTAGAAGTGATTTTCCCAATGAAGTCCTACACAATCTATGAAACAAGCTATAAAAAAATACAGCGTACCTTTTAAATACCCGAACATTTATAAAATGCAGTTTAATGAACTGCAGTGAAATACTATAGTGGCAAGAGAGGGAAGGACAAGCAATCTTAGAGTTAAAGGGTGGAGATTCAGAATGTTCCCTTTTATAACTTTAGTCCGTGAATTTCAAGTGTTACTGTCACTTTAAGAAAAAACTTTTGCCATGTCAAAAATGATGGACTGAATTTGCCTTTACGTTATTCAGCAAAAAGGCTGCTGACAGGTCCCCTTAAAGGTTGGATAAACCATTTAATACCCATAAAGTTAGCAAAGTGAGCTATCTGGAAAATGCCCAGGCTGGACCACCACAGGATCTCCTCTGTGCCCAAGTTATAAGGAAATTCCAGATTATTAGGTAGAGAAGCAAAGTGTGTGACAAGTGGAGTTGGCATTGTTGTGATAAGAAAGCCCAGATTGCTAAGATGTGAGAAAGTGCAGGGTCCCAGAGAGGGTCTGCCACTGCTGTGTCTTATGTATGTCGGTCAGTATTAGGGCCCCTTCACACGGAGCAAAAGTGGATGAATTTCAACCAGTGTCTGTGGCGCAACTTTTGCTCAGTGTGAACGGGCCCTTATCAAGTGTATATGATCTGGGCTGCAGGTCGTATTCTGCACTCCCTCCACTAGATGTCTCACTTTATATTTTATGCATTGCATGGCACAGCTAAAGGAAGGGTTATTAAGGGTTATCTAATCTTCCTATGTGACTGATTTCATGTATTTTTCTGTGTATGCCACTGCCTCCAGTGCTAGCAGTGCTGGGCTAGTGAAACCCGCAGTGAGGCGACTGTAGATGGGGAGTAGGGACTAGCCCACGCCAGGAAGCTATAATCTTCTTCTTCCTATTCATCAAGCCCTGATAACAGAGACAGGAGCTAAAGAGTCAGCAGTTAGGTAAGAGGCATGAACTCTGCTGCAAATGCGCTAGGTTTCCTTAGGGGTCTCCCCGATGGCTAGCTTTACCCTTGAGGTGGGGTCAGTGTACCTGCTAGGAAGCAGTGTCAAGTAATTTAACTAAGTCCAAAGTATTTTCAAGTCTCAGGTTTTTCAAGTACCCAAAGTATCTAAAAGGGATCTTTTAGCAAAACCTCAAACTATTGTATACCTGCAACATCATTTAGAGAACTGTTGCTTATTGTGTACTGTACCTTTAAGATGTTTTCTACAAGTAAAAGTTTCAACTGCTTAAGTCTATTCTGGACTCCGCACTATACCTGCAACTCACAACTTTTGTGTGTCTGGGACCCAGGGAGGGTGCATAAAACTCCCTGTGACGGGAGCTGAAAAGGTACACCAACCCCTGCCCTAGCTAACACCACCTGACTGACCTGGGTTACCGCAAAAGCAAAGAACATAGACTAGCAGTTCAGAGGGATGGGCTGCATTAGAAGGGTACCCAAATGGGTTCTGGCTTCTAAGGCTTCTAAGTGGGTTATGCAAAGAGAGTTCAGTTGAGCTACTTGATAATATTTAACTAGATGACGTACTCCAACGTCACGTGAAGGTCTGGGGGCAAAGAGAACAGACTGGCAGACTCTCTTTAGTTAGCTTTGCCAACTAAATGCAAGAATTTGCAATTACAACATAATGAAGCCATGTCTGGTTGCTGAGATTAGGATCATGAAACAGATGTAGAGAACACAAGTTAGCAGAGCAGAAAAGGTCTTACTGCAGTAACCTACCAGGTATAGGGGTACTAACTAGGCACTTGGCACGTTGGCCAAAAGTGGTATGCCAACCCCCAGGTATACTAACACTAGGCTTTGTAAAAGGTAGAACCAGGTGATTGTGAGGTTCAAAGCAAAAATGAACACAAGGTCCAGCACCTAACCAGAATAATTCTTTACTGAAGAAATCTGCAGTGCAATACACTTAAGGGTGTCTTCACACACACCGGATTCGCAGCAAATCCGCAGCAGATTTGATGGTGCAGATTTGAAACTGTGTTCAATTATAGATCAAATCTGCTGCGGATCTGCTGTGGATCCGCAGCAGAAAATCTGCTGCGATGCGGTGTGTGTGAAGCTACCCTAAAGGTGAAAGTGCGCAAAAGATAATCACAAAAACAGGCAGAACAATATCCTTTCTGTTCATGGACAAAACAGAAGACTTGACTTGGGTGCTTGTGGTATAGGTAGTAAGTGTTACATGAGTAGTGTTAGGTTAAGGGTCTGTCTTGGAGCCTTGCCTAAAAAGTACAGAACTCTACCAGGGCAAGTTATACTGTGTGAAGAAGCTCGTACTCACAGGACTGAGAAGAAGAAGAAAGATCGCCTTTTGCCAGAAGAGCCCACAGAGTGTCATGTCTGGTGGTATGAGTCCTAGGGGTGAGCAACTGGGTGTAGCTAACCCCTCAAGGTTCCTCGAGTAGGTCAAGCATAAATCAATGGAGTTCGTCGGCTTAGGCATTTTGCTCTACTGCAGACAAATTCTGAATATATGGATTATCCTGAATAACCTTTTAATATTTTATCCCAGGCTTAGGCAAGGTTCTTCCCAGAAGACAGTTACCACACTTTTGGGTTTAGCACTGCATAGCTATTTTCACAATAACCCAACAAACTATCTTCTGTCTCTTTCCAACTAACAGACTAGAAGACAACCCTCCCACCAGAAACTAAAAGACTTAAATAGAGGTGACCAGATCAAACCTATCGGTGGGAAAAGTGCCAGAAAGAAAGAGGTGTAAATGTTAAATAGGTAGAGACCTTCAGCTGTACAATAAGAATAGGGGAGAGTGAGATACCAAGTGGTGACCGTGCAAAACGGCACCCACCATCCCAATGTGGGACACCTGACAGAGATACCTTTTGACAGGTGGACTAAAGGGGTAGTGGCACACCTGTACTGGGACACTACATTATGTGTTCTGCTCTCTGGAACTTCATTCTCTCTCCCTGGCCGTCTCTGAAGTATACCTACTGAGACAAGAAGGGGGTGGGTGCTTCTCTATACAAGCTAAATTTAGCTCCGCTTATAAAGAAAATAACTACTGATCTAACTAGATGGAAATACCTACTGCTCTCTCTACTGGGTTTCCCTAAACTTTTATATCCCCTCCAAACTGCCCTCTCCTCCTCACCCATTCAAATGTAAAACCTTACAATCCACTTTCTCACTTTTTCTATGTTGACATAAATGACCTAGAATCGCTTACTCTACTCTGTGCCTCCCTAAAATTCTCAAGGGCGCTAAACTACCAAATATCCAGGGATTGGCTGCTAGACACCTCCCTATTCTCTAATCTGGGCGTTGAACAACAGTTAGCAACACCCTAGTCCTTGACGGCACTACTGCATGCCAAATTGAAGGACACCCCACAACGCTTCAGAACCATGACTATCATTATGGACATGGTAGCTGTGTGGAAAGCGGTCAGGAAACTCTTCAAGCTTCCCTACACAGTCTCTCCCTTCCTTCCTCTATAGCACACCATAGTCTTCCCATAAGGTAGACAGAATAAGCTTTTTGCACTTTGGAGAGCTCAAAATAAAAACATGATATGATATCAGTGACAAGGGGTCAGGGAAACTAATCATTTGGTGTTGCTCATAATTAAACAATGCATCCTTCACCATTGGATTCAGCCTACGATTGCCTCCCTTGCTGAAATCCAACTTGCTAGAATACACTGAAATGCTAAAATACAAATAACCAAAGCATTTTTTGTAAAATCGAGAGGGCTTATAAAGCTCCTTTATACAAGGGATGAAATACAATCCCTCATGCTTCCTCTCCGTTATACATCATGGTACTGCACGGAGGATTTACTCAATACACTGGGACCTCTTAAGCTTGATCCTTGACCTCTCAGTCATGCCTTACACTGGATTTGCATGTTTGTACTTTACTGCCTTAAGCTGTACTACATGGCACACCTGCTACTGCTACTTTCTTTTACTGTTAGACATATGGCAATGTTTTGTTATGTTGTTCTTCCAACTTTGTATGTTTTATGTTTTGCTGTTTGCTCAGCTATGTTTCTGTAGATGTATCACCAACTATTGCAGAGGTTGTTTTCATGTATTGTTTACAAATGGCTGCGTCACTCAAAAGCATATGCATGTCTCACGGACATTTCGTTTATGAACATTACTTCTCACATTCTGTCTTGATGCATCTTTGGTGCACAAAATTTTTGTGTATTTTGATTGTACTAAAAACCAATTAATACAAGTTTTAAAAAAAAGGAAGAAGGAAGAAGGGTCTGGGTGCATGTTGTGAGCAATGCATTGGACAAAACAATGCCCACATGCAATGTTCAACAGCTGCCTGATGTTTCTGATGTCACAGTGACATTGGACAGCTATTAGATACTGCTTCTGAGACAGCCAGAAGGAGGAAGAGGGGCGCTAGGGATCAGGTAGGACCTTTTCTGCTCTTTGGATTATCCCTTTAATCACTGGTGGGTAATAAACACTGTATGCCAAATCCCTAGAAGGTAGACTATGGATTGCCAGGCAAGGATGAAAGGAAGTGACCCTATGGAATTAAAATTAAAGGAGAACTCAGCGTAATGTATAAATCCATGGCGGACACTGCATGGTGGTAACATAATAAAGATGCCATACCTACTTGTGGCCCCCACAGCGCATTGCCACTGCTCACGGACCTCTGCCAGCCTCCTATAGCTCCCGATTCTGCAATGTCACAAACCGGCTTAGGCAGGACACCTGCAGAGTTGTGACACGGGAAGCCAGGAGAAACAGGAGCCCAGAGGCTGACAACGAGTGATGGCACTGCAGGGGCACAGAGACGGGTAAGTATAACTTCTTTATTATGTTACCAGCATCCCCTACCCGCAGTGGATTTTTATGTTTCATAAAAGAACGTCCATAACAGGTGCCTCAGGCTTACTACCATTTACTTGGTTGCCAGATAGGAGCCTAAAAATGTTAAACATTTAAAAAATGTTAGGGAGAGAGGTAAGCATGGAGGTAATGGACTTTTCAGCTTCATATATGTATCCCAAAATGGTGCCTTGAAAAATACAACTGGACCTCATATACAAGCCCTCGTATGGCTACGTTGATGGAAAAATAAGAAAGTTATAGCCCTTGAAATGCAGTGATGAAAAAGCAAACTAAATTGCTGTGTCTTCAAGGTCCAAAATAGCTGCGTCCTCAATGGGTTAAGATAGGTCAGACAGAACTGAGGCTAGCATATTTCCCCATTTTGTGAGGTCCATGTGATATCTGAACAAACAGAAGCAGCCAGGCGAACTAACACATTAAACAATTAACAGATTACGCTAGCAAACAAGTTCAGTTACTTGTGTAGGTGTGGGGATCTTGCTTCACTTAACTTATTTCATCTGGAACATGAAAATGAATTGTGCTTCAGGAGCCTTACCGACACTTATCAAGATGGGGCGTGAATGTAATATGCAGGGACCAAGCCTTGTTTCAGTCAGGCTCGGCACGCGTGATCACTTCATTGTTTGGTTAGGCTGTTCACTTAAAATCTTAAGTGTTCTTAATCTGTAAAAAAAAAAACATATATCCATAATTACAAGAATTTGCTTGTGAGCGGGACAGACAAACATGTTTAGGATTATTCCCGAACGACGTTTGGTCTGGTTTCACACAAGTGTCTACATGTGCATTAAGTCCTGTAAAAGCTCTGCATTAGAGTACACATTACAGCTGGGGAAGCTATCTGTATCACAAGCGCTGCAGCCACCACAGTGAAGCAGAGCAAACAGGGATAACTGACAATTACTGATTGCTGTGCTTCACTGTGCTGCAGCTTCAGCACTGCTGACAAACACAGCTTCCCCAACTCTTATGTCTAGTCTAATGCTAATATGCAATAGAATACTCGAGGCACACAGGGAGATGCTGACAGTAAGTGCAGTGAGTACACTTAGGGTGCTATTACACGGGACGATAGGGGCCCGATAATACCTGTGAACGAGCAACGATCTGCTAGATCATCGCTCGTTTACTGGACCTATTACACGGCCAGATAATTTTTGAACAAGGGCTGCAGGGACATCGTTACCGATGTCCTTGCAGCCCTTGCTTAACTTATATACATTACCTATCCACGTTCCAGGGCTGCTGCTGCGGTCTTCTTCTCCACGGGTCCCGCGCGCTCTAACTTCAGAGTGGCCTGTCAGCTGACAGGCTGCTCAGCCAATCACAGCCCGGGACCACTGCAGCCTGTGATTGGCCGGGCCGCCTGTCGGCTGACAGGTCACTCTGAAGTTAGAGCACGCAGGACCCGAGGAGAAGAAGACCGCAGCAGAAGCCCTGGAACGTGGATAGGTAATGTATATCGTCTGTCGCCGGCCGCACACCACTATTACACGTAGCAGTGCGCGGTCGGCGCCAGACGAAAATAGGTCCAAACCTAAATCAACGATCAGCCAATGATCGTTGTCATCGGCTGATCGTTGTATTTATTACATGGAGCCATAATCGTTCCGTGTAATAGTACCCTTACTTATACTGTACACTGAACAATTTTACTTTAAAGTGGCCAACCCCTTTAAGACCAGAACTGAACTGGGATGTAGTGTACTGAAGAATATTCTACTCACAGTTGAGATTAGTGCTAATTAAGTGTTAACTGCACTAACCTGGTGGAGTTGTGCTAATGTGCCGACACAACTCTACCATGAACTTGGATAATTGATCCACTGCTAGACTGGGGAAAAAGTGCTGACACATTGTCACACTGTCTCAGAAACATGCACACAGGAAATATAAGATATGGACCCCATAAGTCTTTGGCGCAGATTTAGAAGAAGGAGCAGATGCACATAGTGAAACCTTTCTTTTTTTTCCAAAGAAAGGGTTCATATGAAGCACTATGTGCACCTGGACTTTCTTTTAAATCTGCACCAAAGACTTATGGGGTTCATTATGTAACTATTTGCATGTTCTCTTGACAAGTCAATTTCCCTTGTCTGAAATAGGGACAAGAGCTTGAGGCAGTCTTGGGCGAAACTTCCTGACTCCACATGATGCTGTGAGCACCATGTCCGTGGCCCAGATCTGGACTGTAGCAAAGGCAGCAACTGGAACAGGTTGTACAATAACTTACTCACAGCAGGGGGATTAGTATTGTATCAGGTTCAAGGGCTCCAAGGGTAAAATCTTCTCTTTACTGGAATGGATTGGATTCAGAGGCCTGAAGAGGAAAATATGTCTCTTCCTATGGCTTGACTCCTCTCCCGCTTGAACTGTACAGCAAAACTGTAGATTGTTACTTGCTTTAGCAGGTTTGCAAGGAATTGTAAACTTGTCTAGGCCTAAAGCTTGGTATAAGGCCTCAGTATGGTATTGGTATAAAGCCTCAGTATGGTATGGTATTCCACAACAACTTTAGGCTGAATTACAAGTACCAGGACACTGCAAATACACAGTAGAATACAGTACAGGGCATGTGGATGAGATTTTAACAAATTCCACATGGTACAGAAAAAAATAGATGTGGAAAAGGTCCTGTTGTGCGAAGTTTGAAGGCATATCATCCCAAATATAGATTGGACAGGGACACAGGACACATAGTATCCAACAACATCCCATGTTCAGTAATTAAAGCTGAGCTGTGATTGGTTGCTATTTAAAATGCGTCCAATTTTTGTCTCATACATTGTGGATTGGCTGCAGATTTCACATGTAGTCTCCCGGCCTCTCTCTGTTCAGTCTGATTAACAAATCTTTCCCTATTTGTGTCTACTAAGAGAACTTATCTATCAAGCTGAGTTGGACACGGCAGAACCAGGGAGATTGCCTCCCAGACATATCACCCAGTGCCCAGAGAATTTGTTTTTAAAGAAATCAAAAGGGGTTGTGATTTGAAACCGTTTTGCAATATGCTTGTTTTACTTTTTTTTCCCCCCTACGTTTAAACCAATGTTATACATACAGCCAAACTGGGGTCCATGCTCCCCCCCTCCCTCCCCCGTGGCGATATTTGGTTTTTACTGTTCAAAAGAAGAGACCAAAAACAGGATGTCCCAGTCCTTTGCCTACTCTCACACAAGGGATGAAATAAACAATGGCCGATGTCTTACATGTTCACACGTCCGATACTGCAGTGAACATCACTTGATTTTATTTGCAATGCTGGCACATTCAGGTGTGCACGCACTTTAATTTGCCATAGACCACAGTGTAAAGTACGTCCAGGTCCCGTATTTTACACTGTGACTACAGCCTATTTCGTACAGCTGCTGTTCACCGAACAGCAGCCGTACAAAATAGACCTGTCAATTATTTTGTACAGCCACAGAGAACATGTATTTTTCCTAGGTTTATCTAGTGATTGGTTGGGGTCTAAACACCCAGGCCCTGACCAAAACTTGACTCGACATATCTCTATAAAATTTCAAAAGGTTTTTAAAACTGATAGTGCCCATTTAAGTTCTGCTGTCCGTTATTGTTTTTGTTTTTTGTTTTTTACAGCTGTGAGTTTAGATCATCAGACATCGAGCTTGAACCTTCAGAATTGTGCCTGTATTATCCATGAGTGAAACCGGCCTAAGGAAACATGTGAGGCTATAGTTGTCAGTCTAAAATGATAGTATTACTTTTTAGTTATGCTAAGGGATACGTGACCAAGGAACATATACAGTATATGTGTAGGTATAACTGAATTGAAATAGTCTTTCCATTTTCATTTTCGACCGGGATCATATATAACCATTGTAGCCTCACGCTAGCACTCAATGAATCGGACACATGAGGACAACAACAATTACATAACACATTGCAGTAAGGTGACTGCTTCCCTCTAGTGATATCTAACAGAAAGAACAAGTGAATCAGCCACAACAAGGTCATGTTTACAACCGGACTGAATAAAGGACAGACTGTTCTCCTCAAGTGTGGCATAGCCAAAACAACTGGAAGAAACAGAACTTAATTGTCTCAACAAGCCAATTCTTCAGTGTTTCAAAGGTGTGGTTATAAACAATAAAACCTGATAAAATAGTGGCCATGTGACCTGTCTAAATAGCAAGTAAATCATTTCTATACAGAATACAATTCTAAGGTTAGGTTTGCACGCTGTACTTTTCATCTTGGAAAAATACAACACAAAATACATGGCAAAACCCTGGGATAACCTCAGATTTCTGACAATTTTCTTTGGGGGTTTTTTTGGTATTTATCCACAGTTATGCATAGGACTAATACACATCCTGGCTTTGCTAAGCAGAATAAGTGACGTTGCTTATTTGTATGTATGCACCTACGAATTGTTCAGCAATTTTGCCTACATTTAATGTCTGGGCTTTGCCATGTGGTTTTGCTATGCCTTTGAATTTTAAGGGGTACTCCAGAGAAAAACAACTGTTTTTAAATTAGCTGGCACCAGAAAGTTATACAGATTTGTAAATTAATTCTGTTGAAAAAACTGAAGCCTTTCATTACTTATTAGCTGCTGTATGCCAGACAGGAAGTGGTGTATTCTTTCAATTCTGACACAGTGCTGTACTTGTACATGTTATGACATGCTGGAGAAAGGCTGTTATATGAGGGTGCCGCAGCAGTCCACTGCACATGTTAATAAATCATTTGTGTTCCTGAATTGATGGTTCATCTCTACTGAGGTACCGCAGCAGTCCACTGTGTTTATCATGGACTTTGGTACCCACTCTCCCCCTCACCTATGCTTGGGATTTCATAGAGGATCAAGTGACACGATAGGTCTGGATTGGGCCGTTCTGTTTTACATATTCCGGACGCCAGTGGTTACGGGAGGGGATTCGTCTTCCTTTGAGCTGCGGTAATAGTGTTGTGCCTATTTCTGCCCAAAAAGTTTACATGATGTTACACAAGACAAGAACATAAGTATATGATGTATCCTGGTAGATTAATGGCTGTTGTAAGACAAGGGCAAAAAAAAAAGAAAAAGGGCCAGACAGCGCCCGCGGGCTTCGAACCCCCGAAAGAATTACAGAATTTTAAGTCCTGTGTGTATTACTGAAGTAACCGCTGAGCTACAGGCCGACCCAACCCTCCTGCATGCTAGATGTGTATAAAACCTTGTAGTGCTACACGTCACCAGAGGATGGAGCCATGCCCGGATCTACAGGATCCCTGCCAAACACACACAGAATGAATGCTGCTGTCCTACTCGTGGCAAATCACAAGCACTTTAATATGTATGTAAAGATATTAAAGGTTGTTACCAGAGAGCAATAGCTTATCAATAGCTGCCAATCTTTTAGCTTTAGCCTACATAAACCCTGCAGTGTTTTCTCATTCATTAGCTCGTGGCAGGCACTTCTACACAGTTCAACCATTGGGAAATATTGCTACGAGTGTTCATTCAATCAATAATCGGCTCTTGTAAAAGTCGGCACAGATCACAGCAATGTCATGTATAAGGAGAAGATCAGATAGAAAAACTGAGAAATAGCTAGTGGAGATGCTGAGGGTAGTCTTTTAGTGGTCACAGTGGCAGGAGTGCTCTCTGGCAGTGAAGAAAGGGTTAGGCTTGGATAGGATGTACCCAATTGTTTCCCCACTCTCCTTGCCTCTATTAGTGATGCTGCACAGTTATGCAGTGACTCGCAATGGGAGTCAATAACTGGTGACGGTTTAATTTTTTTTTTTCTTTTGTATCTGGCCAAGAACTTCTACCAGCCACTAATCATCTCCGCTGGACAAACATTTTAGGCTCCTCGTTCCAGCAACATCCTCACTATACTAGCTCCCCCACAAAATAATAGTGCCTACGTTGTGCCCCCATACAATGAATTACTTCTACGTCCCTATATAGTAGTTAAAACCGCTGTGCTCCCATACAGTAGTTAGTTTTCATATAAACCCCAATATATTGTTAGTTCCCGTCTGTGCCCCAGTATAATAGTTAGGCTATATGTAGTATATTTGTCCCCTTTGTGCCCCTATTTAATATATAGGTCCCTTCTGTTCCAATATGTAATATACTGTATATGCAGTGGTGAATAGCTGCCATTATTTTCAGCACCAGATTTCAGGTGTAGGTACTTAGGTATAGACCTACTTATCTAGATGGCTAAGCACTTATGGTGCGTTTACACAGGCAGATTTATCTGACAGATTTTTTAAGCCAAAGCCAGAAACAGACCTAAACTGGGAACGGGTCATAAAGGAAATACTGAGATCTCTTCTCTTTTCTAATCCATTCCAGGTTTTGGCTTCCAAAATCTGTCAGACAAATCTGCCTGTGTAAACGCACCATTATTGTCTCATTTGAAGGGGAAGAGCCCCAAATGGGAAGGTTTTTACTAATAAGACTCTTAACATTATAGATGGCACACATCTATCTTACTCACAACATATACAGGTAATCCTATGGCAGTGCTGCTTGTCTCTCTGGGACTTGGTCTATTGAAAGAGCAAGGATTCGGAACCAGTAAATAACCAATGGTCTAAACAGATGCAACCTTAGTGAATACACAGCCTTGGTAAATAAATACACAGAAATTTATAAGAAACATGAATGAATGTTTATTGTTCACTGTTTGTCAAGACACTACTATGTAAGAATTTACAAGTAGTAACACCACAAAAGAATACAGCTGTAGGACTAATTGTGGTAGATTAGTATAACTCCAAAATAAATCACAAAAATAAAATGATACGTGTTATATTAAATGACAGAGAGAAGAAAAAAATAGATGATGCCTGTGAGAATGGAACCCCAAAAAAAGGATTTCAGAAACTTCCTATAGTTCTAAAAAAGTACCTGGTGAGCCACAAGTTGACCTGACGCTCTCTATAGCCCCAAGTGAGTCTGTGTTTGCAGTGCTGTAGACTAGGCCTGGCCAGAAGGCTACTTGGGTCTTAGTATAAAGTCATGGGGTGCATGATCATTTTAACCCCATAGGCTAAGCTTCATTCCTGTAGGTTAGTACAACTCTTTCACAATAAATTACCTAAATAACGTTTTACCTATAATGAAAGACAGAGGAAACAACAAAAAGGCCAGGTGGCGCCGGCAGGAAGAGAAACCTTTAAGGGATTTAAAAGAAAAATTCTGTAGTTTTGAAAAAGTAGCCGCTGAGCTTCAGGCTGGCCCGGCACTGTTCTTTGCTCTAAGTGTATATATATATGCACTGCTGTATACTAGGCCTGGCCAGTAGGCTACTTGGATCCTAGTATAAGGTTATGGAGTGCTTGATCATTTTAACCCCATAGGCTAAGCTTCATTCCTGTAGGTTAGTACAACTCTTTAACAATGAATTACCTAAAAAAAATAACATGTTTTGTAAGGAATTTCAGAAACAATTTTCTGTAGTTTTGAAGAAGTATCCGCTGAGCTACAGGCTGGCCCGCCACTGTTGTTTGCTCTTTGTGTATATACTGTTGCAGTGCTGGATAGTAGGCCTGGCCAGAAGACTAACTGGTAGGGCTGGGCGGTATACCGCAAAAATACCGATACCGTCACTGGCGTCGGTTAACCGACCTCAACTTAGCCAGGACGGTATCTGCGGTATTTTTGTACTTCCATCTTCCTTTCAGAGCGCCCTCTCCTGTCCCGTCAGAGTGCTCCCGCACACACGCGCGCTGCCCTGCATTAGCGCTGCACGTTATGTGCAGGGACGCCGGCATCCGAGCGGGAGGTGGGGGAGGAGGAGAAGGAGGAGGAGCAGGAGCAGCAGAAGCAGGGTCCAGGTGAGAATGCCCGCCCCCGCCACAAGTCCCGTCCGAGCGCCCGATCTCCCCACCCGTCTGGTCCCACCTCACCCGTCCGAGGCCCTCACCCCACTGGACCGGTCCCATCCGAGGCCTCCCCACCTTACCTCACCTGTCCGAGGCCCCCCACCGGTCCGGTCTCATCTGAGCGCCCCCCACATCCGGCCGGCAAGTGCTGCACATGTGTGTGTGCAGGGACGCCGGCATTTCAGAGCTGGAGCAGCAGCTGACCTGTAGTCCTCTCAGTAAACAGTACAAGGCTGTAACTTAGGAGGAATGGATGGGCTGCAACAGGCAGGATGTCACACACAGCAATGTCTCCTACAGCTTATCCTGCCTGCTGCAGCCCATCCATTCCTCCTAATTTACAGTCTTGTACTGTTACTGAGGGGAACTACAGTCATACATACACGCCTATCCACCCCTGTATAGTAGCACATCCCTGTCCCCCCGTACAGTCATAGACCCCTGTCCACCCTCCCCCTGTATAGTCATACACCCTGTCAGCCCTCCCTGTACAGTCATACACCCCTGTATAGTCATACACCCCTGTCCGCCCCCCCTGTATAGTCATACACCCCTGTCCGCCCCCCCCCCCTGTATAGTCATACACCCCTGTCGGCCCCCCCCTGTACAGTCATACACCCCTGTCGGCCCCCCCCCTGTACAGTCATACACCCCTGTCCGCCCCCCTTGTACAGTCATACACCCCTGTCCGCCCCACCCCTGTACAGTCATACACCCCTGTCCGCCCCACCCCTGTACAGTCATACACCCCTGTCCGCCCCCCCTGTACAGTCATACACCCCTGTCGGCCCCCCTGTATAGTCATACACCCCTGTCGGCCCCCCTGTATAGTCATACACCCCTGTCGGCCCCCTTGTATAGTCATACACCCCTTTCCACCCCCCCCTGTAAGTCATACACCCCTGTCCGCCCCCCCTGCATAGTCATACACCCCTGTCGGCCCCCCTGTATAGTCATACACCCCTGTCGGCCCCCCTGTATAGTCATACACCCCTGTCGGCCCCCTTGTATAGTCATACACCCCTTTCCGCCCCCCCCCCCTGTAAGTCATGCACCCCTGTCCGCCCCCCCTGTATAGTCATACACCCTGTCAGCCCTCCCTGTACAGTCATACACCCCTGCCGCCCCCCCCCCCCCTGTATAGTCATACACCCCTGTACAGTCATACACCCTGTCAGCCCTCCCCGTACAGTCATACACCCCTGCCACCCCCCCCCCCCCCTGTATAGTCATACACCCCTGTCGGCCCCCCCTGTGTAGTCATACACCCCCTAATAATGACAAATGATAATAATAATGATGATAATGATAGACTAACCACGGCTTGCTGCTCAGTGAGCTTTTTTACTTTTTTGATATCAAGTATGGCAAATGGGTGTGGTTTGCATAGCAAGTGGGTGTGGTTTGCAAAAGGGGAGTGTCATAATTATCGTTCAGTTATCGTTACCGCCGCTACATGTGCGATAAACCGCGATATTGATTTAGGCCCATATCGCCCAGCCCTACTAACTGGGTCCTAGTATAAGGTTATGGAGTGCTTGATCATTGTAACCATATAGGCTAAGTTTTATTCCTCTAGGTTAGTACAACTCTTTCACAATAAATTACCTAAATAAAATAACATGTTTTACATATAATAACAAAAGAGAGTGGGAAACAACAAAAATTCCTGGTGACGCCCATGGGAAGACAACCCTGTAAGGGATTTCAGCAACAATTTTCTGTAGGTTTGAAGAAGTAGCCGCTGAGCTACAGGCTGTCCTGGCACTGTTGTTTGCTCTGTATGTATATACTGTTGCAGTGCTGTAGACTAGGCCTGACCAGAAGGCTACTTGGGTCCTAGTATAAGGTTATGGAGTGCTTGATCATTTTAACCCCATAGGCTAAGCGTCATTACTGTAGGTTAGTACAAGTCTTTCACAATAAATTACCTAAATAACATGTTTTACCAATAATGAAAGAGAGGGGAAACAACCAAAAGGCCAGGTGGCACCTGCGGGAAGAGAACCCTGTAAGGGATTTCAGAAACAATTTTCTGTAGTTTTGAAGAAGTATCCGCTGAGCTTCAGACTAGCCCGGGACTGTTCTTTGCTCCATGTGTATATATATATATGCACTGCTGTATACTAGGCCTGGCCAGAAGGCTAACTGGGTCCTAGTATAAGGTTATGGAGTGCTTGATCATTTTAACCCCATAGGCTAAACTTCATTCCTCTAGGTTAGTACAACTCTTTCACGTAAAATTACCTAAATAAAATAATATGTTTTACATATAATAATAAAAGAGAGTGGGAAACAACAAAAAGTCCTGGTGGTGCCCATGGGAAAAGAAACCTGAAATGGATTTCAACAACAATTTTCTGTATGTTTGAAGAAGTAGCCACTAAGCCACAGGCTGTCCCGACACTGGTCTTTGCTCTGTGTGTATATACTGTTTTAAAAAAGTTAAGTGTCCACAGCTTCTGAAGTATAAATGTTTCTTTATTTAGCGCATCAAAACATAAAACCAACAAAACAAAAAGTGAATAGTGAGCTAAAAACGCCGACGCGTTGCGAGGTTCTCCCTCTTAATCATGGCAAAGTTAAAACATTAGTAACAGGCTTTTATGTTGCCACATGTGATGCAAATGGAGAAAAGAGGAATGCCCCTCTAAGGGGGGAGGAGGAGGGGATTGGAAGGGGAGGGGGGAAGGGGAGGGAAGGGAAAGGGAAGAATCACGTCAGATGGATCACATAGTTAGCTTACATAGAGTATGAATATATGTAAAATACATATGGTCAAATTGCAAAAAATATAAATATACATGAAACAACTGGCGGAAAATACAAAATAGGTATAGCATTAAATTGGTACACAGGTAATATTTATAAATGTGAAAATTAATAGATATACAAAAGATCCGTTTTGTAGTTCAGACCCTTTGGAAACCTTGTGTCCAAAAGAAGGATCCACAGAGCTTCTCGTTTGCGTAAAAGGGCTGTCCAATTTCCGCCCCTACTGGGTTGATTAACCCTTTCAATCGCACTAATACGGAGACTACTGGTATTGCCAGAATGACATTCTACGAAATGTTTGGATAGACCTGACAGAGATCTAGTGGAATTACCAAAAGTATGTGCTCTGATATCCGTCAGGTGTTCTCCAATCCGGATTTTTAGTTTTCTCGAACTAGAGCCCACGTACTGTATGTCGCAGGAAAGACATCGTGCAACATACACCACATGGGTGGTATTACAATTGATAAAGGACCTTATGGTGTAATTGCGGCCTGAGCTGCATGAGGTTATCGCATGACATTTTTCTGTATATTGGCAAAGGCCACATCGCGGTACCGCACATTTAAAAAATCCTTGAACTGCAAGCCAATTTTGAGTACTTCTACTCTGGGCACCGGAGGAAATATCGCTAGGTGCCAACAAATTCCCCAAGGTTACATATGTATTTTACATATATTCATACTCTATGTAAGCTAACTATGTGATCCATCTGACGTGATTCTTCCCTTTCCCTTCCCTCCCCTTCCCCCCTCCCCTTCCAATCCCCTCCTCCTCCCCCCTTAGAGGGGCGTTCCTCTTTTCTCCATTTGCATCACATGTGGCAACATAAAAGCCTGTTACTAATGTTTTAACTTTGCCATGATTAAGAGGGAGAACCTCGCAACGCGTCAGCGTTTTTAGCTCACTATTCACTTTTTGTTTTGTTGGTTTTATGTTTTGATGCGCTAAATAAAGAAACATTTATACTTCAGAAGCTGTGGACACTTAACTTTTTTAGGATGCCTTACGGGTTGCAGCCCGCAATATGCTCTTCCACGTGCTAGGAGATATCACTTGCCAACTGAGCCAACCATTACAGCAACTATAGGTGAGCGGACTCCCTTTTCTCTGTTTGTTTCATGTTGTATATACTGTTGCAGTGCTGTATACTAGGCCTGCCCAGAAGGTTACCTGGGTCCTAGTAGAGGGTTATGGAGTGCTTGATCATTTTAACCCCATAGGCTAAGCGTCATTCCTCTAGGATAGTACAACTCTTTCAAAATAAATTACCTAGATAAAATCACATGTTTTACATATAATAATAAAAGAGAGTGAGAAACAATGAAAATTCCTCATGGTACCCATGGAAAGAGAACCCTGTAAGGGATTTCAGCAACAACTTTCTGTAGGTGTGGAGAAGTAGCTGCTGAGCTACAGGCTACCCCGGCACTGTTGTTTGCTCTGTGCATATATACTGTTGCAGTGCTGTATACTAGGCCTGGCCAGAAGGCTATCTGGGTCCTAGCATAAGGTTATGGAGTGCTTGATCATTTTAACCCCATAGGCTAAGCTTCATTTCTCTAGATTAGTACAACTCTTTCACAATAAACTACCTAAATAAAATAACATGTTTTACATATACTGAAAGAGAGGGGGAAACAACCAAGAGGACGGGTGGCGCCCGGAGGAACAGAACCCTGTAAGGAATTTCAGAAACGGTTTTCTGTAGTTTTGAAGAAGTAGCCACTGCGCTTCAGGCTGGCCCAGCACTGTTCTTTGCTCTTTGTGTATATACTGTTGCAGTGCTGTATACTAGGCCTGGCAAGAAGGCTACTTGGGTCCTAGTAGAGGGTTATGGAGTGCTTGATCATTTTAACCCCATAGGCTAAGCGTCATTCTTGTAGGTTAGTACAACTCTTTCACAATAAGTTACCTAAATAACATGTTTTACCTATAATGAAAGAGAGAGGAAAAAACAAAAAGGGTAGGTGGCGCCCGCGGGAAGAGAACCCTATAAGAGATTTCAGAAACAACTTTCTGTGGTTTTGAAGAAGTATCCGCTGAGCTATAGGCTGGCCCAGCTCAGCTCTTTGATCTATGTGTATATATATGCAATGCTGTATACTAGGCCTGGCCAGAAGGCTACTTGGGTCCTAGTATAAGGTTATGGAGTGCTTGATCAATATAACCCCATAGGCTAAGCTTCATTCCTGTAGGTTAGAACAACTCTTTCACAATAAATTGCCTAAAAAAATTAACATGTTTTACATATAATGAAAGAGAGGGGAAACAACAAAATGGCCAGGTGGCACCCGCGGGAAGAGAACCCTGTAAGGGATTTCAGAAACAATTTTCTGTGGTTTTGAAGAAGTATCCGCTGAGCTACAGGCTGGCCCGACACTGTTCTTTGCTCTATGTGTGTATATATATATATGCACTGCTGTATACTAGGCCTGGCCAGAAGGCTAACTAGGTCCTAGTATAAGGTTATGGAGTGCTTGATCATTTTGACCCCATAGGCTAAGCTTCATTCCTCTACGTTAGTACAACTCTTTCACAATAAATTACCTAAATAACATGTTTTACCTATAATGAAAGAGAGAGGAAACAACAAAAAGGCCAGATAGTGCCCGTGGGAAGAGAACCCTGTAAGGGATTTCAAAAACTATTTTCTTTAGTTTTGAAGAAGTATCCGCTGAACTACAGGCTGGCCCAGCACAGTTCTTTGCTCTATGTGTATATATATGCACTGCTGTATGCTAGGCCTGGCCAGAAGGCTACTTGGGTCCTAGTATAAGGTTATGGAGTGCTTGATCAATATAACCCCATAGGATATGCTTCATTCCTTTAGGTTAGTACAACTCTTTCACATAAAATTACTTAAATAAAATAACATGTTTTACCTATAGTGAAAGAGAGGGGAAACAACAAAATGGCCAGGTGGCACTCGCAGGAAAAGAACCCTTTAAGGGATTTCAGAAACAACAAAATGGCCAGGTGGCCCCCGCGGGAGGAGAACCCTGTAAGGGATTTCAAAAACAATTTTCTGTGGTTTTGAAGAAATATCCGCTGAGCTACACGCTGTCCCAGCACAGTTCTTTGCTCTATGTGTATACATATGCACTGCTGTATACTAGGCCTGGCCAGAAGGCTACTTGGGTCCTAGTATAAGGTTATGGAGTGCTTGATCAATATAACCCCATAGGCTAAGCTTCATTCCTGTAGGTTAGTACAACTCTTTCACATAAAATTACCTAAATAAAATAACATGTTTTACATATAATGAAAGAGAGGGGGAAGCAACAAAAAGGACAGGTGGCGCCCGCAGGAAGAGAACCCTGCATAGAATTTCAGAAACAATTTTTTGTTGTTTTGAAGAAGTCTCCGCTGAGCTTCAGGCTGGCCCGGCACTGTTCTTTGCTCTATGTGTATACATATGCACTGCTGGATACTAGGCCTGGCCAGAAGGCTAACTGGGTCCTAGTATAAGGTGATGGAGTGCTTGATCATTTTAACCCCATTGGCTAAGCTTCATTCCTCTAGATTAGTACAACTCTTTCACAATAAATTACCTAAATAACATGTTTTACCTATAATGAAAGGGAGGGGAAACAACAAAAAGGCCAGGTGGCGCCCGCGGGAAGATAACCCTGTAACGGATTTCAGAAACAATTTTCTGTGGTTTTGAAGAAGTATACGCTGAGCTACAGGATGGCCCAGCACAGTTCTTTGCTCTATGTGTATATATATGCACTGCTGTATACTAGGCTTGGCCAGAAGGCTACTTGGGTCCTAGAATAAGGTTATGGAGTGCTTGATCAATATAACCCCATAGGCTAAGCATTACCTAAATAACATGTTTTACCTATAATGAAAGACAGAGAAAACAACAAAAACGCCAGGTGGCGCCCGAGGTAAGAGAACCCTGTAAGGGATTTCAGAAACAATTTTCTGTGGTTTTGAAGAAGTATCAGCTGAGCTACAGGCTGGCCCGACACTGTTCTTTGCTCTATGTTTATATATATATGCACTGCTTTATACTAGGCCTGGCCAGAAGGCTAACTAGGTCCTAGTATAAGGTTATGGAGTGCTTGATCAATATAACCCCATAGGCTAAGCTTCATTCTTGTAGGTTAGTACAACTCTTTCACAATAAGTTACCTAAATAACATGTTTTACCTATAATGAAAGAGAGGGGAAACAACAAAAAGGCCAGGTGGCGCCCGCGGGAGGAGAACCCTTTAAGGGATTTCAGAAACAATTTTCTGTGGTTTTGAAGAAGTATCCGCTGAGCTACAGGCCAGCCCACCACTGTTATTGTCTCTATGTGTATATATATGCACTGCTGTATACTAGGCCTGGCCAGAAGGCTTCCTGGGTCCTAGTATAAGGTGATGGAGTGCATGATCATTTTACCCCCATAGGCTAAGCTTCATTCCTCTAGATTAGTACAACTCTTTCACAATAAATTACCTAAATAACATGTTTTACCTACAAAGAAAGAGAGGGGGAAAAAACAAAAAGGCCAGGTGGCCCCCGCGGGATGGTAACCCTGTAAGGGATTTCAGAAAGAAATTTTTGTGGTTTTGAAGAAGTATCCACTGAGCTACAGGCTGGCCCAGCACTGTTCTTTGCTCTATGTGTATATATATGCACTGCTGTATACTAGGCCTGGCCAGAAGACTACTTGGGTCCTAGTATAAGGTTATGGAGAGGTTGATCAATATAACACCATAGGCTAAGCTTCACTCTTGTAGGTTAGTACAACTCTTTCACAATAAGTTACCTAAATAACATGTTTTACCTATAATGAAAGTGAAGAAACAACAAAAAGGCCAGGTGGCACCCGCGGGAGGAGAACCCTTTAAGGGATTTCAGAAACAATTTTCTGTGGTTTTGAAGAAGTATACGCTGAGCTACAGGCTGGCCCGCCACTGTTCTTTGCTCTATGTGTATATATATGCACTGCTGGATACTAGGCCTGGCCAGAAGGCTAACTAGCTCCTAGTATAAGGTTATGGAGTGCTTGATCATTTTAAACCCATAGGCTAAGCTTCATTCCTCTACGTTAGTACAACTCTTTCACAATAAATTACCTAAATAACATGTTTTACCTATAATGAAAGACAGAGAAAACAACAAAAAAGGAAGGTGGCACCCGCGGGAAGAGAACCCTGTAAGGGATTTCAGAAACAATTTTCTGTGGTTTTGAAGAAGTATCCGCTGAGCTACAGGCTGGCCCGACACTGTTCTTTGCTCTATGTTTATATATATATGCACTGCTGTATACTAGGCCTGGCCAGAAGGCTAACTAGGTCCTAGTATAAGGTTATGGAGTGCTTGATCAATATAACCCCATAGGCTAAGCTTCATTCTTGTAGCTTAGTACAACTCTTTCACAATAAGTTACCTAAATAACATGTTTTACCTAAAATGAAAGAGAGAGGAAACAACAAAATGGCCAGGTGGCGCCCGCGGGAGGAGAACCCTTTAAGGGATTTCAGAAACTATTTTCTGCGGTTTTGAAGAAGTATCCGCTGAGCTACAGGCCGGCCCACCACTGTTATTTGCTCTATGTGTATATATATGCACTGCTGTATACTAGGCCTGGCCAGAAGGCTACCTGGGTCCTAGTATAAGGTGATGGAGTGCTTGATCATTTTACCCCCATAGGCTAAGCTTCATTCCTCTACATTAGTACAACTCTTTCACAATAAATTACCTAAATAACATGTTTTACCTATAAAGAAAGAGAAAGGAAACAACAAAAAGGCCAGGTGGCGCCCGCGGGAAGAGAACCCTGTAAGGGATTTCAGAAAAAATTTTCTGTGGTTTTGAAGAAGTATCCGCTGAGCTACAGGCTGGCCCGACACTGTTTTTTGCTCTATGTTTATATATATATATGCACTGCTGTATACTAGGCCTGGCCAGAAGGCTAACTAGGTCCTAGTATAAGGTTATGGAGTGCTTGATCAATATAACCCCATAGGCTAAGCTTCATTCTTGTAGCTTAGTACAACTCTTGCACAATAAGTTACCTAAATAACATGTTTTACCTATAATGAAAGAGAGGGGAAACAACAAAAAGGCCAGGTGGCGCCCGCGGGAGGAGAACCCTTTAATGGATTTCAGAAACAATTTTCTGTGGTTTTGAAGAAGTATCCGCTGAGCTACAGGCCGGCCCACCACTGTTATTGTCTCTATGTGTAAATATATGCACTGCTGTATACTAGGCCTGGCCAGAAGGCTACCTGGGTCCTAGTATAAGGTGATGGAGTGCTTGATCATTTTACCCCCATAGGCTAAGCTTCATTCCTTTACATTAGTACAACTCTTTCACAATAAATTACCTAAATAACATGTTTTACCTATAAAGAAAGAGAAAGGAAACAACAAAAAGGCCAGGTGGCGCCCGCGGGAAGAGAACCCTGTAAGGGATTTCAGAAACAATTTTCTGTGGTTTTGAAGAAGTATCCGCTGAGCTACAGGCTGGCCCGACACTGTTCTTTGCTCTATGTTTATATATATATATGCACTGCTGTATACTAGGCCTGGCCAGAAGGCTAACTAGGTCCTAGTATAAGGTTATGGAGTGCTTGATCAATATAACCCCATAGGCTAAGCTTCATTCTTGTAGCTTAGTACAACTCTTGCACAATAAGTTACCTAAATAACATGTTTTACCTATAATGAAAGAGAGGGGAAACAACAAAAAGGCCAGGTGGCGCCCGCGGGAGGAGAACCCTTTAATGGATTTCAGAAACAATTTTCTGTGGTTTTGAAGAAGTATCCGCTGAGCTACAGGCCGGCCCACCACTGTTATTGTCTCTATGTGTATATATATGCACTGCTGTATACTAGGCCTGGCCAGAAGGCTACCTGGGTCCTAGTATAAGGTGATGGAGTGCTTGATCATTTTACCCCCATAGGCTAAGCTTCATTCCTCTACATTAGTACAACTCTTTCACAATAAATTACCTAAATAACATGTTTTACCTATAAAGAAAGAGAAAGGAAACAACAAAAAGGCCAGGTGGCGCCCGCGGGAAGAGAACCCTGTAAGGGATTTCAGAAACAATTTTCTGTGGTTTTGAAGAAGTATCCGCTGAGCTACAGGCTGGCCCGACACTGTTCTTTGCTCTATGTTTATATATATATATGCACTGCTGTATACTAGGCCTGGCCAGAAGGCTAACTAGGTCCTAGTATAAGGTTATGGAGTGCTTGATCAATATAACCCCATAGGCTAAGCTTCATTCTTGTAGCTTAGTACAACTCTTGCACAATAAGTTACCTAAATAACATGTTTTACCTATAATGAAAGAGAGGGGAAACAACAAAAAGGCCAGGTGGCGCCCGCGGGAGGAGAACCCTTTAATGGATTTCAGAAACAATTTTCTGTGGTTTTGAAGAAGTATCCGCTGAGCTACAGGCCGGCCCACCACTGTTATTGTCTCTATGTGTATATATATGCACTGCTGTATACTAGGCCTGGCCAGAAGGCTACCTGGGTCCTAGTATAAGGTGATGGAGTGCATGATCATTTTACCCCCATAGGCTAAGCTTCATTCCTCTAGATTAGTACAACTCTTTCACAATAAATTACCTAAATAACATGTTTTACCTACAAAGAAAGAGAGGGGAAAAAACAAAAAGGCCAGGTGGCCCCCGCGGGAAGGTAACCCTGTAAGGGATTTCAGAAAGAAATTTTTGTGGTTTTGAAGAAGTATCCACTGAGCTACAGGCTGGCCCAGCACTGTTCTTTGCTCTATGTGTATATATATGCACTGCTGTATACTAGGCCTGGCCAGAAGACTACTTGGGTCCTAGTATAAGGTTATGGAGAGGTTGATCAATATAACACCATAGGCTAAGCTTCACTCTTGTAGGTTAGTACAACTCTTTCACAATAAGTTACCTAAATAACATGTTTTACCTATAATGAAAGTGAAGAAACAACAAAAAGGCCAGGTGGCACCCGCGGGAGGAGAACCCTTTAAGGGATTTCAGAAACAATTTTCTGTGGTTTTGAAGAAGTATACGCTGAGCTACAGGCTGGCCCGCCACTGTTCTTTGCTCTATGTGTATATATATGCACTGCTGGATACTAGGCCTGGCCAGAAGGCTAACTAGCTCCTAGTATAAGGTTATGGAGTGCTTGATCATTTTAAACCCATAGGCTAAGCTTCATTCCTCTACGTTAGTACAACTCTTTCACAATAAATTACCTAA
This sequence comes from Dendropsophus ebraccatus, assembly GCF_027789765.1. Lineage (NCBI taxonomy): Eukaryota > Metazoa > Chordata > Amphibia > Anura > Hylidae > Dendropsophus > Dendropsophus ebraccatus. The sequence goes on along the minus strand of NC_091463.1, from coordinate 33,182,212 downwards.
ATAACATGTTTTACCTATAATGAAAGACAGAGAAAACAACAAAAAAGGAAGGTGGCACCCGCGGGAAGAGAACCCTGTAAGGGATTTCAGAAACAATTTTCTGTGGTTTTGAAGAAGTATCCGCTGAGCTACAGGCTGGCCCGACACTGTTCTTTGCTCTATGTTTATATATATATATGCACTGCTGTATACTAGGCCTGGCCAGAAGGCTAACTAGGTCCTAGTATAAGGTTATGGAGTGCTTGATCAATATAACCCCATAGGCTAAGCTTCATTCTTGTAGCTTAGTACAACTCTTTCACAATAAGTTACCTAAATAACATGTTTTACCTAAAATGAAAGAGAGAGGAAACAACAAAATGGCCAGGTGGCGCCCGCGGGAGGAGAACCCTTTAAGGGATTTCAGAAACTATTTTCTGCGGTTTTGAAGAAGTATCCGCTGAGCTACAGGCCGGCCCACCACTGTTATTTGCTCTATGTGTATATATATGCACTGCTGTATACTAGGCCTGGCCAGAAGGCTACCTGGGTCCTAGTATAAGGTGATGGAGTGCTTGATCATTTTACCCCCATAGGCTAAGCTTCATTCCTCTACATTAGTACAACTCTTTCACAATAAATTACCTAAATAACATGTTTTACCTATAAAGAAAGAGAAAGGAAACAACAAAAAGGCCAGGTGGCGCCCGCGGGAAGAGAACCCTGTAAGGGATTTCAGAAACAATTTTCTGTGGTTTTGAAGAAGTATCCGCTGAGCTACAGGCTGGCCCGACACTGTTCTTTGCTCTATGTTTATATATATATATATGCACTGCTGTATACTAGGCCTGGCCAGAAGGCTAACTAGGTCCTAGTATAAGGTTATGGAGTGCTTGATCAATATAACCCCATAGGCTAAGCTTCATTCTTGTAGCTTAGTTCAACTCTTGCACAATAAGTTACCTAAATAACATGTTTTACCTATAATGAAAGAGAGGGGAAACAACAAAAAGGCCAGGTGGCGCCCGCGGGAGGAGAACCCTTTAATGGATTTCAGAAACAATTTTCTGTGGTTTTGAAGAAGTATCCGCTGAGCTACAGGCCGGCCCACCACTGTTATTGTCTCTATGTGTATATATATGCACTGCTGTATACTAGGCCTGGCCAGAAGGCTACCTGGGTCCTAGTATAAGGTGATGGAGTGCTTGATCATTTTACCCCCATAGGCTAAGCTTCATTCCTTTACATTAGTACAACTCTTTCACAATAAATTACCTAAATAACATGTTTTACCTATAAAGAAAGAGAAAGGAAACAACAAAAAGGCCAGGTGGCGCCCGCGGGAAGAGAACCCTGTAAGGGATTTCAGAAACAATTTTCTGTGGTTTTGAAGAAGTATCCGCTGAGCTACAGGCTGGCCCGACACTGTTCTTTGCTCTATGTTTATATATATATATGCACTGCTGTATACTAGGCCTGGCCAGAAGGCTAACTAGGTCCTAGTATAAGGTTATGGAGTGCTTGATCAATATAACCCCATAGGCTAAGCTTCATTCTTGTAGCTTAGTACAACTCTTGCACAATAAGTTACCTAAATAACATGTTTTACCTATAATGAAAGAGAGGGGAAACAACAAAAAGGCCAGGTGGCGCCCGCGGGAGGAGAACCCTTTAATGGATTTCAGAAACAATTTTCTGTGGTTTTGAAGAAGTATCCGCTGAGCTACAGGCCGGCCCACCACTGTTATTGTCTCTATGTGTATATATATGCACTGCTGTATACTAGGCCTGGCCAGAAGGCTACCTGGGTCCTAGTATAAGGTGATGGAGTGCATGATCATTTTACCCCCATAGGCTAAGCTTCATTCCTCTAGATTAGTACAACTCTTTCACAATAAATTACCTAAATAACATGTTTTACCTACAAAGAAAGAGAGGGGAAAAAACAAAAAGGCCAGGTGGCCCCCGCGGGAAGGTAACCCTGTAAGGGATTTCAGAAAGAAATTTTTGTGGTTTTGAAGAAGTATCCACTGAGCTACAGGCTGGCCCAGCACTGTTCTTTGCTCTATGTGTATATATATGCACTGCTGTATACTAGGCCTGGCCAGAAGACTACTTGGGTCCTAGTATAAGGTTATGGAGAGGTTGATCAATATAACACCATAGGCTAAGCTTCACTCTTGTAGGTTAGTACAACTCTTTCACAATAAGTTACCTAAATAACATGTTTTACCTATAATGAAAGTGAAGAAACAACAAAAAGGCCAGGTGGCACCCGCGGGAGGAGAACCCTTTAAGGGATTTCAGAAACAATTTTCTGTGGTTTTGAAGAAGTATACGCTGAGCTACAGGCTGGCCCGCCACTGTTCTTTGCTCTATGTGTATATATATGCACTGCTGGATACTAGGCCTGGCCAGAAGGCTAACTAGCTCCTAGTATAAGGTTATGGAGTGCTTGACCATTTTAAACCCATAGGCTAAGCTTCATTCCTCTACGTTAGTACAACTCTTTCACAATAAATTACCTAAATAACATGTTTTACCTATAATGAAAGACAGAGAAAACAACAAAAAAGGAAGGTGGCACCCGCGGGAAGAGAACCCTGTAAGGGATTTCAGAAACAATTTTCTGTGGTTTTGAAGAAGTATCCGCTGACCTACAGGCTGGCCCGACACTGTTCTTTGCTCTATGTTTATATATATATGCACTGCTGTATACTAGGCCTGGCCAGAAGGCTAACTAGGTCCTAGTATAAGGTTATGGAGTGCTTGATCAATATAACCCCATAGGCTAAGCTTCATTCTTGTAGCTTAGTACAACTCTTTCACAATAAGTTACCTAAATAACATGTTTTACCTAAAATGAAAGAGAGAGGAAACAACAAAATGGCCAGGTGGCGCCCGCGGGAGGAGAACCCTTTAAGGGATTTCAGAAACTATTTTCTGCGGTTTTGAAGAAGTATCCGCTGAGCTACAGGCCGGCCCGCCACTGTTATTTGCTCTATGTGTATATATATGCACTGCTGTATACTAGGCCTGGCCAGAAGGCTACCTGGGTCCTAGTATAAGGTGATGGAGTGCTTGATCATTTTACCCCCATAGGCTAAGCTTCATTCCTCTACATTAGTACAACTCTTTCACAATAAATTACCTAAATAACATGTTTTACCTATAAAGAAAGAGAAAGGAAACAACAAAAAGGCCAGGTGGCGCCCGCGGGAAGAGAACCCTATAAGGGATTTCAGAAACAATTTTCTGTGGTTTTGAAGAAGTATCCGCTGAGCTACAGGCTGGCCCGACACTGTTCTTTGCTCTATGTTTATATATATATATGCACTGCTGTATACTAGGCCTGGCCAGAAGGCTAACTAGGTCCTAGTATAAGGTTATGGAGTGCTTGATCAATATAACACCATAGGCTAAGCTTCACTCTTGTAGCTTAGTACAACTCTTGCACAATAAGTTACCTAAATAACATGTTTTACCTAAAATGAAAGAGAGAGGAAACAACAAAAAGGCCAGGTGGCGCCCGCGGGAGGAGAACCCTTTAAGGGATTTCAGAAACTATTTTCTGCGGTTTTGAAGAAGTATCCGCTGAGCTACAGGCCGGCCCGCCACTGTTATTTGCTCTATGTGTATATATATGCACTGCTGTATACTAGGCCTGGCCAGAAGGCTACCTGGGTCCTAGTATAAGGTGATGGAGTGCTTGATCATTTTACCCCCATAGGGTAAGCTTCATTCCTCTAGATTAGTAGAACTCTTTCACAATAAATTACCTAAATAACATGTTTTACCTATAAAGAAAGAGAAAGGAAACAACAAAAAGGCCAGGTGGCGCCCTCGGGAAGAGAACCCTGTAAGGGATTTCAGAAACAATTTTCTGTGGTTTTGAAGAAGTATCCGCTGAGCTACAGGCTGGCCCGACATTGTTCTTTGCTCTATGTTTATATATATATGCACTGCTGTATACTAGGCCTGGCCAGAAGGCTAACTAGGTCCTAGTATAAGGTTATGGAGTGCTTGATCAATATAACCCCATAGGCTAAGCTTCATTCTTGTAGCTTAGTACAACTCTTGCACAATAAGTTACCTAAATAACATGTTTTACCTATAATGAAAGAGAGGGGAAACAACAAAAAGGCCAGGTGGCGCCCGCGGGAGGAGAACCCTTTAATGGATTTCAGAAACAATTTTCTGTGGTTTTGAAGAAGTATCCGCTGAGCTACAGGCCGGCCCACCACTGTTATTGTCTCTATGTGTATATATATGCACTGCTGTATACTAGGCCTGGCCAGAAGGCTACCTGGGTCCTAGTATAAGGTGATGGAGTGCTTGATCATTTTACCCCCATAGGCTAAGCTTCATTCCTTTACATTAGTACAACTCTTTCACAATAAATTACCTAAATAACATGTTTTACCTATAAAGAAAGAGAAAGGAAACAACAAAAAGGCCAGGTGGCGCCCGCGGGAAGAGAACCCTGTAAGGGATTTCAGAAACAATTTTCTGTGGTTTTGAAGAAGTATCCGCTGAGCTACAGGCTGGCCCGACACTGTTCTTTGCTCTATGTTTATATATATATGCACTGCTGTATACTAGGCCTGGCCAGAAGGCTAACTAGGTCCTAGTATAAGGTTATGGAGTGCTTGATCAATATAACCCCATAGGCTAAGCTTCATTCTTGTAGCTTAGTACAACTCTTGCACAATAAGTTACCTAAATAACATGTTTTACCTATAATGAAAGAGAGGGGAAACAACAAAAAGGCCAGGTGGCGCCCGCGGGAGGAGAACCCTTTAATGGATTTCAGAAACAATTTTCTGTGGTTTTGAAGAAGTATCCGCTGAGCTACAGGCCGGCCCACCACTGTTATTGTCTCTATGTGTATATATATGCACTGCTGTATACTAGGCCTGGCCAGAAGGCTACCTGGGTCCTAGTATAAGGTGATGGAGTGCATGATCATTTTACCCCCATAGGCTAAGCTTCATTCCTCTAGATTAGTACAACTCTTTCACAATAAATTACCTAAATAACATGTTTTACCTACAAAGAAAGAGAGGGGAAAAAACAAAAAGGCCAGGTGGCCCCCGCGGGAAGGTAACCCTGTAAGGGATTTCAGAAAGAAATTTTTGTGGTTTTGAAGAAGTATCCACTGAGCTACAGGCTGGCCCAGCACTGTTCTTTGCTCTATGTGTATATATATGCACTGCTGTATACTAGGCCTGGCCAGAAGACTACTTGGGTCCTAGTATAAGGTTATGGAGAGGTTGATCAATATAACACCATAGGCTAAGCTTCACTCTTGTAGGTTAGTACAACTCTTTCACAATAAGTTACCTAAATAACATGTTTTACCTATAATGAAAGTGAAGAAACAACAAAAAGGCCAGGTGGCACCCGCGGGAGGAGAACCCTTTAAGGGATTTCAGAAACAATTTTCTGTGGTTTTGAAGAAGTATACGCTGAGCTACAGGCTGGCCCGCCACTGTTCTTTGCTCTATGTGTATATATATGCACTGCTGGATACTAGGCCTGGCCAGAAGGCTAACTAGCTCCTAGTATAAGGTTATGGAGTGCTTGACCATTTTAAACCCATAGGCTAAGCTTCATTCCTCTACGTTAGTACAACTCTTTCACAATAAATTACCTAAATAACATGTTTTACCTATAATGAAAGACAGAGAAAACAACAAAAAAGGAAGGTGGCACCCGCGGGAAGAGAACCCTGTAAGGGATTTCAGAAACAATTTTCTGTGGTTTTGAAGAAGTATCCGCTGAGCTACAGGCTGGCCCGACACTGTTCTTTGCTCTATGTTTATATATATATGCACTGCTGTATACTAGGCCTGGCCAGAAGGCTAACTAGGTCCTAGTATAAGGTTATGGAGTGCTTGATCAATATAACCCCATAGGCTAAGCTTCATTCTTGTAGCTTAGTACAACTCTTTCACAATAAGTTACCTAAATAACATGTTTTACCTAAAATGAAAGAGAGAGGAAACAACAAAATGGCCAGGTGGCGCCCGCGGGAGGAGAACCCTTTAAGGGATTTCAGAAACTATTTTCTGCGGTTTTGAAGAAGTATCCGCTGAGCTACAGGCCGGCCCGCCACTGTTATTTGCTCTATGTGTATATATATGCACTGCTGTATACTAGGCCTGGCCAGAAGGCTACCTGGGTCCTAGTATAAGGTGATGGAGTGCTTGATCATTTTACCCCCATAGGCTAAGCTTCATTCCTCTACATTAGTACAACTCTTTCACAATAAATTACCTAAATAACATGTTTTACCTATAAAGAAAGAGAAAGGAAACAACAAAAAGGCCAGGTGGCGCCCGCGGGAAGAGAACCCTGTAAGGGATTTCAGAAACAATTTTCTGTGGTTTTGAAGAAGTATCCGCTGAGCTACAGGCTGGCCCGACACTGTTCTTAGCTCTATGTTTATATATATATATGCACTGCTGTATACTAGGCCTGGCCAGAAGGCTAACTAGGTCCTAGTATAAGGTTATGGAGTGCTTGATCAATATAACCCCATAGGCTAAGCTTCATTCTTGTAGCTTAGTACAACTCTTGCACAATAAGTTACCTAAATAACATGTTTTACCTATAATGAAAGAGAGGGGAAACAACAAAAAGGCCAGGTGGCGCCCGCGGGAGGAGAACCCTTTAATGGATTTCAGAAACAATTTTCTGTGGTTTTGAAGAAGTATCCGCTGAGCTACAGGCCGGCCCACCACTGTTATTGTCTCTATGTGTATATATATGCACTGCTGTATACTAGGCCTGGCCAGAAGGCTACCTGGGTCCTAGTATAAGGTGATGGAGTGCTTGATCATTTTACCCCCATAGGCTAAGCTTCATTCCTTTACATTAGTACAACTCTTTCACAATAAATTACCTAAATAACATGTTTTACCTATAAAGAAAGAGAAAGGAAACAACAAAAAGGCCAGGTGGCGCCCGCGGGAAGAGAACCCTGTAAGGGATTTCAGAAACAATTTTCTGTGGTTTTGAAGAAGTATCCGCTGAGCTACAGGCTGGCCCGACACTGTTCTTTGCTCTATGTTTATATATATATGCACTGCTGTATACTAGGCCTGGCCAGAAGGCTAACTAGGTCCTAGTATAAGGTTATGGAGTGCTTGATCAATATAACCCCATAGGCTAAGCTTCATTCTTGTAGCTTAGTACAACTCTTGCACAATAAGTTACCTAAATAACATGTTTTACCTATAATGAAAGAGAGGGGAAACAACAAAAAGGCCAGGTGGCGCCCGCGGGAGGAGAACCCTTTAATGGATTTCAGAAACAATTTTCTGTGGTTTTGAAGAAGTATCCGCTGAGCTACAGGCCGGCCCACCACTGTTATTGTCTCTATGTGTATATATATGCACTGCTGTATACTAGGCCTGGCCAGAAGGCTACCTGGGTCCTAGTATAAGGTGATGGAGTGCATGATCATTTTACCCCCATAGGCTAAGCTTCATTCCTCTAGATTAGTACAACTCTTTCACAATAAATTACCTAAATAACATGTTTTACCTACAAAGAAAGAGAGGGGAAAAAACAAAAAGGCCAGGTGGCCCCCGCGGGAAGGTAACCCTGTAAGGGATTTCAGAAAGAAATTTTTGTGGTTTTGAAGAAGTATCCACTGAGCTACAGGCTGGCCCAGCACTGTTCTTTGCTCTATGTGTATATATATGCACTGCTGTATACTAGGCCTGGCCAGAAGACTACTTGGGTCCTAGTATAAGGTTATGGAGAGGTTGATCAATATAACACCATAGGCTAAGCTTCACTCTTGTAGGTTAGTACAACTCTTTCACAATAAGTTACCTAAATAACATGTTTTACCTATAATGAAAGTGAAGAAACAACAAAAAGGCCAGGTGGCACCCGCGGGAGGAGAACCCTTTAAGGGATTTCAGAAACAATTTTCTGTGGTTTTGAAGAAGTATACGCTGAGCTACAGGCTGGCCCGCCACTGTTCTTTGCTCTATGTGTATATATATGCACTGCTGGATACTAGGCCTGGCCAGAAGGCTAACTAGCTCCTAGTATAAGGTTATGGAGTGCTTGACCATTTTAAACCCATAGGCTAAGCTTCATTCCTCTACGTTAGTACAACTCTTTCACAATAAATTACCTAAATAACATGTTTTACCTATAATGAAAGACAGAGAAAACAACAAAAAAGGAAGGTGGCACCCGCGGGAAGAGAACCCTGTAAGGGATTTCAGAAACAATTTTCTGTGGTTTTGAAGAAGTATCCGCTGAGCTACAGGCTGGCCCGACACTGTTCTTTGCTCTATGTTTATATATATATGCACTGCTGTATACTAGGCCTGGCCAGAAGGCTAACTAGGTCCTAGTATAAGGTTATGGAGTGCTTGATCAATATAACCCCATAGGCTAAGCTTCATTCTTGTAGCTTAGTACAACTCTTTCACAATAAGTTACCTAAATAACATGTTTTACCTAAAATGAAAGAGAGAGGAAACAACAAAATGGCCAGGTGGCGCCCGCGGGAGGAGAACCCTTTAAGGGATTTCAGAAACTATTTTCTGCGGTTTTGAAGAAGTATCCGCTGAGCTACAGGCCGGCCCGCCACTGTTATTTGCTCTATGTGTATATATATGCACTGCTGTATACTAGGCCTGGCCAGAAGGCTACCTGGGTCCTAGTATAAGGTGATGGAGTGCTTGATCATTTTACCCCCATAGGCTAAGCTTCATTCCTCTACATTAGTACAACTCTTTCACAATAAATTACCTAAATAACATGTTTTACCTATAAAGAAAGAGAAAGGAAACAACAAAAAGGCCAGGTGGCGCCCGCGGGAAGAGAACCCTGTAAGGGATTTCAGAAACAATTTTCTGTGGTTTTGAAGAAGTATCCGCTGAGCTACAGGCTGGCCCGACACTGTTCTTTGCTCTATGTTTATATATATATATGCACTGCTGTATACTAGGCCTGGCCAGAAGGCTAACTAGGTCCTAGTATAAGGTTATGGAGTGCTTGATCAATATAACCCCATAGGCTAAGCTTCATTCTTGTAGCTTAGTACAACTCTTGCACAATAAGTTACCTAAATAACATGTTTTACCTATAATGAAAGAGAGGGGAAACAACAAAAAGGCCAGGTGGCGCCCGCGGGAGGAGAACCCTTTAATGGATTTCAGAAACAATTTTCTGTGGTTTTGAAGAAGTATCCGCTGAGCTACAGGCCGGCCCACCACTGTTATTGTCTCTATGTGTATATATATGCACTGCTGTATACTAGGCCTGGCCAGAAGGCTACCTGGGTCCTAGTATAAGGTGATGGAGTGCTTGATCATTTTACCCCCATAGGCTAAGCTTCATTCCTTTACATTAGTACAACTCTTTCACAATAAATTACCTAAATAACATGTTTTACCTATAAAGAAAGAGAAAGGAAACAACAAAAAGGCCAGGTGGCGCCCGCGGGAAGAGAACCCTGTAAGGGATTTCAGAAACAATTTTCTGTGGTTTTGAAGAAGTATCCGCTGAGCTACAGGCTGGCCCGACACTGTTCTTTGCTCTATGTTTATATATATATATGCACTGCTGTATACTAGGCCTGGCCAGAAGGCTAACTAGGTCCTAGTATAAGGTTATGGAGTGCTTGATCAATATAACCCCATAGGCTAAGCTTCATTCTTGTAGCTTAGTACAACTCTTGCACAATAAGTTACCTAAATAACATGTTTTACCTATAATGAAAGAGAGGGGAAACAACAAAAAGGCCAGGTGGCGCCCGCGGGAGGAGAACCCTTTAATGGATTTCAGAAACAATTTTCTGTGGTTTTGAAGAAGTATCCGCTGAGCTACAGGCCGGCCCACCACTGTTATTGTCTCTATGTGTATATATATGCACTGCTGTATACTAGGCCTGGCCAGAAGGCTACCTGGGTCCTAGTATAAGGTGATGGAGTGCATGATCATTTTACCCCCATAGGCTAAGCTGCATTCCTCTAGATTAGTACAACTCTTTCACAATAAATTACCTAAATAACATGTTTTACCTACAAAGAAAGAGAGGGGAAAAAACAAAAAGGCCAGGTGGCCCCCGCGGGAAGGTAACCCTGTAAGGGATTTCAGAAAGAAATTTTTGTGGTTTTGAAGAAGTATCCACTGAGCTACAGGCTGGCCCAGCACTGTTCTTTGCTCTATGTGTATATATATGCACTGCTGTATACTAGGCCTGGCCAGAAGACTACTTGGGTCCTAGTATAAGGTTATGGAGAGGTTGATCAATATAACACCATAGGCTAAGCTTCACTCTTGTAGGTTAGTACAACTCTTTCACAATAAGTTACCTAAATAACATGTTTTACCTATAATGAAAGTGAAGAAACAACAAAAAGGCCAGGTGGCACCCGCGGGAGGAGAACCCTTTAAGCGATTTCAGAAACAATTTTCTGTGGTTTTGAAGAAGTATATATGCTGAGCTACAGGCTGGCCCGCCACTGTTCTTTGCTCTATGTGTATATATATGCACTGCTGGATACTAGGCCTGGCCAGAAGGCTAACTAGCTCCTAGTATAAGGTTATGGAGTGCTTGATCATTTTAAACCCATAGGCTAAGCTTCATTCCTCTACGTTAGTACAACTCTTTCACAATAAATTACCTAAATAACATGTTTTACCTATAATGAAAGACAGAGAAAACAACAAAAAAGGAAGGTGGCACCCGCGGGAAGAGAACCCTGTAAGGGATTTCAGAAACAATTTTCTGTGGTTTTGAAGAAGTATCCGCTGAGCTACAGGCTGGCCCGACACTGTTCTTTGCTCTATGTTTATATATATATATGCACTGCTGTATACTAGGCCTGGCCAGAAGGCTAACTAGGTCCTAGTATAAGGTTATGGAGTGCTTGATCAATATAACCCCATAGGCTAAGCTTCATTCTTGTAGCTTAGTACAACTCTTGCACAATAAGTTACCTAAATAACATGTTTTACCTATAATGAAAGAGAGGGGAAACAACAAAAAGGCCAGGTGGCGCCCGCGGGAGGAGAACCCTTTAAGGGATTTCAGAAACAATTTTCTGCGGTTTTGAAGAAGTATCCGCTGAGCTACAGGCCGGCCCACCACTGTTATTTGCTCTATGTGTATATATATGCACTGCTGTATACTAGGCCTGGCCAGAAGGCTACCTGGGTCCTAGTATAAGGTGATGGAGTGCTTGATCATTTTACCCCCATAGGCTAAGCTTCATTCCTCTACATTAGTACAACTCTTTCACAATAAATTACCTAAATAACATGTTTTACCTATAAAGAAAGAGAAAGGAAACAACAAAAAGGCCAGGTGGCGCCCGCGGGAAGAGAACCCTGTAAGGGATTTCTGAAACAATTTTCTGTGGTTTTGAAGAAGTATCCGCTGAGCTACAGGCTGGCCCAACACTGTTCTTTGCTCTATGTTTATATATATATATGCACTGCTGTATACTAGGCCTGGCCAGAAGGCTAACTAGGTCCTAGTATAAGGTAATGGAGTGCTTGATCAATATAACCCCATAGGCTAAGCTTAATTCTTGTAGGTTAGTACAACTCTTTCACAATAAGTTACCTCAATAACATGTTTTACCTATAATGAAAGTGAAGAAACAACAAAAAGGCCAGGTGGCACCCGCGGGAGGAGAACCCTTTAATGGACTTCAGAAACAATCTTCTGTGGTTTTGACGAAGTATCCGCTGAGCTACAGGCTGGCCCAGCACATTTCTTTGCTCTATGTGTATATATATGCACTGCTGTATACTAGGCCTGGCCAGAAGGCTAACTAGGTCCTAGTATAAGGTTATGGAGTGCTTGATCATTTTAACCCCATAGGCTAAGCTTCATTCGTCTAGATTAGTACAACTCCTTCACAATAAATTTCCTAAATAACATGTTTTACCTATAATGAAAGAGAGGAAACAACAAAAAAACCAGGTGGCGCCCGCAGGAAGAGAACCCTGTAAGGGATTTCAGAAACAATCTTCTGTGGTTTTGAAGATGTATCCACTAAGCTACAGGCTGGCCCAGCACAGTTTCTTGCTCTATGTATATATACTTGAACTGCTGTATACTAGGCCTGGCCAGAAGGCTACTTGGGTCCTAGTATAAGGTTATGGAGTGCTTGATCAATATAACCCCATAGGCTAAACTTCATTCCTGTAGGTTAGTACAACTCTTTCACAATAAATTGCCTAAAAAAATAACATGTTTTACATATAATGAAAGAGAGGGGAAACAACAAAAAGGCCAGGTGGCGCCCGCGGGAAGAGAACCCTGTAAGGGATTTCAGAAACAATTTTCTGTGGTTTTATAGAAGTATCCGCTGAGCTACAGGCTGGCCCAGAAACATCCTTTGCTCTATGTGTATATATATGCACTGCTGTATACTAGGCCTGGCCAGAAGGCTACTTGGGTCCTAGTATAAGGTTATGGAGTGCTTGATCAATATAACCCCATAGGCTTAGCTTCATTCCTGTAGGTTAGTACAACTCTTTCACAATAAATTACCTAAATAGAATACCATGTTTTACATATAATGAAAGAGAGGGGAAAGCAACAAAAAGGACAGGTGGCGCCCGCGGGAAGAGAACCCTGTAAGGGATTTCAGAAACAATTTTCTGTTGTTTGGAAAAAAGTAGCCGCTGAGCTTCAGGCTGGCCCAGCATAGTTCTTTGCTTGCTCTATGTGTATATATATATATGCACTGCTGTATACTAGGACTGGCCAGAAGGCTAACTAGGTCCTATTCTAAGGTTATGGAGTGCTTGATCATTTTAAACCCATAGGCTAAGCTTCATTCCTCTAGATTAGTACAACTCTTTCACAATAAATTACCTAAATAACATGTTTTACCTATAGTGAAAGAGAGGGGAAACAACAAAATGGCCAGGTGGCACCCGCGGGAAGAGAACCCAGTAAGGGATTTCAGAAACAATTTTCTGTGGTTTTGAAGAAGTATCCGCTGAGCTACAGGCTGGCCCAACGCTGTTCTTTGCTCTATGTGTATATATATATATGCACTGCTGTATACTAGGCCTGGCCAGAAGGCTAATAGGTCCTAGTATAAGGTTATGGAGTGCTTGATCATTTTGACCACATAGGCTAAGCTTCATTCCTCTACGTTAGTACAACTCTTTCACAATAAATTACCTAAATAACATGTTTTACCTATAATGAAAGAGAGAGGAAACAACAAAAAGGCCAGATGGCGCCCGTGGGAAGAGAACCCTGTAAGGGATTTCAAAAAATATTTTCTTTGGTTTTGAAGAAGTATCCGCTGAACTACAGGCTGGCCCAGCACAGTTCTTTGCTCTATGTGTATATATATGCACTGCTGTATACTAGGCCTGGCCAGAAGGCTACTTGGGTCCTAGTATAAGGTTATGGAGTGCTTGATCATTATAACCCCATAAGCTTAGCTTCATTCCTGTAGGTTAGTACAACTCTTTCACAATAAATTACCTAAATAAAATAACATGTTTTACATATAATGAAAGAGAGGGGGAAGCAGCGAAAAGGACAGGTGGCGCCAGCAGGAAGAGAACCATGTAGGGAATTTCAGAAACAATTTTCTGTTGTTTTGAAAAAGTAGCCGCTGAGCTTCAGGCTGGCCCGGCACTGTTCTTTGCTCTATGTGTATATATATATGCACTGCTGTATACTAGGCCTGGCCAGAAGGCTAACTAGGTCCTAGTATAAGATTATGGAGTGCTTGATCAATATAAGCCCATAGGCTAAGCTTCATTCTTGTAGCTTAGTACAACTCTTTCACAATAAGTTACCTAAATAACATGTTTTACCTAAAATGAAAGAGAGAGGAAACAACAAAAAGGACAGGTGGTGCCCGCGGGAGGAGAACCCCTTAAGGGATTTCAGAAACTATTTTCTGCGGTTTTGAAGAAGTATCCGCTGAGCTACACGCCGGCCCACCACTGTTATTTGCTCTATGTGTATATATATGCACTGCTGTATACTAGGCCTGGCCAGAAGGCTACCTGGGTCCTAGTATAAGGTGATGGAGTGCTTGATCATTTTACCCCCATAGGCTAAGCTTCATTCCTCTAGATTAGTACAACTCTTTCACAATAAATTACCTAAATAACATGTTTTACCTATAAAGAAAGAGAGAGGAAACAACAAAAAGGCCAGGTGGCGCCCGCGGGAAGAGAACCCTTTAAGGGATTTCAGAAACAATTTTCTGTGGTTTAGAAGAAGTATCTACCGAGCTACAGGCTGTCCCGCCACTGTTCTTTGCTCTATGTGTATATATATGCACTGCTGGATACTAGGCCTGGCCAGAAGGCTAACTAGTTCCTAGTATAAGGTTATGGAGTGCTTGATCATTTTAACCCCATAGGCTAAGCTTCATTCCTCTAGATTAGTACAACTCTTTCACAATAAATTACCAAAATAACATGTTTTACCTATCATGAAAGAGAGAGGAAACAACAAAAAAGCCAGGTGGCCCCCGCGGGAAGGTAACCCTGTAAGGGATTTCAAAAACAATTTTCTGTGGTTTTGAAGAAGTATCCGCTGAGCTACAGTCTGGCCCGCCACTGTTCTTTGCTCTATGTGTATATATATGCACTGCTGTATACTAGGCCTGGCCAGAAGGCTAACTAGGTCCTAGTATAAGGTTATGGAGTGCTTGATCATTTTAACCCCATAGGCTAAGCTTCATTCCTCTACGTTAGAACAACTCTTTCACAATAAATTAACTATATATCATGTTTTACCTATAATGAAAGAGAGGGGAAACAACAAAAAGGCCAGGTGCGCCAGCGGGAAGATAACCCTGTAAGGGATTTCAAAAACAATTTTCTGTGGTTTTGAAGAAGTATCCGCTGAGCTACAGGCTGGCCCAGCACAGTTCTTTGCTCTATGTGTCTATATATGCACTGCTGTATACTAGGCCTGGCCAGAAGACTACTTGGGTCCTAGTATAAGGTTATGGAGTGCTTGATCAATATAACCCCATAGGCTAAGCTTCATTCTTGTAGGTTAGTACAACTCTTTCACAATAAGTTACCTAAATAACATGTTTTACCTTTAATGAAAGAGAGGGGAAACAACAAAAAGGCCAGGTGGCACCAGCGGGAAGAGAACCCTTTAAGGGATTTCAGAAACAACTTTCTGTGGTTTTGAAGAAGTAGCCACTGAGCTACAGGCTGGCCTGACACTGCTCTTTGCTCTATGTGTATATATATGCACTGCTGTATACTAGGCCTGGCCAGAAAGCTACCTGGGTCCTAGTATAAGATGATGGAGCGCTTGATCATTTTAACCCCATAGGCTAAGCTTCATTCCTCTAGATTAGTACAACTCTTTCACAATAACTTACCTAAATAACATGTTTTACCTATAATGAAAGACAGAGAAAACAACAAAAAGGCCAGGTGGCACCCGCGGGAAGAGAACCCTGTAAGGGATTTCAGAAACAATTTTCTGTGGTTGTGAAGAAGTATCCGCTGAGCTACAGGCTGGCCTGACACTGCTCTTTGCTCTATGTGTATATATATGCACTGCTGTATACTAGGCCTGGCTAGAAGGCTACTTGGGTCCTTGTATAAGGTTATGGAGTGCTTGATCAATATAACCCCATAGGCTAAGCTTCATTCCTGTAGGTTAGTACAACTCTTTCACATAAAATTACTTAAATAAAATAACATGTTTTACATATAATGAAAGAGAGGGGGAAGCAACAAGAAGGACAGGTGGCGCCCGCAGGAAGAGAACCCTGTAAGGAATTTCAGAAACAATTTTCTGTTGTTTTGAAAAAGTAGCCGCTGAGCTTCAGGCTGGCCCAGCACAGTTCTTTGCTCTATGTGTATATATATATATGCACTGCTGTATACTAGGACTGGCCAGAAGGCTAACTAGGTCCTAGTATAAGGTTATGGAGTGCTTGATCATTTTAAACCGATAGGCTAAGCTTCATTCCTCTAGATTAGTACAACTCTTTCACAATAAATTACCTAAATAACATGTTTTACCTATAGTGAAAGAGAGGGGAAACAACAAAACGGCCAGGTGGCCCCCGCGGGAGGAGAACCCTGTAAGGGATTTCAAAAACAATTTTCTGTGGTTTTGAATAAATATCCGCTGAGCTACACGCTGTCCCAGCACAGTTCTTTGCTCTATGTGTATACATATGCACTGCTGTATACTAGGCCTGGCCAGAAGGCTACTTGGGTCCTAGTATAAGGTTATGGAGTGCTTGATCAATATAACCCCATAGGCTAAGCTTCATTCCTGTAGGTTAGTACAACTCTTTCACATAAAATTACCTAAATAAAATAACATGTTTTACATATAATGAAAGAGAGGGGGAAGCAACAAAAAGGACAGGTGGCGCCCGCAGGAAGAGAACCCTGCATAGAATTTCAGAAACAATTTTTTGTTGTTTTGAAGAAGTCTCCGCTGAGCTACAGGGTGGCCCAGCACAGTTCTTTGCTCTATGTGTATATATATGCACTGCTGTATACTAGGCTTGGCCAGAAGGCTACTTGGGTCCTAGAATAAGGTTATGGAGTGCCTGATCAATATAACCCCATAGGCTAAGCATTACCTAAATAACATGTTTTACCTATAATGAAAGACAGAGAAAACAACAAAAACGCCAGGTGGCGCCCGCGGTAAGAGAACCCTGTAAGGGATTTCAGAAACAATTTTCTGTGGTTTTGAAGAAGTATCAGCTAAGCTACAGGCTGGCCCGACACTGTTCTTTGCTCTATGTTTATATATATATGCACTGCTTTATACTAGGCTTGGCCAGAAGGCTAACTAGGTCCTAGTATAAGGTTATGGAGTGCTTGATCAATATAACCCCATAGGCTAAGCTTCATTCTTGTAGGTTAGTACAACTCTTTCACAATAAGTTACCTAAATAACATGTTTAACCTATAATGAAAGTGAGGAAACAACAAAAAGGTCAGGTGGCACCCGCGAGAATTGTTTTCAGAAAAAATTTTCTGCAGTTTTGAAGAAGTATCCGCTGAGCTACAGGCTGGCCCGACACTATTCTTTGCTCTATGTTTATATATATATATGCACTGCTGTATACTAGGCCTGGCCAGAAGGCTAACTAGGTCCTAGTATAAGGTTATGGAGTGCTTGATCAATATAACCCCATAGGCTATGCTTCCTTCTTGTAGGTTAGTACAACTCTTTCACAATAAGTTACCTAAATAACATGTTTTACCTCTAATGAAAGAGAGGGGAAACAACAAAAAAGCCAGGTGGCGCCCGCGGGAGGAGAACCCTTTAAGGGATTTCAGAAACTATTTTCTGCGGTTTTGAAGAAGTATCCGCTGAGCTACAGGCCGGCCCGCCACTGTTATTTGCTCTATGTGTATATATATGCACTGCTGTATACTAGGCCTGGCCAGAAGGCTACCTGGGTCCTAGTATAAGGTGATGGAGTGCTTGATCATTTTAACCCCATAGGCTAAGCTTCATTCCTCTAGATTAGTACAACTCTTTCACAATAAATTACCTAAATAACATGTTTTACCTATAAAGAAAGAGAGAGGAAACAACAAAAAGGCCAGGTGGCGCCCGCAGGAGGAGAACCCTTTAAGGGATTTCAGAAACAATTTTCTGTGGTTTAGAAGAAGTATCCGCTGAGCTACAGGCTGGCCCGCCACTGTTCTTTACTCTATGTGTATATATATGCACTGCTGGATACTAGGCCTGGCCAGAAGGATAACTAAGTCCTAGTATAAGGTTATGGAGTGCTTGATCATTTTAACCCCATAGGCTAAGCTTCATTCCTCTACGTTAGAACAACTCTTTCACAATAAATTAACTATATATCATGTTTTACCTATAATGAAAGAGAGGGGAAACAACAAAAAGGCTAGGTGGCGCCAGCGGGAAGAGAACCCTGTAAGGGATTTCAGAAACAATTTTCTGTGGTTTTGAAGAAGTATCCGCTGAGCTACAGGGTGGCCCAGCACAGTTCTTTGCTCTATGTGTATATATATGCACTGCTGTATACTAGGCCTGGCCAGAAGGCTACTTGGGTCCTAGAATAAGGTTATGGAGTGCTTGATCAATATAACCCCATAGGCTAAGCTTCATTCCTCTACGTTAGTACAACTCTTTCACAATAAATTACCTAAATAACATGTTTTACCTATAATGAAAGACAGAGAAAAAAACAAAAAGGCCAGGTGGCGCCCGCGGGAAGAGAACCCTGTAAGGGATTTCAGAAACAATTTTCTGTGGTTTTGAAGAAGTATCCGCTGAGCTACAGGCTGGCCCGACACTGTTCTTTGCTCTATGTTTATATATATACGCACTGCTGTATACTAGGCCTGGCCAGAAGGCTAACTAGGTCCTAGTATAAGGTAATGGAGTGCTTGATCAATATAACCCCATAGGCTAAGCTTCATTCTTGTAGGTTAGTACAACTCTTTAACAATAAGTTACCTCAATAACATGTTTTACCTATAATGAAAGTGAAGAAACAACAAAAAGGCCAGGTGGCACCCGCGGGAGGAGAACCCTTTAATAGACTTCAGAAACAATCTTCTGTGGTTTTGAAGAAGTATCCGCTGAGCTACAGGCTGGCCCACCACTGTTCTTTGCTCTATGTGTATATATATGCACTGCTGTATACTAGGCCTGGCCAGAAGGCTACCTAGGTCCTAGTATAAGGTTATGGAGTGCTTGATCATTTTAACCCCATAGGCTAAGCTTCATTCGTCTAGATTAGTACAACTCTTTCACAATAAATTTCCTAAATAACATGTTTTACCTATAATGAAAGAGAGAGGAAACAACAAAAAAACCAGGTGGCGCCCGCAGGAAGAAACCCTGTAAGGGATTTCAGAAACAATCTTCTGTGGTTCTGAAGATGAATCCACTGAGCTACAGGCTGCCCCAGCACAGTTTCTTGCTCTATGTGTATATACTTGAACTGCTGTATACTAGGCCTGGCCAGAAGGCTACTTGGGTCCTAGTATAAGGTTATGGAGTGCTTGATCAATATAACCCCATAGGCTAAACTTCATTCCTGTAGGTTAGTACAACTCTTTCACAATAAATTGCCTAAAAAAATAACATGTTTTACATATAATGAAAGAGAGGGGAAACAACAAACAGGCCAGGTGGCCCCCGCGGGAAGAGAATCCTGTAAGGGATTTCAGAAACAATTTTCTGTGGTTTTAAAGAAGTATCCGCTGAGCTACAGGCTGGCCCAGAAACATCCTTTGCTCTATGTGTATATATATGCACTGCTGTATACTAGGCCTGGCCAGAAGGCTACTTGGGTCCTAGTATAAAGTTATGGAGTGCTTGATAAATATAACCCCATAGGCTTAGCTTCATTCCTGTAGGTTAGTACAACTCTTTCACAATAAATTACCTAAATAGAATACCATGTTTTACATATAATGAAAGAGAGGGGGAAGCAACAAAAAGGACAGGTGGCGCCCGCAGGAAGAGAACCCTGTAAGGGATTTCAGAAACAATTTTCTGTTGTTTGGAAAAAGTAGCCGCTGAGCTTCAGGCTGGCCCAGCACAGTTCTTTGCTCTATGTGTATATATATATGCACTGCTGTATACTAGGACTGGCCAGAAGGCTAACTAGGTCCTATTCTAAGGTTATGGAGTGCTTGATCATTTTAAACCCATAGGCTAAGCTTCATTCCTCTAGATTAGTACAACTCTTTCACAATAAATTACCTAAATAACATGTTTTACCTATAGTGAAAGAGAGGGGAAACAACAAAATGGCCAGCTGGCCCCTGCGGGAAGAGAACCCAGTAAGGGATTTCAGAAACAATTTTCTGTGGTTTTGAAGAAATATCCGCTGAGCTACAGGTTGGCCCAACACTGTTCTTTGCTCTATGTGTATATATATATATATGCACTGCTGTATACTAGGCCTGGCCAGAAGGCTAACTAGGTCCTAGTATAAGGTTATGGAGTGCTTGATCATTTTGACCCCATAGGCTAAGCTTCATTCCTCTACGTTAGTACAACTCTTTCACAATAAATTACCTAAATAACATGTTTTACCTATAGTGAAAGAGAGAGGAAACAACAAAAAGGCCAGATGGCGCCCGTGGGAAGAGAACCCTTTAAGGGATTTCAGAATCAATTTTCTGCTGTTTTGAAGAAGTATCCGCTGAGCTACAGGCCGGCCCGCCACTGTTATTTGCTCTGTGTGTATATATATGCACTGCTGTATACTAGGCCTGGCCAGAAGGCTACCTGGGTCCTAGTATAAGGTGATGGAGTGCTTGATCATTTTAACCCCATAGGCTAAGCTTCATTCCTCTAGATTAGTACAACTCTTTCACAATAAAATAACTAAATAACATGTTTTACCTATAAAGAAAGAGAGAGGAAACAACAAAAAGGCCAGGCGGCGCCCGCAGGAGGAGAACCCTTTAAGGGATTTCAGAAACAATTTTCTGTGGTTTAGAAGAAGTATCCGCTGAGCTACAGGCTGGCCCGCCACTGTTCTTTGCTCTATGTGTATATATGTGGACTGCTGGATACTAGGCCTGGCCAGAAGGCTAACTAGTTCCTAGTATAAGGTTATGGAGTGCTTGATCATTTTAACCCCATAGGCTAAGCTTCATTCCTCTAGATTAGTACAACTCTTTCACAATAAATTACCAAAATAACATGTTTTACCTATAATGAAAGAGAGAGGAAACAACAAAAAAGCCAGGTGGCCCCCGCGGGAAGGTAACCCTGTAAGGGATTTCAAAAAAAATTTCTGTGGTTTTGAAGAAGTATCCGCTGAGCTACAGTCTGGCCCGCCACTGTTCTTTGCTCTATGTGTATATATATGCACTGCTGTATACTAGGCCTGGCCAGAAGGCTAACTAGGTCCTAGTATAAGGTTATGGAGTGCTTGATCATTTTAACCCCATAGGCTAAGCTTCATTCCTCTACGTTAGAACAACTCTTTCACAATAAATTAACTATATATCATGTTTTACCTATAATGAAAGAGAGGGGAAACAACAAAAAGGCTAGGTGGCGCCCGCGGGAAGAGAACCCTGTAAGGGATTTCGAAAACAATTTTCTGTGGTTTTGAAGAAGTATCTGCTGAGCTACCGGCTGGCCCGACACTCTTCTTTGCTCTATGTGTATATATATGCACTGCTGTATACTAGGCCTGGCCAGAAGACTACTTGGGTCCTAGTATAAGGTTATGGAGTGCTTGATCAATATAACCCCATAGGCTAAGCTTCATTCTTGTAGGTTAGTACAACTCTTTCACAATAAGGTACCTAAATAACATGTTTTACCTTTAATGAAAGAGAGGGGAAACAACAAAAAGGCCAGGTGACACCAGCGGGAAGAGAACCCTGTAAGGGATTTCAGAAACAACTTTCTGTGGTTTTGAAGAAGTAGCCGCTGAGCTACAGGCTGGCCCTCCACTGTACTTTGCTCTATGTGTATATATATGCACTGCTGTATACTAGGCCTGGCCAGAAGGCTACTTGGGTCCTAGTATAAGGTTATGGAGTGCTTGATCAATATAACCCCATAGGCTAAGATTCATTCCTGTAGGTTAGTACAACTCTTTCACATAAAATTACCTAAATAAAATAACATGTTTTACATATAATAATAAAAGAGAGTGGGGGAACAACAAAAAGTCCTGGTGGCGCCCATGGGAAATGAAAACTGTAATGGATTTCAGCAACAATGTTCTGTAAGTTTGAAGAAGTAGCCACTGAGCTACAGATCGTCCCAACACTGTTGTTTGCTCTGTGTGTATATACTGTTGCAGTGCTGTATACTAGGCCTGGCCAGAAGGCTACCTGGGTTCTAGTAGAGGGTTATGGAGTGCTTGATCATTTTAACCCCATAGGGTAAGCGTCATTCTTATAGGTTAGTACAACTCTTTCACCATAAGTTACCTAAATAACATGTTTTACCTATAATGAAAGAGAGGGGAAACAACAAAAAGGCCATGTGGCCCCCGCAGGAAGCGAACCCTGTAAGGGATTTCAGAAACAATTTTCTGTGGTTTTGAAGAAGTATCTGCTGAGCTACAGGCTGGCCCACCATTGGTCTATGCTCTATGCGTATATATATGCACTGCTGTATACTAGGCCTGGCCAGAAGGCTAACTAGGTCCTAGTATAAGGTTATGGAGTGCTTGATCATTTTAACCCCATAGGCTAAGCTTCATTCCTCTACATTAGTACAACTCTTTCACAATAAATTACCTAAATAACATGTTTTACTTAAAATGAAAGAGAGGGGAAACAACAAAAAGGCCAGGTGGCGCCCGCGGGAAGAGAACCCTTTAAGGGATTTCATAAACAATTTTCTGTAGTTATGAAGAAGTATCCGCTGAGCTACAGGCTGGCCCGTCACTGTTCTTTGCTTTATGTGTATATATATGCAGTGCTGTATACTAGGCCTGGCCAGAAGGCTACCTGGGTCCTAGTATAAGGTGATGGAGTGCTTGATCATTTTAAACCCATAGGCTAAGCTTCATTCCTGTAGGTTAGTACAACTCTTTCACAATAAATTGCCTAAAAAAATAACATGTTTTACATATAATGAAAGAGAGGGGGAAGCAACAAAAAGGACAGGTGGCGCCCGCAGGAAGAGAACCCTGTAAGGAATTTCAGAAACAATTTTCTGTAGTTTTGAAAAAGAGGCCACTGAGCTACAGGCTGGCATGCCACTGTTCGTTGCTCTATGTGTATATATATATGCACTGCTGTATACTAGGCCTGGCCAGAAAGCTATCTGGGTCCTAGTATAAGGTGATGGAGTGCTTGATCATTTTAACCCCATAGGCTAAGCTTCATTCCTCTAGATTAGTACAACTCTTTCACAATAAATTACCTAAATAACATGTTTTACCTATAATGAAAGAGAGGGGAAAAAACAAAAATGCCAGGTGGCGCCCGCAGGAAGAGAACCCTGTAAGGGATTTCAGAAACAATTTTCTTTGGTTTTGAAGAAGCATCCGCCGAGCTACAGGCTGGCCCAGCTAAGTTCTTTGCTCTATGTGTATATATATATGCACTGCTGTATACTAGGCCTGGCCAGAAGGCTACTATGGTCCTAGTATAAGGTTATGGAGTGATTGATCAATATAACCCCATAGGCTAAGCTTCATTCCTCTAGATTAGTACAACTCTTTCACAATAAATTACCTAAATAACATGTTTTACCTATAATGAAAGAAAGGGGAAAAAACAAAAAAGCCAGGTGGCACCCGCGGGAAGAGAACCCTGTAAGGGATTTCAGAAACAATTTTCTTTGGTTTTGAAGAAGTATCCGCTGAGCTACAGGCTGGCCCAGCTAAGTTCTTTGCTCTATGTGTATATATATATGCACTGCTGTATACTAGGCCTGGCCAGAAGGCTACTTGGGTCCTAGTATAAGGTTATGGAGTGCTTGATCAATATAACCCCATAGGCTAAGCTTTATTCCTGTAGGTTAGTACAACTCTTTCACATAAAATTACCTAAATAAAATAACATGTTTTACATATAATGAAAGAGAGGGGGAAGCAACCAAAAGGACAGGTGGCGCCCGCAAAAAGAGAACCCTGTAAGGAATTTCAGAAACAATTTTCTGTTGTTTTAAAAAAAGTAGCCGTTGAGCTTCGGGCTGGCCCGCCACTGTTCTTTGCTCTATGTGTATATATATGCACTGCTGTATACTAGGCCTGGCCAGAAGGCTACCTGGGTCCTAGTATAAGGTGATGAAGTGCTTGATCATTTTAACCCCATAGGCTAAGCTTCATTCCTCTAGATTAGTACAACTCTTTCACAATAAATTACCTAAATAACATGTTTTACCTATAATGAAAGAGAGAAGAAACAACAAAAAGGCCAGGTGGCACCCACGGGAAGAGAACCCTGTAAGGGATATCAGAAACCATTTTCTGTGGTTTTGAAGAAGTATCCGCTGAGCTACAGGCTGGCCCAGCACAGTTCTTTGCTCTATGTGTATATATATGCACTGCTGTATACTAGGCCTGGCCAGAAGGCTACTTCGGTCCTAGTATAAGGTTATGGAGTGCTTGATCAATATAACCCCATAGGCTAAGCTTCATTCCTGTATGTTAGTACAACTCTTTCACATAAAATTACCTAAATAAAATGACATGTTTTACATATAATGAAAGAGAGGGGGAAGCAACAAAAAGGCCAGGTGGCGCCCACAGGAAGAGAACCCTGTAAGGAATTTCAGAAACAATTTTAAGTAGTTATGAAGAAGTAGCCGCTGAGCTACAGGCTGGCCAAGCACAATCTTTGCTCTATGTGTATATATATGCACTGCTGTATACTATGCCTGGCCAGAAGGCTACTGGGGTCCTAGTATAAGCTTATGGAGTGCTTGATCAATAAATCCCCATAGGCTAAGTTTCATTCTTGTAGGTTAGTACAACTCTTTCACAATAAGTTACCTAAATAACATGTTTTACCTATAATGACAGAGAGAGGAAACAACAAAAAGGCTAGGTGGCGCCCGCGGGAAGAGAACCCTGTAAGGGATTTCAGAAACAATTTTATGTAGTTATGAAGAAGTAGCCGCTGAGCTACAGGCTGGCCCGGCACAATTCTTTGCTCTATGTGTATATATATGCACTGCTGTATACTAGGCCTGGCCAGAAGGCTAGTTAAGTCCTAGTATAAGGTTATGGAGTGCTTGATCAATATAACCCCATAGGCTAAGCTTCATTGCTGTAGGTTAGTACAACTCTTTCACATAAAATTACCTAAATAAAATAACATGTTTTACATATAATGAAAGAGAGGGGAAAGCAACCAAAAGGACAGGTGGCGCCCGCAAAAAGAGAACCCTGTAAGGAATTTCAGAAACAATTTTCTGTTGTTTTAAAAAAGTAGCCGTTGAGCTTCGGGCTGGCCCAGCACAGTTCTTTGCTCTATGTGTATATATATGCACTGCTGTATACTAGGCCTGGCCAGAAGGCTAGTTAGGTCCTAGTATAAGGTTATGGAGTGCTTGATCATTTTAAGCCCATAGGCTAAGCTTCATTCGTCTACGTTAGTACAACTCTTTCACAATAAATTAACTAAATAACATGTTTTACCTATAATGAAAGAGAGAGGAAACAACAAAAAGGCCAGGTGGAGCCCGCGTAAAAAGAACCCTGTAAGGAATTTCAGAAACAATTTTCTGTAGTTTTGAAAAAGAAGCCGCTGAGCTACAGGCTGACATGCCACAGTTCTTTGCTCTATGTGTATACATATGCACTGCTGTATATTAGGCCTGGCCAGAAGGCTACTTGGGTACTAGTATAAGGTTATGGAGTGCTTGATCAATATAACCCCATAGGCTACGCTTCATTCCTGTAGGTTAGTACAACTCTTTCACAATAAATTCCCTAAAAAAAATAACATGTTTTACATATAATGAAAGAGAGGGGGAAGCAACAAAAAGGACAGGTGGCGCCCACAGGAAGAGAACCCTGTAAGGGATTTCAGAAACAATTTTCTGTGGTTTTGAAGAAGTATCCGATGAGCTACAGGCTGGCCCAGCACAGTTCTTTGCTCTATGTGTATATATATGCACTGCTGTATACTAGGCCTGGCCAGAAGGCTACTTAGGTCCTAGTATAAGGTTATGGAGTGCTTGATCAATATAACCCCATAGGCTAAGCTTCATTTCTGTAGGTTAGTACAACTCTTTCACATAAAATGACCTAAATAAAATAACATGTTTTACATATAATGAAAGAGAGGGGGAAGCAACAAAAAGGACAGGTGGCGCCCATGGGAAGAGAACCCTGTAATGGATTTCAGAAACAATTATTTGTAGTTTTGAAGAAGTATCCGCTGAGCTACAGGCTGGCCCGCCGCTGTTCTTTTTTCTATGTGTATATATATGCACTGCTGTATACTAGGCCTGGCCAGAAGGCTATCTGGGTCCTAGTATAAGGTGATGGAGTGCTTAATCATTTTAACCCCATAGGCTAAGCGTCATTCTTGTAGGTTAGTACAACTCTTTCACAATAAGTTACCTAAATAACATGTTTTAAATATAATGAAAGAGAGGGGAAACAACAAAAAGGCCAGGTGGCACCTGCGGGAGAAGAACCCTGTAAGGAATTTCAGAAACAATTTTCTGTGGTTTTGAAGAAGTATCCGCTGAGCTACAGGCTGGCCCGCCACTGTTTTTTGCTCTATGTGTATATATATATGCACTCCTGTATACTAGGCCTGGCCAGAAGGCTAACTTGGTCCTAGTATAAGGTTATGGAGTGCTTGTTCATTTTAACCCCATAGGCTAAGCTTCATTCCTCTAGGTTAGTACAACTCTTTTGCAATAATTTACCTAAATAAAATAACATGCAACAAATTGGCCAGGTGGCGCCTGCGGGAAGAAAACTCTGTAGGGTGTTTCAGAAACAATTTTCTGTAGTTCTGAAGAAGTAGCCACTGAACTTCAGCCTGGCCCAGCACTGTTCTTTGCTCTATGTGTATATATATGCACTGCTGTATACTAGGCCTGGCCAAAAGGCTACTTGGGTCCTAGTAGAGGGTTATGTAGTGCTTGATCATTTTAACCCCATAGGCTAAGCGTCATTCCTGTAGGTTAGTACAACTCTTTCACAGTAAATTTCCTAAATAACATGTTTTACCTATAATGAAAGAGAGGTGAAACAACAAAAAAGGCCGGGTGGCGCCCACGTGAAGAGAACCCTGTAAGGGGTTTTAGAAACAATTTTCCATGGTTTTGAAGAAGTTTCCGCTGAGCTACAGGCTGGCCCGGCGCAGTTGTTTGCTCTGTGTGTATATATATGCACTGCTGTGTACTAGGCCTGGCCAGAAGGCTAATTGGGTCCTAGTATAAGGTTATGGAGTGCTTGATCATTTTAACCCCATAGGCTAAGCTTCATTCCTCTAGGTTAGTAAAACAAAATAAATTACCTAGATAAAATAACATGTTTTACATATAAAAATAAAAGAGTGGGAAACAACGAAAATTCCTGAAGGCGCCCACGGGAAGAGAACCCTGTAAGGGATTTCAGCAACAACTTCCTGTAGTTTTGAAGTAGTAGCTGCTGAGTTACGGGCTGACCCGATACCGTTGTTTGCTCTGTGTGTGTATATACTGTTGCAGTGCTGTATTCTAGGCCTGGCCAGAAGGCTACTTGGGTCCTAGTATAAGGTTATAGAGTGCTTGATCATTTTAACCCCATAGGCTAAACTTCATTCCTCTAGATTAGTACATCTCTTTCACAATAAATTACTTAAATAAAATAACACGTTTTACATATAATGAAAGAGAGGGGGAAACAACAAAAAGGCCAGGTGGCACCCGCAGGAAGAGAACCCTTTGAGGGATTTCAGAAACAATTTTCTGTAGTTTTGAAGAAGTAGCCCGTCAGCTACAGGCTGGCCCAGCACTGTTGTTTGCTCTATGTGTATTTACTGTTGCAGTGCTGTATAGTAGGCCTGGCCAGAAGGCTACTTGGGTCCTAGTATAAGATGATGGAGCGCTTGATCATTTTAACCCCCTAGGCTAAGCTTTATTCCTCTAGATTAGTACAACTCATTCACAATAAATTTCCTAAATAAAATAACATGTTTTACATATAATAATAAAAGAGAGTGGGAAACAACAAAAAGTCCTGGTGGCGTCCATGGGAAGAGGACCTTGTAAGGCATTTTAGAATCTATTTTTTGTAGGTTTGAAGAAGTAGCCGCTGAGTTACAGGCTGTCCTGGCACTGTTGTTTGCTCTGTGTGTATATACTGTTGCAGTGCTATATTCTAGGCCTGGCCAGAAGGCTACTTGGTTCCTAGTGTAAGGTTACGGAGTGCTTTATTTTTTTAACCCCATAGGCTAAACTTCATTCCTCTAGATTAGTACATCTCTTTCACAATAAATTACCTAAAAGTAATCACTGAGCTCCAGGCTGACCTGACACTGCTTATTTTTTTTAATATGCTTTTTTAAAATAAATAAATAATTAAAAAAAAACGCGTAGGGTTCCCCCTATTTTCATAACCACCTGGGTTAAAAACCAAGAAACAGCAGCCTAGTAACACCAGGGTGGGAAGGGCCATTTGTTTTGGCCCTCCCCAGCCTAATATTACCAGCCTGCTGCCGCCCCAGTCCAGGAGCGCCATTGTAACCCCTGGTGGCATTGGGTACTGGGGTAATAATGGGCGGGTTAGTTTTAGCCATTTTATACCGGCTAACACTAGGCCCTGACTTAGTAATGGATTCCGTCTATAAGACGGCTTCCACTACTAAGTCTATATAGTAAAGAAATAAAGACAAGACACCAGGGAAAAATATTTTTTATTCAAATAAAAACACCCCAACACCCCTTGTTGACCATTTTATTAAAAAAATATTCAAACAACCTCTGGTCATCAACGTAGTGCACCAAATCCGCCACAATCCACAGGATACCAATATCTAAAAAACAAAAAGTAAGAAACACACAAAAAAACAAACAAAAAGGAGCACAACACCCATCATTGTGAGCGGTGTTGTGCACCTTACAGTATTCAGCATCTTTACAGATCGCTGCTTGCAATGTGGCACCCAAGCGGTTAAAGTAGGATGCATTGCACCCCCCTTAACCCTTTGGGTGCCATACTGAACAATCTGGCCCCCAGGGGTTAAGTAGGGGTCCCCACTTAACCCCTTGGGGGCCAGACTGATGTCAGACTGCACCCATACCAGCAAGAAAGGGGTTAAGTGACCCCCCCCCCTTCCTTGCTGGGATGAATGCAGTGCAGGGCAGGGGGGGGAGAGCTTTCTACTCACCCTCCCAGGTCTTCTCTCTTCTGTCTTCTCTCTTTGCCGGTCCCTGAGCTCAGTGTGTCGGCTCCGGCTCTTTATATGTCCGCTCAGCCAATCGGCAGGGCGAACATATAAATCTAAATGTTTCTTCTCATTTTGCTATTGTGATTAAAAAAAATTTGCATAATTAGAAGAAACATTTGCTGTTTTAATTAAAGTATTAATTAAGTATTACATTGAACTGTATTATCTCCAATAGTAATTGCTCGCATTAATAAAGCTCCCTGTAATTGTTAATATTTAATTAATAAAGCACATTTTCGTTCTAATAAAGCTTCGTTGTACAATAGCATAAAGTTTTCATTGTACAATAGCATAATTAAAACAAATATATGCTTTTTTAATTAAATATACTGTAAATAAATATATATATATATACTTATTTATATATTTATTTTTTTATTAACAGTATATTTAATTGCAAAAGCATTGATTCGTTGTAATTATGCTATTGAATAACGAAAACTTTGTTTTATTAATTAAATATTAGCTATCACAGGGTGCGGTAATATTGCCGGCAATTGCTATTTGCTCATATCTAGTCCCGTGTAATCACTTACACCTCGGCTAATTTTTTTTCACTATTTTTGCACTGCAACTTAACGAAACTATACCCTATCAGACTCCCACTATTGTAGCTGCAATTATTCAGCTGTTATAGCAAGGTTCGTTTTAGGTTCGGTTCATACGAATCCGAACTTTTCAAAAAATCGCTTATCCCGAGTCACTAGTCATTCTGCTGCCAGAACACCACAGCTTACCTTTTTGACAGGCTGTCAATGTATACCTACAACACTGGGTTAATTGAATGTGAACCGAGCCTTAATGAATGTACAGAAATATCTAAGGCAGGGGCGTAACTACCACTATAGCAGCCATAGCGGCTGCTATGGGGCCCGCCGCATAAGGGGGCCCCATGGCCTGCTCCTGCAATACACTGGGCCCCCTGAGCCGTCATCATTTGCAGCACCGGGTGGCCCTGCTGGCGTCCTGGGTTTTGCAAATGTCCCTTTAACTGCAAGCACTCCTGACCAAAGCTAGCAGTTATGTAGTTATGACTTCACTTGACCGTTTAGTGGTCAGTCGGGGGGGGCAATCAAAAGTTGGCTATGGGGCCCAGCCATTTCTAGTTACGCCCCTGATCTAAGGGTGCGTTTACACAGAGAGATTTATCTGACAGATTTTTAAAACCAAAGCCAGGAATGGATTTGAAAAGAGTAGAAATCTCAGTCTTTCCTTTATGACCTGTTCTCTGTTTATAGTCTGTACCTGGCTTTGGCTTCAAAGATCTGTGAGATAAATGTCTCTTTGTAAATGCACCATAAGGGAACTGTATGTATTGTTCTCTGTCTGTCATTATACTAATGCACAAGAACATGTGGTAACAGAATGCAAGAATTTAAGAAGCATCATATAACTCTTTCACAATAAATCTCATAATTAAAATCATGTGTGTTATATAAAATGAATAAAAAAAACAAAAAGGCCAGATGGCGCCCGCGGGAAGTGAACCCCCAAAGCGATTTCAGAAACAATTCTGAACGTTTTGTGGAAGTAACCGCTGAGCTATATAAGCTGACCCAACCCACCAAGTGCTCTGTGTGTAAATAAGCTTCCACGGCTACACGTCACCTGAGGGAAGTGCTATACATAGATCTGTAGGATCCCTGCACAACGTAGACACTGAACAAATGCCGCCCCTCCCCAGGATAAAGAAAAAGCTCTTCACAGGGTAGAGACATTAGAGGCTGCTACCACAGAGCAATAAGGCAACAGCCCTTTTAGCTATTTCATATAGAAGCTTATCAGCTAATTACTGGAAATGTCCAGACCCTTTAAGGGTCCATTTACATAGAAAGATTATCTGCCAAAGATTTAAAGCCAAAGCCTGGAACAGACTATAAACAGAGATCAGGTCATAAAGAAAAGTCTGAGATTTCTCCTCTTTTCAAATCCATTCGTGGCTTTGGCAAATAATCTGTCAGATAATCTTTCTGTGTAAATGGACCCTTACACAGGACGATTATGGTTCAAAAAATCATTAGATCGTTTGAATATAAACAATAATCGTTTTGTGTAATAGCAGGCGACGATTAAACGACCAATGAGAAATTTGGACCTATTTTCATTTTCACAAATCGTTCGGTGTAATAACACGTCATTTGGTCCTTACCTGGTCTATCAGCCAGGAAAGGAAGAGCGCAAGAACAACTATAAGTAACGATCATCGTTGTGTCAAATAGGGTGAACGATTTAAGATTGTTTGTCATATCTGTTGTTTGGGATCGTTTATTGTTAATTGCCAAAAAATCGCCCATACCCTAAACCACCCACACCCTGCAAGGATCATGGCGACATCAAGTATAAGAAGTGAAAAACCTACTGACCTCTGGACTGAATTTCCCGCTATATCCTGAAGTAGTGTCTGTAGATAGTAACCAATAAAGAGAGTTATTGGGGTGTAAATCCCTATATATAGCATGTTTAATGTATATATAAAGTATATATAGTTGATATAGTATATAGTTGTTTCTAGATTCTGGTCTGATTATGTTGTGATTCATTCCCTTTAGGTTCACCTGTAAAGGTTAGAGCGCATTTTAGGTTCATCCTAAAATTTCACCTGCAAGCCAGAAATCCCTAACTTTTTGTGAGTAGTGTATATAATATATACAGAACATATACACCTAAAAGAACATATTAACAAGAACAGTAAGGGTAAGCCAGTCCCATGACACAAGTGCATGTAAAGTTTCTGACAAAGAGGATGTCAGCAGAGTTATGCAGTCTTAGGGTATATGCACACACAGTAATTCTTGCGGAAAACCCAGTGCGGAATCCCCCGCTTGTCTCCGCTTCCTTCTCTGACGGCTCCATAGACTGCATTCTATGGTCAGGCGGATTCCACTGTCCACCCAAGGAATGGACATGTCATTTCTTTGGGCGGACGACGGAATCCGCCCAAGCATATAATGGAGTCTATGTGACGGGCGAAACATCAAGTGGGAGCGAGCAGCGGATTCAGCACAGAGTTTTTCGCGAGAATTACTCCGCCTTCACACAACTCTAGGTCTCTATCAGTCCATAATTACGGATCCATCTTAGTCAGCTCCTTCTGCTCCACTCATAAAAAAATACAGAAGTGACCACTCGTCTGGCTTGGTAACATCAGGACCTATCCTGGAAGATGAATATAACTCTTTCCCAATAAATCACATAAATAAAATGCTGTGTATTATATATGAAACAGAGGGGGGGAGGAAAACAAAAAGGCCAGATGGCGCCCGCGGGAATTGAACCCCCGAAAGGATTTCAGAAACAACTTTCTGTAGTTCAAAGAAGTAACCGCTGAGCTAAAGGCTGACCCAGCCCACACCTTGCTCTGTGTGTATATAAGCTTACTCTGCCGTACGTCACCAAGGGGCGGTGCTGTTCTCTGAGCTACAGGATCCCTGCACAGCACAGATACAGAACCAATGACGCCCCCTTCTAAGGACAAAGCAGAAGTTCTTTACAGGGTTAGGCTATGTTCACACTACGTAAAAGTACGGATGTTGTTGCCATCGGCTATGTACGGTGTAGAACACTGCCCTATCTGCTATGGGATCCCGGCTGGAGCGTATACACATAGTATACGCTCCGGCTGGGATCCCATAGGACGCCGCAAAGAACTGACATGTCAGCTTTCTGTGGCCGCAATTCAGTGAATTGCGGACGCAGAAAGACCTGTGAGTTCACAAAATGAAGCGAGCGGCTCCAGCCGCTTGCTTCATTTTGTGCTGTGTTAAGTTCTGATGCGGGTGCACGCTGATGCGCACACATCAGAACACTGCGGCCGGAAAGATCATCCGGCCGGTACTGCAGTACCGGCCGGGATGATGTTTGCAGAGACCGGCCGTTCCGTGACCCGGCCAGGCCACAGTAAGGCCGGTTTCTCACGTAGTGTGAACATAGCCTAAGGCTACATTCACACATCCGTAGTGCAGCCCGTGACCCGCACTACGAATGTGCATCTGTAATGCTCCGTGCTGAATCCGCCCAAGCATATAATGGAGTCTATGTGACGGGCGAAACATCAAGTGGGAGCGAGCAGCGGATTCAGCACAGAGTTTTTCGCGAGAATTACTCCGCCTTCACACAACTCTAGGTCTCTATCAGTCCATAATTACGGATCCATCTTAGTCAGCTCCTTCTGCTCCACTCATAAAAAAATACAGAAGTGACCACTCGTCTGGCTTGGTAACATCAGGACCTATCCTGGAAGATGAATATAACTCTTTCCCAATAAATCACATAAATAAAATGCTGTGTATTATATATGAAACAGAGGGGGGGAGGAAAACAAAAAGGCCAGATGGCGCCCGCGGGAATTGAACCCCCGAAAGGATTTCAGAAACAACTTTCTGTAGTTCAAAGAAGTAACCGCTGAGCTAAAGGCTGACCCAGCCCACATCTTGCTCTGTGTGTATATAAGCTTACTCTGCCGTACGTCACCAAGGGGCGGTGCTGTGCTCTGAGCTACAGGATCCCTGCACAGCACAGATACAGAACCAATGACGCCCCCTTCTAAGGACAAAGCAGAAGTTCTTTACAGGGTTAGGCTATGTTCACACTACGTAAAAGTACGGATGTTGTTGCCATCGGCTATGTACGGTGTAGAACACTGCCTTATCTGCTTTGGGATCCCGGCTGGAGCGTATACACATAGTATACGCTCCGGCTGGGATCCCATAGGACGCCGCAAAGAACTGACATGTCAGCTTTCTGTGGCCGCAATTCAGTGAATTGCGGACGCAGAAAGACCTGTGAGTTCACAAAATGAAGCGAGCGGCTCCAGCCGCTTGCTTCATTTTGTGCTGTGTTAAGTTCTGATGCGGGTGCACGCTGATGCGCACACATCAGAACACTGCGGCCGGAAAGATCATCCGGCCGGTACTGCAGTACCGGCCGGGATGATGTTTGCAGAGACCGGCCGTTCCGTGACCCGGCCAGGCCACAGTACGGCCGGTCTCTCACGTAGTGTGAACATAGCCTAAGGCTACATTCACACATCCGTAGTGCAGCCCGTGACCCGCACTACGAATGTGCATCTGTAGTGCTCCGTGCTGCACGGAGCACTACATTGCCGCTTCATTAGCGTAGCGATCCATGCTGCACAATGCGGTCTGCATTACAACATGTCCATTTTTGCGGCATGGATCGCAGCCCCTTACACGCGTACGGACGCGTGAACAGGGCCATTAAATACCCTTGGTCCTATGTTCTGTACGCAATTGCGTGCCCGCAATTGCGGACAGAACAGAGGATGTGTGAATGTAGCCTAATGTATGTATAGATATTAGAGGCTGTTACCAGAGAGCAGCAGCTTAACTGCTGTTGGCGATCCGCCATATCTGGCTAGGTTTCCAATTCCCATATTACAGAAAAACTAGTCAGACTTGTTATCCAGAAGCCAGGAAAAGCTGAGTAAGAATCCCTGGAAAGCTGAAGCTGACAAATCTATCATGTTATACTAAAAGTACAAAACTCTAAATCTACCTAGAGTGCTGGGAAAGCTGGGTAACACTGTACACTGTCCATGGGGGGTTTGAAGTGAATGGGCTCTAAGCCCCTTTCCTTTCCTTTAAAGGGAACCAATCACACAAAAATTGGCTATAAAGCTAAGGAAACGTGCTGGTAGATCAGCCAGCACGCTTCCTAACCATCCCCCTGTCCCCTCCATCCCCTGTACATAGAGCCCGCAAAGTTAGTTTATTAGTCTCCTTAGCTTTATAGCCAATTTTTGTGTGATTGGTTCCCTTTAATTTCCAGTTTTGCTGGTGAACTCAGAGAGATATCAGCCGATCCCCAGCCGAAGATTGAATGAGGAGGTATCTCTTTGGTGTGCAAGAGAGGTAGATGGCAGATAGATAGGAGATAGATAGATAGATAGATAGATAGATAGATAGATAGATAGATAGATAGATAGATAGATAGATACTATCCTGTGAGCAGCACCATGTCTCCACACGTTATCGGGCAGGGTAGTACACTAGGATGGACTGAAAGCCATTTGGCCACATCAAGTGCAGAATCACAGTCACTACATCAGTTTTGAGTGTAAAAAATAAACCAGAGAATGAATAAATGAAAAAACTTTTGTAAAAATCTGATTTGTGATAAAAGTTTTTTTATGTGTGTATAAAACAAGATACTGTAGCAGATATCTGCGGTCTTAGTGCGGTTGCCACCTCTGCACCTCCTATAGCTGAGCTCCCGCTTTATTATTTAGATGGATCGGGCTCCGCCATACTGTGCAACTGTGTGATAACTTTATTAGTGAATGTACAGCCAGTAGAGATGAGCGAACCTCGAGTCGATCTGAACCCGAACTTTCGGCATTTGATTAGCGGTGGCTGCTGAAGTGGGATAAAGCCCTAAGGCTATGTGGAAAACATGGATATAGGCATTGGCTGTATCCATGTTTTCCAGACAACCTTAGAGCTTTATCCAAGTTCAGCAGCCACCGCTAATCACATGCCGATCGTTCGGGTTCGGATCGACTCGAACCCGAACCTGGTTCGCTCATCTCTAACAGCCATATATAAGGGAACTGTATAACCAGTAATGTTCTGTCCTTACATTACTACGTAAGAATGTAAAGGTAACACAACACAAGAATATAAGTATATGATGTATCCTGGGGGATTATTGTCTGTAGAGTCTCTGGAATGATGTGTATTGTATAAAATGAATGGAAGGGAGACAAAAAAAAAAAAAAGGCCAGAAAGCACCCGCGGGCTTCGAACCCCAGATAGGGTTTAGTCTACTAATTTGGAGAAAATCAAGAGAAGTAACCACTGAGCTAAAGGCTGACCCAACCCCTCTGCTGGCTGTGTGTATATAAGCCTGTACTGCTACACGTCACCAGGGGGTGGAGCTGTGCTCTCATCTACAGGATCCCTGCACAGCACAGACACCGACCAATGCTGCTCTCCTCCTCAGGAACAGAAACACTTTACAGGGTAACATGTATGGAAAGAAGATATTGGAGGCTGATACCAGAGAGCAACAGCTTATCTATAACTGATCACCCTATGCAAGCAGCACAACTACTGTACAAGTAATAGGAAGTCTGCAAGCACTTTTACATGGGCCGATTATTATGCAAAAATAATTGTTAAATCGTTCTGGTGTAAATGCGGCAACCATCATCTGGGAACACATTCAATAATAGGTCCAGCTGACCTCAAAATTATTGTTAATCGTTCTTAAATCTCTCAGTGTAAACACTGTAAAGACTGGACAACAGAAACTTTTAAAGCATGGGGGTAGGCCACAGCTGTATTTATTTAACTAAACATATCTCTGCAAAAGGAGGACCTTGCATGACATCTCGGATGGTACCTGGACGAAAAGGTCACCTCGCGTGCCAGGCCACCGCTCCCACGGTGGGCATGTCTTTGTTGGTTCGACAGGTGTCTTGCAGCGATTATTCCACTCCTACAAGGTCCTCCCCTGTGCCACAGGTGCGCCGTGTACCCCTACACTGTGCACCTACCCCCCACTCACTAGCATAAACAGTGCCCTCTCTATAGCATTCTGGAGGCCTGACAGAAAGATGTCTAAACCTATGTCGTTGAGATGGACTCTGTCTTGTAACATCAATCGCCTATTATGTCCTTCCAGCTGCCAGTGACGAATGACAACACTCCCTTTTGACCTAACAAAGCGCGAGATACGGGTGTTAAGCACTCTGCGCGCCCAGGGCCGTTTCTGTGGTCTCTGCCGCCTGAGGCAAACCTCAGGCGGCCGCCCCACACTAGCGACCCCCCCTGCCTCCCCCCCCCCCACCACCACCACCACTCATTCACCACTGTACCCCGCCGGGCTTCCGCGCCGTCAGCCAGCATCTCCCTTTGCCCTTCAGCCTGTGGTGAGTGTCGGCGAGGGCTGCTGTCGGATCGGTGCGCGCGGGAGCGCCGGGGGGGGGGTATTCCTATAAGGGCTGCATTCCCATGTCGAGGAATGCCTGTAACCGGAGTCTCCCCCGCCCGGACAGCATCTGATAAGATGCTGAGAGCGGGGGAGAACTCTATTGATATGTGCCGCGCTGTAATGACAGCACCACGCGCGGCTGATTCACTACAGCATCGCACGTATCAGTACAGTTCTCCCCCGCTCTCAGCATCTTATCAGATGCTGTCCGGGCGGGGGAGACTCCGGTTACAGGCATTCCTCGACATGGGAATGCAGCCCTTATAGGAATACCCCCCCCGGCGCTCCCGCGCGCACCGATCCGACAGCAGCCCTCGCCGACACTCACCACAGGCTGAAGGGCAAAGGGAGATGCTGGCTGACGGCGCGGGAGCCCGGCGGGGTACAGTGGTGAGCGCTGATGACAGGACAGGCAAGCGGCTGCAGGGATGCTGTCTGCCGCCCCCTGCAGGAGCGCAGAATCTGCCGCCTGAGGCGGAATACTCATTCCGCCTCATGGCAGAAGCGGGCCTGTGCGCGCCCTCTCAATGGCAGCTGGGTTCCTTGCCCCATTCCATACAGACCTAGGCACTATCTCCGACCAAACTATCACAAAACAAAGGGGGAGAGGCTTGGGGGAGCAGAGGTAGGCTGGGCAGGCTGTTCACCCCCCAATGCAGCGCCGGGGTCCTGGGCCGGGGGTGAGCTTCCGGCACAGACAGCCTGACAGAGGCCGGAAGCTCACAGCTGCAGCCCCGCGGTCCCGGACTTCTTCCCTGCTCGGCGGAGCTCACATGTGACATCATCACCGAGCAGGAGAGAAGTTCGGGCATCGCGGGGCTGCAGCTGTGAGCTTCCGGCCTCTCTCAGGATGTCTGTGCCAGAAGCTCACCCCAGCCCCGGCGATCAATACCCCCCTCTCCCAGCGCGGACTAGGCACCCGTGGGCCGGTGCCTATGGCGGCGGAGGGGGTAAAAAAAAAAAAAAAAAAAGTGTTCATTGCGGGTGCCGCCCCCCCGCAGAACGCCGCCCTAGGCACCGGACCACGGGTGCCTAGTGGCAAATACGGCCCTGGTCCCTGCAGGTAGATAAAAGAGTTTGTGAGACGCCTAGACCAGGGGTGTCAAACTCAAATTCACAGTGAGCCAAAATTAAAAAATTGGACAAAGTCACAGGCCAACTTTGATAACCATTGAAGAGTGAATGCGATGTTCCTGGAGCTGTCAGTGGTGTGCGTCTCCCAGCGCTGTGCACTATGATAAATGACAGGACATGATAAATTGCTATGACATGATTAAACCCCAACCCATGTACTAGCCAACCCCCCAATATTGCCTCATGTAGTAGCCAACCCAACCAAAACTGCCCCACATTAGCCAGCCCTCCCAATAGTGCCAAAATAGTGGCAAATTTTAGCCTGGGGGGCAAGCACACAGCAGTGGCTCATGAGAAGCTGGTTAGCGGCCCATCCTTCAGGGACCACTCTGTCCACTACCTATTATTACCCTCCCCACATCAGTGCAGGGAAGGTAGATGGCAACGTGGACCTGTAAGTCCTCCAGCAGCAATGTTCCAACAGTTCGGATAACATCTTCGGCCCTTCCAGTCAATTGTAAACAGGGAATTCCTACTGCTCTGTGTCCGTGACCTGGCCAGTGTCAGATAGGATCATCCCGGCCAGTACTGCAGGATAATGTTTAGTGCCCCCGTGCATGCCCGCATCAGAATTCCCCATTGCTCACAATGGAGCAAGCGACCGGAGCCGCACGCTCCATTGTGTGAACTGACAAGGTTTTCTGCGGCTGCTATTTAATAAATGACATGCCAGTTTCTTGTGGCGCCACTAGGGATCCTGGCCGAAGTGTATACTATGTGTATGTATATATGTACTATGTGTATACACTCTGGTCGGGATTCTATGCCTTCACATACAACGTGTGTTCTGTATAGATCACGGCTGTTGTTGCAATTTGCAACAACGGCCGTGATTTCTACAACAAATACGTTGTGTGAACATAGCCTAAGGGTATATTCACACTGAGTAAATAAGGTAAAATTCCACAGCGGAGCTTTCCACCGCAGAATCTCGCCTGGCTATTGGAGAGGGCACGCCCCTCCGCTGCCGCTGCTCTCTGGTCACAGAAGTGACATGTCACTTCCTCGAGCAGCGGCAGAGGAGAAGCGTGCGCTCTCCCATAGAGAAGCAGTGTCATACTGAGACAGGCGGTATTCCGCGGCGGAATCCCGCCTGTCTCAGTGTGACAATTCCGCCTGATTTACTCAGTGTGAACTAGGGCTGTGGAGTTGGTAAGCCCTGGTGTGAACATACCCTTATGTTACTTTTACACGGAGCGATAATTCGCCCGATCGCACGATTAACGCTTTTGAATGAACGATGTTTTTTTTATAACGATCAGCGTTTAGACGGAACGATACATCGTACGGAAAATTCGCTATGCAATCGTTTTGCGATCGCTTAAGCCTATCTCACACATAGGTGAAATCGTTGAAAGACTGTTTACATGGAACGATCTGCGAATTTTTTGCGAACGATCACCGATGATTTGTGAACATGTTGAAAGATCAAAATGAACGATTTATCGCTTGTCGTTTGATCGTTCGCTGTGTTTACACGTAGGATTATTGTTCGAATTCAATCGTTATCGTGCAAATTCGAACGATAAATCGTTCCGTGTAAAAGGACCGTAAGTATATGGGTCGGCTCATCACAGAAATGGAACCGTACCATAGACTTATATTGACAAAGTGACTTCTGGCCCCTTTCCAGAGCAGTAGGATGACCACAAATGACCAGAAGGGCTGGAGACCTTATCCGAACTGTTGGAACATTGCTGCTGGAAGAAGTACAGGCCCGGGGGGACCATCTACCGTCCCTGCACTGATGTGGGGAGGGTAATAATGGGTAAGGGCTGGAGTGCTCCTTTATAGGGAACCAATTAGCACAATTGTGCTGATGTGGTTTCCAGGTGCACAGTATATAGATCTACTATACAGCTCCCCAAGGCTACCAGCCACTGAGTATAAGATAATGGGAAAGCTGAGCGACTACATCATGCTGAGTATAAGATGCTGGGAAAGCTGTGTAACCTCCATCATACTAAATACTATACAGGATGCTGGGAAAGCTGTGTGACCTCCATTACACTGACATACAAGATACTGGGAAAGCTGGGTGACCTCCATTACACTGACATACAGGATGCTGGAAAAGTTGGGTGACTTTCATTACACTGACATACAGGATGCTGGGAAAGCTGGGTGACCTCCATTATACTGACATACAGGATGCCAGGAAAGCTGTGTGATCTCCATTATACTGAATACCAGATGCTGGGAACACTGGGTGACCTAAGTATACAGAGAGGGGACAGGGCACCCATGTACTGTTCAAGGCCTGGTGCCCATACAGACCACCCCCCTCCCCTGAATACATGGGCACCAGGCCCTGAACAGTACATGGGAAGGGGTACAGAATCCCCTCTCCCCTCACAGTACTGCTTACTAGGCCATGGTGCAGGGGAGAGGGGATGCTGTATAATTCATACTAAACATCCCACCCAGATACTAATCAGGTTTAATGGATGCCCCCGGCTGCGAGACTCCGCCCCCACAATTTTGCCCCCCCCCCCCTTTTACCCGCGTCGCCCCCCCCCCCCCCCCCTTATTTTCCTTACCTAGGCCATGGCCGACGGGGGTCCTCTCCTTCAGGCCCAGGCAGGAGGGGGTGGTCTGTTCTCTCTCCCAGGGCAGTAGGCAGCCCTCACAGATCCTTGCAGGGAGGAGCCTGCTCCTTCAATGAAGGAAGAGCAACACAAGTCAGCCTCCACACCCTTTCCCGTGGCTCCGCCCCCATGATCATGGCCCCGCCCACTCACTGGCGTTACTGACATTCAGCTGCCGCAGCCCATGATGTACTGGAGGCACCGGCCCGGAGGGCATATGCCACCCTGCCCCCCGGCCCAGCCCGCTCCTGTAGAGGCCAGCCCTCCCCAATAGTCTCATATAGTATCCAGCCCTCTCGCGTAGTCTCTTATATAGTAGCCAGCCCTCCCGCATAGTCTCATATAGTAGCCAGCCCTCCCCTGTAGTCCCATATAGTAGCCAGCCCCCCCGTAGTCTCTTATATAGAAGCCAGCCCTCCCCAATAGTCTCATTTATAGTAGCCAGCCCTCCCCATAGTCTTATATAGTAGCCAGCCCTCCCTCATAGTCTGTTATATAGTAGCCAGTCCTCTTCAGTCTCTTATATAGTAGGCAGTCCTCCCCATAGTCTCATATAGTAGCCAGTCCTCCCCATAGACTCATGTAGTAGCCAGCCCTTCCCCATAGTCTCTTATATAGTAGCCAGCCCTCCCCAATAATCTTATATAGTAGCCAGCCCTCCCTCATAGTCTGTTATATAGTAGCCAGTCCTCCCCACATAGTCTCTTATATAGTAGCCAGTCCTCCCCTATAGTCTCTTATATAGTAGCCAGTCCTCCCCTATAGTCTCTTATATAGTAGCCAGCCCTCCCCGATATAATCTTATATAGTAGCCAGCCCTCCCCGATATAATCTTATATAGTAGCCAGCTCCTATAACAGTTGTTAAAGGGAACCTGTCACTTGTGGGTGGCCGTTCAGGCATGACAGGTTGTCCCATTAGCATGGATGGTGGGCCAGATGTAATTCAGACTCTGAATTGCCTGGCGGGCCAAAAATAGTGGCACCACGGGCCAGAGTTTGACATGACTGGTCTATAACCTCTGAGCAGTCCCATTAGCTCTGACACATCACTCATATTACTGCAGGCTGCCCAATTTGTGAAAATAGCTGAAAGATGTAATAATGTCAGTGAGTTGCCAGAGCTGTTCTGGGGCTCCCCAGGGGGTTGGGGGGTCCAGGACA
This sequence comes from Dendropsophus ebraccatus, assembly GCF_027789765.1. Classification (NCBI taxonomy): domain Eukaryota; kingdom Metazoa; phylum Chordata; class Amphibia; order Anura; family Hylidae; genus Dendropsophus; species Dendropsophus ebraccatus. The sequence continues at coordinate 33,140,550 of NC_091463.1, read as the reverse complement.
TTTGCCCACAATGCATAATTGTTAACATCTGAAATATTTTTTTCAGGGACACATTGATCTTGACACTAAGGGTGCGGCTTATTGTAAGTGATCTACAGGATCCCTGCACAACACAGATACAGAAGCAATGCCACCCCCTCCTCCGGACAAAGCAGAAGTTCTTTACAGGGTAATATGTATGTATAGATATTAAAGGCTGTTACCAGAGAGCAATAGCTTAACTGCTGACCTTTTAGCTTCTGCATTTAATATACAAGCTTACCGGTAAGCTACTGAAAAAGTCCAGACTCTCATCCTGCAAGGAATACAGCAATGTCAGATATGAGAAGAGGAAAACCTACTATCTTCTGTGCTGCATTTCCTGCTCAATGTAGTGTCTGAAGATAATAACCAATAGAGAGGTATTGGGGTGTACATCCCTACATACAGGACATGTAATGGGGGTAATGGCCCTTCCTCAGACAGAGCAGAAATATATCATATATAATAGTATATAAATGCAGCAGGCCAGAGTATAGAAGAGAGTGAGAGGGGTAGTGGACAGGATGATGGAGTAGTAGTAGTGAAGGTTGGAGGCGGCTAGGCCTCTCTCCCCTGGTGTGTAGCTCTTTTAGTGGGGCTACACCAATGTCTGTAGTGGTCAATGGAGAGGACCTCTAGTTCTCCTGGAGCCAAGGGCTGATACTGCTGTCCAATAAGATGGCGGGGACGCCCTTGATGTTTGTGAGGTGCAGGTGAACCAGACAACAGGGAAATAAGGAGGGAGGTGGTAAAACAATAACTCTTTAATGACAATTTGCTGACACTCATAGGCACTCATAGGCAATTTAGTTATATGCAATTCTTAAAGGGGTACTCCAGAGAGGAAAAAAAAGGTTTTAATCAACTGGTGCCAGAAAGTTATAAAGATTTGTAAATGTTTCTATTTAAAAATCTTAAAGTGTCACTGTCGTTATAACTTTCACAATCTAAATCAACATTACAAGTGATATAAAGCAAGTTTCAAATATACATTCATTTGTTGTTGTTGTTGTTGTTATCATGCTGTAAAACAAAGCAGTACTTACCAGAAATCCAGGTCCAGTCTCCTGAAGGCAGATTTTCTGACTTGTGCTGGTTAAACAAAAGAGACTAAACCCAGGAACTCCACCAGTAGAGAGTGACGGCTCAATGTGTCCATCAATCACATGACTGCCTTCTCTGTGAGCGCTCAGATGGACTCGAAAACACTGGACTTCCTGTTTTCTGACTCTTTAACAAATGAAAGAGTCAGAAAACAAGAAGTGACATGTTCTCCATGATAAGCAAAAAAAAAAATAATGAACATAAATAGCAAATTTGCTTTATATCACATCTACTTTTGGTTTAGATACTGAAAGTTATAACGACGGGTATACTTTAAATCTACCAGTAATTATCAGCTGCCGTATGCCCTACGGGAAGTGTTGTATTCTTTCCAGTCTGACATAGTGCTCTCTGCTGCCTCCTCTGTCTGTGACATGAACTGTCCAAAGCAGGAAAGGTTTTCTATGGGTATTTGCACTGGACGGTAAGAGGGAGATTTATCAAAGGGTGTCAAATTTAGACTGGTTCAAACTGCCCAAAGCAACCAATCACAGTTCCTCTTTCCTTTCAGCACTACCTAAAGCTGAGCTGTGATTGGTTGTTGTGGGTAGTTTGCACCAGTCTAAATTTTACACCCTTTGATAAATCTCCCCCTAAATGTTTCAGCAAAAAGCACTATGTCAGACTGGAAAGAATACACCACTTCCTGCATAGCATACAGCAGCTGATAAGTACTGGAAGACGATTTTTGTGAAAAACATATTTAAAAAAATGATGGCCTTGAATGAGTTACTGTGTTTGCATGATTGCGAATTTATATGGTTGTCTGCTACCACAGTGCATCCGGGTGTAAACCCTGTAATACGGGTTTTTTTACCAGTAAGGGCATGAGCCTTTTCCTTCCTCTTAGGGTATGTGTACACTATGGAATTTGGGTCTGGAAATTTCAATCGGAGTCAACGTAGCGGTCTCTGCTTATAGTTCTGCTTGTCGCAGAGACCCAATGATATTCCGAAACGCCCTCCGCCCAAAGAACTGACACGTCAATTCTTTGAGAACACAGCGAATTGAGCTTCAGAATATCACTGAGTCTATGGGACATGTGGAAGTTTAAGCGAAGACGGCCACGCGGACTACGCTTGAAGTTTCAACCCAAGTTCCGTAATGTGCTCATACCCTTTGCTATGGAGATTTCTAAATAGGTATCTAGGCCAGGTCAGAAGCCAACTAAAAGGGTTCCTAGAAATGTGCACTGGTCACTGGAAACTCAACCCCTTAATATCTTAAAGAGATTGAGAGTAGTTAAAGGGAACCAATAACACAAAAATTGGCCATAAAGCTAAGGAAACGTGCTGGTACATCAGCCAGCACGCTTCCTATCCATCCCCCTGTACCCTCCGTCCCATGAACATTCAGCCCGCAAAGTTAGTTTAATCGTGTCCCGCGCTCTATGCAAATTACCATACAAGTAGTCACGGTGGGCGGGCGGCTGGTCAAGTAGTCACTGGGTCCTGGGCCGGCTCCAGCGCTGTAATCACGCCCCTCCGGGTGTGTTGTAAAGCAGCGCCTGGTGACGTCACTCGGGGGGGGGGGGGGGGGGGGGCGGCATTGCACGTCGGCCACGCCAACTTCTTTACTAAGCTGCGTATGCGCAGTACAGTGGGTGAAGCTGCTGCTGTACTACGCCGCGCAAGCACAGTACAGCAGCGTCCTCTCAGGCTGCACTGCGCATGCGCAGCTTAGTAAAGGCGTCGGCGTGGGCACAGCCAGTAGAGATGAGCGAACCTCGAGTCGATCTGAACCCGAACTTTCGGCATTTGATTAGCGGTGGCTGCTGAAGTGGGATAAAGCCCTAAGGCTATGTGGAAAACATGGATATAGTCATTGGCTGTATCCATGTTTTCCAGACAACCTTAGAGCTTTATCCAAGTTCAGCAGCCACCACTAATCACATGCCGATCGTTCGGGTTTGGATCGACTCGAACCCGAACCTGGTTCGCTCATCTCTAACAGCCATATATAAGGGAACTGTATAACCAGTAATGTTCTGTCCTTACATTACTACGTAAGAATGTACAGGTAACACAAGACAAGAACGTAAGTATATGATGTATCCTGGGGGATTATTGTCTGTAGAGTCTCTGGAATGATGTGTATTGTATAAAATGAATGGAAGGGAGACAAAAAAAAAAAAAAGGCCAGAAAGCACCCGCGGGCTTTGAACCCCAGACGGGATTGATTAACAAATCTGTGTTAAGTCAAGAGAAGTAACCGCTGAGCTAAAGGCTGACCCAACCCCTCTGCTGGCTGTGTGTGTATATAAGCCTGTACTACTACACGTCACCAGGGGGTGGAGCTGTGCTCTCATCTACAGGATCCCTGCACAGCACAGACACCGACCAATGCTGCTCTCCTCCTCAGGAACAGAAGCACTTTACAGGGTAACATGTATGGAAAGAAGATATTGGAGGCTGATACCACAGGAATAGTTTAGCTTTTTCACCTTGTAGCTTACGTACATGGCACAACTGCTGTACAAGCAATAGGAGGGCTGTAAACACTAGTCTGCATGATCACAATGTCATAAATGAGAAGGAAAGAAGGAACTTACTGACTCCTGTTCTGTATCCTCAGAGATGTTTATATGAAAAATGGGAAAAGGGAGTGAACTGAACTTTTATTAGAGCAGGATACTATATATATATATATATATATATATATATATATATATATACACACACTTTTTATTTCCTATTGTGTATGGGTGTCTTGAGGCTGTATAGCTCTGACCACATCCTCCATTTCAGAGCCCTGATGTCCTGTATCATCCCTGATATATCGTGTAACAGCTGCCAGTGTCAGAGCCCATAAGTCTATATCTCTGCACTTACAGTGGGGTTTACAGCACTGTACTCTGACCCAGGAAGTCTCTCTCACCTTCCAAGTCATAGCAGATCCACTTCAGGCTGGGGCTTACATCAGAGGACAGGACTGTGGAGGTAATTTCACCATAGCTGTAACCGCTCTCTCCCCGGACAGAGAGTGCTGCATGTATGTGCCCACATCTGCCCTGCTCATTCCTTCATGCTCTCTGCAGTCTCTGTCTGTTCTTGTGTTTCCCATCCTCTCCATTACTGTACAGTAACTTATAATATCACATATTCTGCTGTTTCTGAATGTTTGTTTCATCTGTTTTACATGTTGTTCAGAATAATAAATATTTTTTTGGGGTGTGGAACCAATTGTCTGCTTTTCTGTGATTTCTTATGGGAAAATTTGCTTTAGTTTAAGAGTGGATTTGGATTACAAGCACGGTCCCGGAACGAATTATGCTCGTAATCCAAGGCACCACTGTATATTAAATGCAGAAGCTAAAAGGTCAGCAGTTAAGCTATTGCTCTATGGTAACAGCCTCTAATATCTATAAATACATATTACCCTGTAAAGAACTTCTGCTTTGTCCTGAGGAGGGGGGCGGCATTGCTTCTGTATCTGTGTTGTCCAGGGATCCTGTAGATAAGGGCACAGCATTGCCCCCTGCTGGTTTACGGCAGTGCAAGCTTATATACACACACAGCAATGGGTAGGGTTGGGTCAGGCTTCTTCTTCAAAACTACAAAAAATTTCTTCTGAAATCCCTTCAGGTATTCAGTCCACACACTTAGGGGGACATTTATTAAGTCCGGCGTTTTCTGCACCGGACTTAAAAATGTCCCTGCTGCTCCGGCACTACGGAGATTTATATAGAGGCGGACTGCCTCTACATAAATCCTGTGCGCGTCGGTGCACACGTCAGGAAACCTACGCCAGCTGAGAGCTGGAGTAGGTTTCCTGAATATTTTTCAGGCTAAAAAATTATGAATAGCGCGGACTCTGAGTTCGCTCCAACCGCCCCACCGCCCCACCCCCCCGTTCCGCCCCCTCCACACACACCCCTGGCGTACCGGGTGGAAAGTGCCCATATGGGAATATTTTATTTGCAAAACAGCCATTTGCGAATAAAATTATTTGCGAATGGGCACTTTCTGCCGAAAAATAAGATTTTTCAGCTTGATACATGTCCCCCTTAGTGTTTTCCCCACTCTTTTATAATAATACACAATATCCATAATGTCAGATACTAGGAGATGTAGAGAAGGTTGATTGGTCACTGGGAATTTAACCTTGTGATGTCATTAAGGTGCCCTATAAATATTGGCCAATTAGGGTGTGGCATGGTCATAATCCCTCCTCCTGATGACGCCCATGTGTGGGTGAAACTAGCTGAGGGGCTATGCAGCTATTATTTTAAATACCACCCCAACTATTTAGTGAGTCAGGAACCTGCAGCAACCTGGACTACACTATACCCCAATAGGTGTGGTACGTGGTACTAGGTGGTTTTGTTAATGTCAGCTCAGCCAAAGGTGTTAGTGATGCCAGTGCTTGTCCAGCACACAGGTGTGATGTTGATACCTGATGTGGCTGGCTGTGTACCTCAAATGGTCGGTAACCTGACGGGTTGTAGTGGGTCCCTTGGGCTCTTGTCACCGAAGTCCTAAGTGGCAACTGACCATTTAGTCTTCCCCGTTTCCAAAGCCATAATTAGTAACTTGGGCCTACTAAGCCAAACGACCAGCCTACCCGTCTGTCCCATGTGATCTATCTATCCCCAGCCCCTGAAATGATGTATTTGGAAAGCTAACAAATAGATATAGGGGTTAGGGAGAGCCAAGCTGCCAGCATCTTTATGTCTCTAGAGCGTCTTCAGCCTAATCCATGGCGTCCATTTACGCCCAACTAAGTAACAGAATATACCCTATATCTTGTGGAAGAAGCGAGGAGTATCCGTACTGGTGAATTATGTATAACATTAAGGAGTTGGGGCATTAAAATCACTTTCAGCAGATTACCATGACATATAACGGACGGCGGTAAACGACACCAGGAGTCCACCTTAACAATGAATATAGAAAGTAATGGGAGAAGATTTTTGGTGATAAAATCTTTAACATGTGGGGTAATTATAATTCCTAAATATTTAACCTCACTATTTGTAAAGGCCAGAGAAGCACCCTCCGGAAGGGGCATGATGACAGATTTTGTCCAATTAATGGACAGCCCATAGTGTGTCCCGAACTGGGAGTGAGGTGAGTACATCACACTCATAGAAAAGCATGTCATCAGCATAGAGCGATACACGCTCTACCACATCACCCCTAGGGAAGCTACAAAAAGCCAGAGACATACCAGTGGCTCAATGGTGATCGCAAAGTGGAGGGGCGACAGCGTGAACCACTTTGATAGCCCTCCATTGGCCCGAACCCTCGCTCGCGGCTGCGTATATAATACGGCCCATAGGAAGGTCCACTTTTGCAGCGTCGAGTGAGACTACCGCCGGGCAAGGCTCATCTTCCGCCCCCAACTGGACATTCATACGCAGCCGACGCAGGTTAAGGTCGTAATTATTTGCAACAGTCTATTTGCCAGGGCCGGGGCCAAAATTTTAAATACATTGGTTAGCAAAGAAATGGGCCGGTAGGAGCCTGGCTTTGTAGGGTCTTTACCCGGCTTCCTTATCACGACAATGGTCGCCTCTCTCATAGAGGAGGGTAATAAGCCCTCCTGCAAGGAATCCTGGTAGACGTCCATTAGATGAGGGAGGAGAAAAGGTTGATGTTACTTGTAAAATTCAGCTGAAGGCCGTTGCAGCCTGGAGGCTTCTCATTAAAAGAGACCGGAGCGCATCTTCCAGTACCGCAACCATTAGGGGTCCCTCCTACAAATCTCTTTGCGAGGGTGTCAGTCATGGCAGAGTAACACAACTGAAATAATGGTCAATTACTGGCAAGCTTTTATATGAAATGCACAAGCAGTTAAGCTATTGCTCTCTGGTAACAGCCTCTAATATCTCTACATAATATCTCTACACCCTGAGGAGGGGCGGCATCTGTATCTGTGTTGTGCAGGGATCCTGTAGATCAGAGCACAGCACTGCCCCCTGGTGGTGTACAACAATGCAAGCTTATATACACACAGAGAAAGCTGCAGGGCCGGGTCAGCCTGTAGCTCTGCAGTTACTTCCAACAACCAACAGAAATTCTAAAACTTCTGAAATCTCTTTGGGGGTTCAATTCCTGTGGGCGCTATCTGGCCTTTTATCTTTTAATGATTCTTCCCCCCTCCAGTTTATATAACACACATCATTTTATTTATGGTGATGTACAGCAATGCAAGCTTGGGGTGAGCATGCAGAGCAATGGGGAGGGTTGGGTCAGGCTTCTTCTTCAAAACTATAGAAAATTGTTCCAGAAATCCCTTCAATTCAGGCATTTCGTTTTCCCCTCTCCTTTATTACATATAACACACATGATGTTGGGGAAGAGTTATATTCATCTGCCAGGATGAGTCTTATAGCAATATTCTCGTGTTGTGTTACCACATGTAATCTCTTATGTAGCAGTGTAATAACAGACAGAGAGCATTACTGCTCATACAAGTCTCTTATATATTTCTGGACATTCACTGGTACCACACTGCTTTACCCAGAGCGTTATAGGTATATATTGGCAGCCTGTAGAAAAGGGACGCTGATGTATACTGTGACGTGCCGGCAATATTTACATGTACCAACAAAACACAGTAATCACTGAACTCAGGGAGAACAGTGAAAAAAATTCCAATGAAGTACTCAATCAAGAGTCTCCACTGATGCCCCCAAAAATTTAAATATGCAAAACAAGAGTCCGTGGAGCCTCAGTTACGAGTCTCAAAACACGGGATAGCCAGATATCTCTAGCCTGTTGCCAACGGGGTGCCTCCATGATGGGGAGAGCACCACACCACCCTGATAAATAACCCCTTAAGTCCCACTCGGTTGCGAGTATTGGAACATAGACAGGGAAACAACAGGGTGGCCCCTTTTGTCAATGTCTAACTCAAGGTGCGAGTACTGCGATCATGACAAGGGCTTGCAAAGGCAGGCTTCCACCCACAGACAGCCGTTTCGGGGTTTTTGCTCCTCGTCAGTGTGGGGTAGGATTCTGGCTAGTTGGGGCAATGAAAAATCAACCAACAAAACACAGTAATCACTGAACTCAGGGAGAACAGTGAAAAAAATTCCAATGAAGTACTCAATCAAGAGTCTCCACTGATGCCCCCAAAAATTTAAATATGCAAAACAAGAGTCCGTGGAGCCTCAGTTACGAGTCTCAAAACACGGGATAGCCAGATATCTCTAGCCTGTTGCCAACGGGGTGCCTCCATGATGGGGAGAGCACCACACCACCCTGATAAATAACCCCTTAAGTCCCACTCGGTTGCCCTGTCTATGTTCCAATACTCGCAACCGAGTGGGACTTAAGGGGTTATTTATCAGGGTGGTGTGGTGCTCTCCCCATCATGGAGGCACCCCGTTGGCAACAGGCTAGAGATATCTGGCTATCCCGTGTTTTGAGACTCGTAACTGAGGCTCCACGGACTCTTGTTTTGCATATTTAAATTTTTGGGGGCATCAGTGGAGACTCTTGATTGAGTACTTCATTGGAATTTTTTTCACTGTTCTCCCTGAGTTCAGTGATTACTGTGTTTTGTTGGTTGATTTTTCATTGCCCCAACTAGCCAGAATCCTACCCCACACTGATGAGGGGCAAAAACCCCGAAACGGCTGTCTGTGGGTGGAAGCCTGCCTTTGCAAGCCCTTGTCATGATCGCAATACTCACACCTTGAGTTAGACATTGACAAAAGGGGCCACCCTGTTGTTTCCCTGTCTATGTTCCAATACTCGCAACCGAGTGGGACTTAAGGGGTTATTTATCAGGGTGGTGTGGTGCTCTCCCCATCATGGAGGCACCCCGTTGGCAACAGGCTAGAGATATCTGGCTATCCCATGTTTTGAGACTCGTAACTGAGGCTCCACGGACTCTTGTTTTGCATATTTTAATATTTACATGTAACACAACACAAGAACATAAGTATATGATGTATCCTGGTAGATTATTGCCTGTTATCATTATTCCCCAATATATCATATAAATCAAATAATGTTTATTGTATAAAATCAATGAGGGAAAAAGAAAAAAGAAAAAAACAACAAAAAGGCCAGATAGCGCCCGCGGGAACTGAACCCCTGAAAGGATTTCAGAATCAAATCTCTGTAGTATTCGCAGAAGTAACCGCTGAGCTAAAGGCTGACCCAGCCCCTCTGCTGGCTGTGTGTGTATATAAGCCTGTACTGCTACACGTCACCAGGGGGTGGAGCTGTGCTCTCATCTACAGGATCCCTGCACAGCACAGACACCGACCAATGCTGCTCTCCTCCTCAGGAACAGAAGCACTTTACAGGGTAACATGTATGGAAAGAAGATATTGGAGGCTGATACCACAGGAATAGTTTAGCTTTTTCACCTTGTAGCTTACGTACATGGCACAACTGCTGTACAAGCAATAGGAGGGCTGTAAACACTAGTCTGCATGATCACAATGTCATAAATGAGAAGGAAAGAAGGAACTTACTGACTCCTGTTCTGTATCCTCAGAGATGTTTATATGAAAAATGGGAAAAGGGAGTGAACTGAACTTTTATTAGAGCAGGATACTATATATATATATATATATATATATATATATATATATATATATATATATATACACACACTTTTTATTTCCTATTGTGTATGGGTGTCTTGAGGCTGTATAGCTCTGACCACATCCTCCATTTCAGAGCCCTGATGTCCTGTATCATCCCTGATATATCGTGTAACAGCTGCCAGTGTCAGAGCCCATAAGTCTATATCTCTGCACTTACAGTGGGGTTTACAGCACTGTACTCTGACCCAGGAAGTCTCTCTCACCTTCCAAGTCATAGCAGATCCACTTCAGGCTGGGGCTTACATCAGAGGACAGGACTGTGGAGGTAATTTCACCATAGCTGTAACCGCTCTCTCCCCGGACAGAGAGTGCTGCATGTATGTGCCCACATCTGCCCTGCTCATTCCTTCATGCTCTCTGCAGTCTCTGTCTGTTCTTGTGTTTCCCATCCTCTCCATTACTGTACAGTAACTTATAATATCACATATTCTGCTGTTTCTGAATGTTTGTTTCATCTGTTTTACATGTTGTTCAGAATAATAAATATTTTTTTGGGGTGTGGAACCAATTGTCTGCTTTTCTGTGATTTCTTATGGGAAAATTTGCTTTAGTTTAAGAGTGGATTTGGATTACAAGCACGGTCCCGGAACGAATTATGCTCGTAATCCAAGGCACCACTGTATATTAAATGCAGAAGCTAAAAGGTCAGCAGTTAAGCTATTGCTCTATGGTAACAGCCTCTAATATCTATAAATACATATTACCCTGTAAAGAACTTCTGCTTTGTCCTGAGGAGGGGGGCGGCATTGCTTCTGTATCTGTGTTGTCCAGGGATCCTGTAGATAAGGGCACAGCATTGCCCCCTGCTGGTTTACGGCAGTGCAAGCTTATATACACACACAGCAATGGGTAGGGTTGGGTCAGGCTTCTTCTTCAAAACTACAAAAAATTTCTTCTGAAATCCCTTCAGGTATTCAGTCCACACACTTAGGGGGACATTTATTAAGTCCGGCGTTTTCTGCACCGGACTTAAAAATGTCCCTGCTGCTCCGGCACTACGGAGATTTATATAGAGGCGGACTGCCTCTACATAAATCCTGTGCGCGTCGGTGCACACGTCAGGAAACCTACGCCAGCTGAGAGCTGGAGTAGGTTTCCTGAATATTTTTCAGGCTAAAAAATTATGAATAGCGCGGACTCTGAGTCCGCTCCAACCGCCCCCCCGCCCCACCCCCCCGTTCCGCCCCCTCCACACACACCCCTGGCGTACCGGGTGGAAAGTGCCCATATGGGAATATTTTATTTGCAAAACAGCCATTTGCGAATAAAATTATTTGCGAATGGGCACTTTCTGCCGAAAAATAAGATTTTTCAGCTTGATACATGTCCCCCTTAGTGTTTTCCCCACTCTTTTATAATAATACACAATATCCATAATGTCAGATACTAGGAGATGTAGAGAAGGTTGATTGGTCACTGGGAATTTAACCTTGTGATGTCATTAAGGTGCCCTATAAATATTGGCCAATTAGGGTGTGGCATGGTCATAATCCCTCCTCCTGATGACGCCCATGTGTGGGTGAAACTAGCTGAGGGGCTATGCAGCTATTATTTTAAATACCACCCCAACTATTTAGTGAGTCAGGAACCTGCAGCAACCTGGACTACACTATACCCCAATAGGTGTGGTACGTGGTACTAGGTGGTTTTGTTAATGTCAGCTCAGCCAAAGGTGTTAGTGATGCCAGTGCTTGTCCAGCACACAGGTGTGATGTTGATACCTGATGTGGCTGGCTGTGTACCTCAAATGGTCGGTAACCTGACGGGTTGTAGTGGGTCCCTTGGGCTCTTGTCACCGAAGTCCTAAGTGGCAACTGACCATTTAGTCTTCCCCGTTTCCAAAGCCATAATTAGTAACTTGGGCCTACTAAGCCAAACGACCAGCCTACCCGTCTGTCCCATGTGATCTATCTATCCCCAGCCCCTGAAATGATGTATTTGGAAAGCTAACAAATAGATATAGGGGTTAGGGAGAGCCAAGCTGCCAGCATCTTTATGTCTCTAGAGCGTCTTCAGCCTAATCCATGGCGTCCATTTACGCCCAACTAAGTAACAGAATATACCCTATATCTTGTGGAAGAAGCGAGGAGTATCCGTACTGGTGAATTATGTATAACATTAAGGAGTTGGGGCATTAAAATCACTTTCAGCAGATTACCATGACATATAACGGACGGCGGTAAACGACACCAGGAGTCCACCTTAACAATGAATATAGAAAGTAATGGGAGAAGATTTTTGGTGATAAAATCTTTAACATGTGGGGTAATTATAATTCCTAAATATTTAACCTCACTATTTGTAAAGGCCAGAGAAGCACCCTCCGGAAGGGGCATGATGACAGATTTTGTCCAATTAATGGACAGCCCATAGTGTGTCCCGAACTGGGAGTGAGGTGAGTACATCACACTCATAGAAAAGCATGTCATCAGCATAGAGCGATACACGCTCTACCACATCACCCCTAGGGAAGCTACAAAAAGCCAGAGACATACCAGTGGCTCAATGGTGATCGCAAAGTGGAGGGGCGACAGCGTGAACCACTTTGATAGCCCTCCATTGGCCCGAACCCTCGCTCGCGGCTGCGTATATAATACGGCCCATAGGAAGGTCCACTTTTGCAGCGTCGAGTGAGACTACCGCCGGGCAAGGCTCATCTTCCGCCCCCAACTGGACATTCATACGCAGCCGACGCAGGTTAAGGTCGTAATTATTTGCAACAGTCTATTTGCCAGGGCCGGGGCCAAAATTTTAAATACATTGGTTAGCAAAGAAATGGGCCGGTAGGAGCCTGGCTTTGTAGGGTCTTTACCCGGCTTCCTTATCACGACAATGGTCGCCTCTCTCATAGAGGAGGGTAATAAGCCCTCCTGCAAGGAATCCTGGTAGACGTCCATTAGATGAGGGAGGAGAAAAGGTTGATGTTACTTGTAAAATTCAGCTGAAGGCCGTTGCAGCCTGGAGGCTTCTCATTAAAAGAGACCGGAGCGCATCTTCCAGTACCGCAACCATTAGGGGTCCCTCCTACAAATCTCTTTGCGAGGGTGTCAGTCATGGCAGAGTAAGGCTGGGTTTACATATATAAGTTGGCATCAGTTGCGTTTTTTGCCTAAAAACTGACCACAACTGATGTCACAACTGATGCCAAAAATGCATCAGTTGTCATCAGTTTTTCTATCCGTCTTTTCATTAAAAACCATCAGTTGCCATCAGTTTCCATCAGTTGTCATCAGTTGTCACAAGTTGCGCTCATCAGTTGACATTTTTTTCCCCAGTATGTTTTCCTGTCATTTTCAATGGGATTTGCGGGGGAGCGCACGGGGGCTATATACTAAATTGGGGGAGCTCACAGGGGGGCTATATACTACAAGGGGAGAGCTCACAGGGGGGCTATATGGGAGGGGGAGAGTGCACAGGGGGGCTATATGGGAGGGGGAGAGCGCACAGGGGGGCTATATGGGAGGGGGAGAGCGCACAGGGGGGCTATATGGGAGGGGGAGAGCGCACATGGGGGGCTATATACTATTGGGGGAGAGCGCACAGCAATGCTGTATACTAATTGGGGGAGAGCACACAGGGAAGCTAAATATTACTGGGGGGGCAACATGGGGGCTATATACTACTGGAGGAGAAACAGGGGGGGTGATATACTACTGGGGGACCAAGGGGGGACTATAGGGGAGGGGGAGAGCACACAGGGGGAGATATATGTTTATTTTGTGTACTATTTGACTGAACGCCGGATGCCAGAGCCGAACGGCATGCGTCCTGCCCGGCGAGGCATCCGGCGCTCTATTCCATTGTATTGGTGCGGCGCCGCATCACCGGAGCGGCGGTCCGCCAGGACGCTGCAAGATGCGTCCTAACGCACCGACGGTCCGGCGATGCGGCGGCCACTATTTCCCGCCGCACATTTTGAACGATCCCATTGAAAACAATGGGATCAGTTCAAAGATGCGTTTCCCTCCGGCGCTTTTCTCCTGCGCCGGAGGGAAACGCCGCCGCACCGCCGGACATATGTAAACCCGGCCTAACACAACTGAAATAATGGTCAATTACTGGCAAGCTTTTATATGAAATGCACAAGCAGTTAAGCTATTGCTCTCTGGTAACAGCCTCTAATATCTCTACATAATATCTCTACACCCTGAGGAGGGGCGGCATCTGTATCTGTGTTGTGCAGGGATCCTGTAGATCAGAGCACAGCACTGCCCCCTGGTGGTGTACAACAATGCAAGCTTATATACACACAGAGAAAGCTGCAGGGCCGGGTCAGCCTGTAGCTCTGCAGTTACTTCCAACAACCAACAGAAATTCTAAAACTTCTGGAATCTCTTTGGGGGTTCAATTCCTGTGGGCGCTATCTGGCCTTTTATCTTTTAATGATTCTTCCCCCCTCCAGTTTATATAACACACATCATTTTATTTATGGTGATGTACAGCAATGCAAGCTTGGGGTGAGCATGCAGAGCAATGGGGAGGGTTGGGTCAGGCTTCTTCTTCAAAACTATAGAAAATTGTTCCAGAAATCCCTTCAATTCAGGCATTTCGTTTTCCCCTCTCCTTTATTACATATAACACACATGATGTTATTTATGTGATTTATTGGGGAAGAGTTATATTCATCTACCAGGATGAGTCTTATAGCAATATTCTCGTGTTGTGTTACCACATGTAATCTCTTATGTAGCAGTGTAATAACAGACAGAGAGCATTACTGCTCATACAAGTCTCTTATATATTTCTGGACATTCACTGATACCACACTGCTTTACCCAGAGCGTTATAGGTATATATTGGCAGCCTGTAGAAAAGGGACGCTGATGTATACTGTGACGTGCCGGCAATATTTACATGTAACACAACACAAGAACATAAGTATATGATGTATCCTGGTAGATTATTGCCTGTTATCATTATTCCCCAATATATCATATAAATCAAATAATGTTTATTGTATAAAATCAATGAGGGAAAAAGAAAAAAGAAAAAAACAACAAAAAGGCCAGATAGCGCCCGCGGGAACTGAACCCCCGAAAGTATTTCAGAATCAAACCTCTGTAGTATTCGCAGAAGTAACCACTGAGCTAAAGGCTGACCCAGCCCCTCTGCTGGCTGTGTGTGTATATAAGCCTGTACTGCTACACGTCACCAGGGGGTGGAGCTGTGCTCTCATCTACAGGATCCCTGCACAGCACAGACACCCACCAATGCTGCTCTCCTCCTCAGGAACAGAAGCACTTTACAGGGTAACATGTATGGAAAGAAGATATTGGAGGCTGATACCAGAGAGCAACAGCTTATCCATAACTGCTCACCCTATGCAAGCAGCACAACTACTGTACAAGCAATAGGAGGACTGCAAGCCCTTTTACACTGCAGTTACGAATATTCACAGTACAGTGGTGCCTTGGATTACAGGCATAAATCATTCGGGGACCAAATCACTCTTAAATCAAAGCAAATTTTACCGTCATAAATAATTGAAATGCAGACAATTGGTTCCACACCTCAAAAATAATGATTTTGAATAAAATGTTAAAAACAAATAAAACAAACATTTAGAAACAGCAGAATATGTGATATTATAAGTTACTGTAAAGTAATGGAGAGGAAGGGAAACACAAGGGCGGACAGAGACTGCAGGGAGTATGAAGGAATGAGCAGGGCAGATGTAGGCACATACATGCAGCACTCTCTGTCTGGGGAGAGAAGGGTTAGAGCTATGAATCGATCACCTCCACAGTCCTGTCCCCTGATGCAAGCCCCAGCCTGAAGTGGATCTGCTCCCACTCCTCTTCCCACCCAGTACAGGGAGCTCTTAAACCAAGTTACAATTTTGAAAATCTGTGAGCTCTTCTTGCAAAACACTCTTAAACCAAGTTACTCTTAAACTAAGGTACCACTGTATATATCACGTTATGTTTCTTAATAGGTAATCACAATGGCAAGATGTTAAATACATTTTCCCACAAACACTTGTCAACCTGCAGGAAAGATGATGGGTGTGAGGATTGATAGCAGGGGTTCTGTGGGGTCCTCTCCAGCTCTAGAGCCAGATGGAGATAGCCAAGTGCTGGATGTGCTTAGGCTGCTTTCACACGTCACACGTTTTGTCCGTAAAACATGGACAACGCGGACGTTCAATGCCTGACATGCCCTGTCATTACAGGCCCTGTCATTACAGAGCTGCAGAGGTTGAAACAGTACCCACTCCCGGCATGATATTGATACTTCATGCAGGGGGAGGGGGCATGGGGGGCTTATCCAATAAGCCTATGTTTAGGTCCCCTGTGCTGCCATCCTAGGTCACCTGATTGAGAGATGGTAATTGGGGCGCGCAGCTTGTACAAAATGAGATAAAATGGATTTGTACTCTCTGCACCATGGTCCCTAGAGGCCTAAACTAAACCCTCAGCTACGCCCCTTTTGTATAGTGTGTGAAGTGCTCCACCATATTTATGAGCATGTATACCTCTTCATTGTGCCCTTTTTTAACTAATGTTGTAGTTTGTTCTTAAACTTTGGTCAATCTTGTTATTAGCAGTTGTTTTTATTTCCATATTTACTTTTTCCTTCCTTTTAGCACAAGTTTTACAACTAATTCTACCCCATTTCTTTGCATCCCTTCGTATTCTCTTCCCCGGACCTGTTGGGAACATTTCCCTATTTAGTGAACAACCAACATCACTATCCCAATCCTACTATATCCGTCCTCACCTGGCTTCCATCCAGAGCTATTAGTATCATCAATACTATGCAAATTATGGACTTTATAGTGTCACTATCGTTATATCCAGGGGCGTAGCTAATGTCTCCTGGGCCCTGGTGCGAGAGGTCAACTTGGGCCCCCCCCCCCTTTCACGACCAAGTGATGCTACTGGTAGGTGTATGTGTGTGTGTATGTATATATATATATATACACACTCCAAAACAGATATTACCAATAACACCAGCATATAGGAAGTGAAAATATTATCACCATATATATTACCGCCATACTGTTACTGTATACTGAGACCAATATTGCCAATAATACAAGTATACAAGGGGCAAATATTAACGCCACACCACAACCACTACCATCACCACCACATTGTTACTGACCAAATCCAGTATACTAAGACCAATAAAACACAGTACCAGATAACACGTAACAAATATTACCACCACATACCGACTAACACCACCACATACTGACTAACACCACCACATACTGACTAACACCACCGCTGCTACTGAATCCACTGTACACAGATCACTATCACCTCATACAGTCATATAGAAGTGGACGCAGCTCCACACAGGTTATATACCCCATATAAATTACAGTGCAGTTATATCAGGTGACTCACAGGAGACGTCTTCTCTGATCGGAGTTCTTCCCTTTTCATTTTCTCCTCCATCTGTCCTGGGCCGTTATGAGAACTTCTCCGAGCCACGAATCCACCGAATCTGCCAGACAGACATATTAGACTCCACACTCTGGCACCATCCTCATCTTTCTACTAACTGCACATCTGTACTGGCCCCTTTACACCCTCATTTAGTGGGTAGCCCTGACTCTATGTGACCCCTCCTTATAGTATATATAGATGGCCCCCACTGCATGTTGCACCCCCCTTATAGATGGCCCTTTCTCCCCCCTCCCCTTATAGATGGCCCCCTCTCCCCCCTCCCCTTATAGATGCCCCCCTCTCCCCCCATTATAGATGCCCCCCTCTCCCCCCTCCCCTTATAGATGGCCCCCTCTCCCCCCCCCCTTGAAGATGGCCCCCTCTTCTCCCCCCCTTTGTAGATGCCCCCCTCTCCCCCATTATAGATGCCCCCCTCTTCTCTTCCCCCTTTATAGATGCCCCCCTCCCCCATTATAGATGCCCCCCTCTTCTCTTCCCCCCTTATAGATGCCCCCCTCTTCTCTTCCCCCTTATAGCTGCCCCCCCTCTCCCCCCATTATAGATGCCCCCCCTCTCCCCCCATTATAGATGCCCCCTCTTCTCTTTCCCCTTATAGATGCCCCCCTCTTCTCTTCCCCCCTTATAGATGCCCCCCCTCTCCCCCCATTATAGATGTCATGGGAGAGTAACACAACTGAAATAATGGTCAATTACTGGCAAGCTTTTATATGAAATGCACAAGCAGTTAAGCTATTGCTCTCTGGTAACAGCCTCTAATATCTCTACATAATATCTCTACACCCTGAGGAGGGACGGCATCTGTATCTGTGTTGTGCAGGGATCCTGTAGATCAGAGCACAGCACTGCCCCCTGGTGGTGTACAACAATGCAAGCTTATATACACACAGAGAAAGTTGCAGGGCCAGGTCAGCCTGTAGCTCAGCAGTTACTTCCAACAACCAACAGAAATTCTAAAACTTCTGAAATCTCTTTGGGGGTTCAATTCCTGCGGGCGCTATCTGGCCTTTTTTATGTTTTATTTTATTGTTTTATTTCTTCCCCCTTTCTTTCAGTTTATATAACACACATCATTTTATTTATGGTGATGTACAGCAATGCAAGCTTACAATATACATGCAGAGCAATGGGGAGGGGAAGGTCAGGCTTCTTCTTCAAAACTATAGAAAATTGTTCCAGAAATCCCTTCAATGATTCAATTCAGGCATTTCGTTTTCCCCTCTCCTTTATTACATATAACACACATCATGTTATTTATGTGATTTATTGGGGAAGAGTTATATTCATCTACCAGGATGAGTCTTATAGCAATATTCTCATGTTGTGTTACCACATGTAATCTCTTATGTAGCAGTGTAATAACAGACAGAGAGCATTACTGCTCATACAAGTCTCTTATATATTTCTGGACATTCACTGGTACCACACTGCATTACCCAGAGCGTTATAGGTATATATTGGCAGCCTGTAGAATATGATGTATCCTGGTAGATTATTGCCTGTTATCATTATTCCCCAATATATCATATAAATCAAATAATGTTTATTGTATAAAATCAATGAGGGAAAAAGAAAAAAGAAAAAAACAACAAAAAGGCCAGTTAGCGCCCGCGGGAACTGAACCCCCGAAAGGATTTCAGAATCAAATCTCTGTAGTATTCGCAGAAGTAACCGCTGAGCTAAAGGCTGACCCAGCCCCTCTGCTGGCTGTGTGTGTATATAAGCCTGTACTGCTACACGTCACCAGGGGGTGGAGCTGTGCTCTCATCTACAGGATCCCTGCACAGCACAGACACCGACCAATGCTGCTCTCCTCCTCAGGAACAGAATCACTTTACAGGGTAACATGTATGGAAAGATATTGGAGGCTGATACCAGAGAGCAACAGCTTATCTATAACTGATCACCCTATGTAAGCAGCACAACTACTGTACAAGCAGTAGGAGGACTGCAAGCACTTTTACACTGCAGTTACGAATATTCACAGTACAGTGGTGCCTTGGATTACAGGCATAAATCGTTCGGGGACCAAATCACTTATAAATCAAAGCAAATTTTACCGTCATAAATAATTGAAATGCAGACAATTGGTTCCACACCTCAAAAATAATGATTTTTTAATTTGAATAAAATGTAAAACAAATGAAACAAACATTTAGAAACAGCAGAATATGTGATATTATAAGTTACTGTACAGTAATGGAGATGATAGGAAACACAAGGGCGGACAGAGACTGCAGGAAGCATGAAGGAATGAGCAGGGCAGATGTGGGCACATACATGCAGTACTCTCTCGGGCCGGGGAGAGAGGGGTTACAGCTATGGAGAGATTACCTCCACAGTTCTGTCCTCTGATGTAAGCCCCAGCCTGAAGTGGATCTGCTATGATTTGGAAGGTGAGGGAGACTTCCTGGGTCAGAGTACAGTGCTGTAGACCACGCTATGCAGACCATGTCCCTCCCCCGCTCCCCCTCCCACCCAGGCTGTCTGTGCCGGAAGCTCACGGCGGCCCTGCATGGGGGAGACTTTCCCAGCCTGCCTCTGTCCCTGCCACCCAGCTGCTCTCCCTGCCACCCTGCTGATCCCTCGGCCCCCCCCGGCTGATTCCCCTGACCGCTCCCTCTTCCCCCCTGCCTGTCACCTCAGCTGCCCCCACCCATCCTCTCCCCCTGCCCCCCCAGCTTACCCCAATCTTCTCCCCCCTGCCCCGCCATCTTCTCCCCCTGCAACCCCAGCTGCCCCCCATCTTCTCCCCCTGCAACCCCAGCTGCCCTCCCATCTTCTCCCCCTGCAACCCCAGCTGCCCCCCATCTTATAGTCAACTAATGTATGAGACGAGAGAAGATAAAGCTTCATATCAAATAGAATGGGAGTATGAAGTCACTAAGGAGTTCATTCAGAAGTTCTTTCACCGTTGTCATAAGTCCTCAATTTCATGCAAAGCCAAGGAAACCAATTATAAAATAGTGTAGAGGTGGTAGAGTCCTAGCGATTTTGCATACCATTTATCCCTCAGTTTCTGATATTTTTTGGAGGTGCGGAGAGGTCAGGGGTGCCATGGCTCACATGTGGTTGGAGTGTTCAGGTATTAGAGACTTCTGGAAGTCTGTAATTGGTCTTTTACATACTATTACTGGTATCAAGTTGCAAAACGACCCATAGTCCTTCTACTGTTAAAGCGACTCTGTACCCACAATCTGATCCCCCAAATCGCTTATACCTTCGGATAGCTGCTTTTAATCCAAGATCTGTCCTGGGGTCCGTTTGGCAGGTGATGCAGTTATTGTCCTAAAAAACTACTTTTAGGGTGCCTTCACACGTAGCGGATTTTCCGCTGCGGATCCGCAACAGATCCGCAGCCGATTTAACTAAATGAATGAACACAGCATTAAATCCGCACTGTCAAATCTGCTGCGGATCTGCTGCGGATCCGCAGCGGATTTAATGGTGCGGATTAACTAGTAGCCCTAACTTTACACAACCTCTCTGTCCCTCCTCCCCACCCTCTTCATCATTAGGAATGCCACTGGAACATTTTCTACATGCTGAACATTGCACAGGTCCTTAACGATCATGGCCCATGGCTCCCCAAACAGACTTATACTTTCAGTGGTGTATTATCTCCATGCTACAGTTCTGCCATGATTTGCAAAAAAAATCGCTGCTTTTTACAGCAATTTTTGCACAAATCAGGGCAAAACTGCAGCCAGGAGACAATGCAGTAACATTAGAAAACATACTGAAGGACCTTATTATGTGACAATGATGTCACCACAGGTCCTTTACAGGCTGCATTATGGAAGAAAAATACTAAAGCTAGTGCCGCTATAGTTACAGTGGGTGGGAGGGGGGGGGGGGTCCAAGCTTGGTGAACAGCCCGGGGCCCTTGGTAAAGTTAATCCGCCCCGTTAACGATCCAGCCCATGTGCCGGGCTAACACAGGTGGGGAATAGGAGGCAATCTGCTTGAAGCATTCCTAATGATGAGGAGGGTGGGGAGGAGGGACGGAGGGGTGGTGCAAAGTTAGGGCACAGATACTCCCGTTTAGCACGGGGCTGCAAGTTTAAAAGTTGTTTTTAGGACAATAACTGCATCACCTGCCGAACGGACCCCAGGACAGATCTTGGATTAAAAGCAGCTATCCGAAGGTACAAGCCGTTTGGGGGGGTCAGAATGTGGGTACAGAGTTGCTTAATTGCTCCATGGTCAAATGAAACATAACAAGAAGAACATACTGCGCTTTCTTTTAGTGTCAGCCCATATGGTCATATCAAGAAAGTGGAAGTTAACAAGCTCACCCTTAATCTCAGACTGGTTCAACCCTTAAAGACAGAGCCTGAAATGGCCTTAAGGACCGGACCAATTGTCACTTTTGTTTTTGTTTTTTCCTCCTCGCCTTCTAAGACCCATAACTCTGCCTAAGCACAAATATAAAAATTAGTAGCTAGCTGAAAAACACCTTTAAAGCAAATATGCTATCACAGGTACTGAAAATTATTTTTGGCAGTACCTGCTTGGCACTAATGTGGGGATCCCTGTAGCGCGGCCCTTTTTTAAAAACACCGCCTGATTTCCGTGTTTTCTGCTTGAGCCCCCCAGCACCCAACAACTTTAAATATGTGATCATGTGGGGATCTGACCGCTGTGATCGACAACAATTTGGGGACCTGACTCTCCCAGCTAAATGAAGTGGCTAGGAAAATACCCAATTAGGCTAATGGATTGCCTATCAGCCAATGACAGAGTGACAAGCCAGCACTGCAGAGGCACACGGAGAGGTAAGTACTGACTGTTTATTATGTTCCCCCTGCTTCTGCCAAGTGACACATTTTAACAATCGCCGGACTTCTCTTTTAAACATTGCAACTACATGACTGCACACAATGCCCAGACATATAACTAGCTCCTCTGTTCCTGCAGAACCCGAACAATCAGCATTTGAATCCTTCTGTTTGGAAAAGGTGGATTAAGCCCAAGGACTGCCTAGAAAATATGGATACAGACTATGGTGTTGATAATCCAGCCTGTTCTGTAACTGTAGCACGTAGATTTAAATAGTTCAGGAGCTCCCATCATAATGAATGATGAAGCTGGAAGTTCAGGGGTCTGGTCCACAGTATACAGTCCATGTACAGACTGTATATTGTGGACGTGTGAATAGCCCCTCAGTTCTGTATTTTGTACAGTTCAGTATTACAAGTCCCTGAAGGCACTGTTTTCCCTCAGTCCTCCCACCATGCTTACTCCCTTCCCTCTGCACTCATCTCAGTCACCTGCCCAAAACATCTCATTTCACTACACACCACTGTATCAGTGAGGTTAAGTTTCATTGCAGTACTGTTGCGGTACTGCAGCATCTTCACAGAAAAAAAGCAATATCGCAAAATGATACAATACTGAAAGTGCAGTATGTGAGGTAAGGTAGCATTGTGTACTTCTCATGCTCCCGAAGGCTATTTTCACACATGGTGTTTTTGATGTGTTTTGCAGCTATTTTGCAACTGCAGTAAAATAGTGCCAATTGTGAAAATCTGGGAAAATAGCAGAAAAAACCCCAACACACCATGTGAGAACACATCCTTAGGGAGACTGAGGAATACTTAAACCATGCTGCACTCACATACATTGCAGTCCTGCATGATTTGATTGAGGTACTTATTTCTATGAAGACGCTGCAGTACCCTGACGGTACTGCAATGAAATCTCATTGTGTAATCACAGCCTACTGGTATATTCACACATTCGGGTGTTTTATTGCAATGAATGAAAACAAAGTCACATTGCTGTGTCATTACATTACAGAGATTCAAACACTTCCCTGCTCCCGGCATGATATTGATACATGATGCTGGGCAACTCTCCACTACAGGGATTCCCCATCAGGATGTGGAAAGAAGTACAGACAGATATATGGCATATCAGTTATCTAACAGCATCAGCACTTGAGTTACAGCTGACAGATTCCCTTTACAAATGTAACCCCCCCCCCCCCCCAAAAAAAAAAAAAAAAAAGCATTAAGCCAATACATATTTTATTGAAAAGGGTTTATTTGAAAATGTAAATATTTTATAAATACATCTTGCAAGTGAACATTTACAAAAATATATCTGTGACCGCCGATGCCCTCAATACCTTTGGAAGTGTGTTATGGTATATTTTTAATTTCTTTTAGATATTACACCCAGGATTTTCACAGAGAAAAAGCTTGGACATAGTAGATGGCTACATGAATATAAGAAAAAAAACAAAAAAATAATTTTATAGAGGAGTAGACTAAAATGAGGCCATGGGATGACTGACAGGGGATTACAATGAAAGAGTGACCCCTGCTGGCCGTAAGTATACCATTGATTTAAAACATCAACAAAAAGAAAAATAACCTAATCAGCGCACGTCTTTTTACCAATAAGTGGCAATATCTTGCAATCCAGTTGCAGCAACAGCTTGCATGGCGCTATTAACTATATCACGTCTTTGCAAAATATGGGCGTCCTCATCAAGTCCTAAAAGAAAAAAAAAGTGAGTACGTAAAAAAAGAATTTTGATTAGACAAAGTTATGGTGCATTTACATAGACAGATTTATCTGACAGATTTTGGAAGCCAAAGCCAGGAATGGATTTGAAAAGAGGAGAAAACGCAGTCTTTCCTTTAGGACCCGTTCCCTGTTTATAGTCTGTTCCTGGCTTTGGCTTCCAAAATCTGTCAGATAAATCTGCCTGTGTAAACGCACCATTAGAAAGGTGCTCTCTGGGTTACCTCTGTTACCGTGCCTCAATTCCCACCATTATACCAAGTCCTTGTACCCCATTATTATGCCATTATGACATATGACTTGATGGCGCGGAGATTCTGGAACCTCTGTCCGCGGACTCTGCGCAGAATCCCTCCAGCTATGTCTTTTAATGGGAGGGTGTGCGCGCCTCCGCTCAAATAACTTACATGTCAATTCTTTGAGCGGAAAGCGAAGGCGCGCAAGCCCTCCCATTAAAAGACATAGCAGGAGGGATTTGGCGCAGAGTCCGCGGCATCTCTGTACCAAATCCGCAGTGTGAACAGGCCCTTAGCTGCTGTCATCCTGGCCAATATAATCGGCCCGTGTAAAAGGACCAGGAAGCAGCCGGGGGACCAGAGCCACCCACTGCCCGGCCATTGTTAAAAAAACAAACACAACATCTCCCTCCTGGTGTACCCCTTTAGAAATGAACAGCAGAGCCCAGAATGTAACCCTCCATCCCCCGCAATGAACTGCAAAGCCCAGCATACCCCGAGAAGTGAACAGCAAAGTACCAGATTTCCTCACTCTAGCATGAGACGTCACTCACCCACTCTCTGGAGTGCAGGAGCCTGGCTATAGAGGGCGCTAGCGGGAACTCAGGAGTCACGTGGACAGCAGCAGCACCATGTGATCATGACATCAGACCTCAAAGCATCATGTGATCAAACCTCCTCCACGTAGAGTAGGCCCCGCCCCCTATCCCTGCCGCACTGCTCCCTGGGAAGAGATTTAAAATAGCAGCGCGCGCCCGGGCCGGCCGAGCAGCGCTGTGGTGGAGTTTTGCGCTGCTGTTTGCGATGGCGGAAATTAGCTCCCGGGATTCCGGGGATATCAGCACGATGTCCCGAGCACCGGAGGACCCAGAGCTGGTGGAGAGGTGTCAGCGGTAAGCGGCGGGGGGCACTGCACACAGGAGGGGCGCACGGGCTCACACCTCAGCGGCCGAGGGTCTAGTGACGTCTATGGTGACTTCTGTGACTGGGCTCCTGTGACCATAGGCTGTATGTGGGTCCGGCCGCCTGTGTGTATATGGGTCCTGCCGCCCTTGTGTGTATATGGGTCCTGCCGCCTGTGTGT
Organism: Dendropsophus ebraccatus; assembly: GCF_027789765.1. Taxonomy (NCBI): domain Eukaryota; kingdom Metazoa; phylum Chordata; class Amphibia; order Anura; family Hylidae; genus Dendropsophus; species Dendropsophus ebraccatus. Next base: position 33,115,587 of record NC_091463.1, on the reverse strand, counting down.
ATATGGGTCCTGCCGCCTGTGTGTATATGGGTCCTGCCGCCTGTGTGTATATGGGTCCTGCCGCCTGTGTGTACGGGTCCTGCCGCCTGTGTGTATATGGGTCCTGCCGCCTGTGTGTATATGGGTCCTGTGACCATAGGCTGTATGTGGGTCCGGCCGCCTGTGTGTATATGGGTCCTGCCGCCCGTGTGTGTATATGGGTCCTGCCGCCTGTGTGTATATGGGTCCTGCCGCCTGTGTGTATATGGGTCCTGCCGCCTGTGTGTACGGGTCCTGCCGCCTGTGTGTATATGGGTCCTGCCGCCTGTGTGTATATGGGTCCGGCCGCCTGTGTGTATATGGGTCCTGTGACCATAGGCTGTATGTGGGTCCGGCCGCCTGTGTGTATATGGGTCCTGCCGCCTGTGTGTATATGGGTCCTGCCGCCTGTGTGTATATGGGTCCAGCCGCCTGTGTGTATATGGGTCCTGCCGCCTGTGTGTATATGGGTCCGGCCGCCTGTGTGTATATGGGTCCTGCCGCCTGTGTGTATATGGGTCCTGTGACCATAGGCTGTATGTGGGTCCGGCCGCCTGTGTGTGTATGTGGGTCCGGCCGCCTGTGTGTATATGGGTCCTGCCGCCTGTGTGTATATGGGTCCTGCCGCCTGTGTGTATATGGGTCCTGCCGCCTGTGTGTATATGGGTCCGGCCGCCTGTGTGTATATGGGTCCGGCCGCCTGTGTGTATATGGGTCCTGCCGCCTGTGTGTGTATATGGGTCCTGCCGCCTGTGTGTGTATATGGGTCCTGCCGCCTGTGTGTGTATGGCTCCTGTGACCATAGGCTGTATATGGGTCCTGCCGCCTGTGTGTGTATATGGGTCCTGCTGCCTGTGTGTGTATATGGGTCCTGCCGCCTGTGTGTATATGGCTCCTGTGACCATAGGCTGTATATGGGTCCTGCCGCCTGTGTGTATATGGCTCCTGTGACCATAGGCTGTATGTGGGTCCGGCCGCCTGTGTGTGTATGTGGGTCCTGCCGCCTGTGTGTATATGGGTCCTGCCGCCTGTGTGTGTATGGGTCCTGCCGCCTGTGTGTGTACGGGTCCTGCCGCCTGTGTGTGTATATGGGTCCTGCCGCCTGTGTGTGTATATGGGTCCTGCCGCCTGTGTGTGTATATGGGTCCTGCCGCCTGTGTGTGTATATGGGTCCTGCCGCCTGTGTGTGTATGAGTCCTGTGACCATAGGCTGTATATGGGTCCGGCCGCCTGTGTGTATATGGGTCCGGCCGCCTGTGTGTATATGGGTCCGGCCGCCTGTGTGTATATGGGTCCGGCCGCCTGTGTGTATATGGGTTTGGCCGCCTGTGTGTATACGGGTCCTGCCGCCTGTGTGTGTATATGGGTCCTGCCGCCTGTGTGTGTATGAGTCCTGTGACCATAGGCTGTATATGGGTCCGGCCGCCTGTGTGTATATGGGTCCGGCCGCCTGTGTGTATATGGGTCCTGCCGCCTGTGTGTATATGGGTCCTGCCGCCTGTGTGTATATGGCTCCTGTGACCATAGGCTGTATATGGGTCCTGCCGCCTGTGTGTATATGGCTCCTGTGACCATAGGCTGTATATGGGTCCGGCCGCCTGTGTGTGTATGGGTCCTGTGACCATAGGCTGTATGTGGGTCCGGCCGCCTGTGTGTGTATATGGGTCCGGCCGCCTGTGTGTGTATATGGGTCCTGCCGCCTGTGTGTATATGGGTCCTGCCGCCTGTGTGTGTATATGGGTCCTGCCGCCTGTGTGTGTATATGGGTCCTGCCGCCTGTGTGTGTATATGGGTCCTGCCGCCTGTGTGTATATGGGTCCTGCCGCCTGTGTGTGTATATGGGTCCTATGACCATAGGCTGTATGTGGGTCCGGCCGCCTGTGTGTATATGGGTCCTGCCGCCTGTGTGTGTATATGGGTCCTGCCGCCTGTGTGTGTATAGGTCCTGCCGCCTGTGTGTGTATATGGGTCCTGCCGCCTGTGTGTGTATGGCTCCTGTGACCATAGGCTGTATATGGGTCCTGCCGCCTGTGTGTGTATATGGGTCCTGCCGCCTGTGTGTATATGGGTCCTGCCGCCTGTGTGTATATGGCTCCTGTGACCATAGGCTGTATATGGGTCCGGCCGCCTGTGTGTGTATGGGTCCTGTGACCATAGGCTGTATGTGGGTCCGGCCGCCTGTGTGTGTATGTGGGTCCGGCCGCCTGTGTGTGTATGTGGGTCCGGCCGCCTGTGTGTGTATATGGGTCCTGCCGCCTGTGTGTATATGGGTCCTGCCGCCTGTGTGTATATGGGTCCTGCCGCCTGTGTGTATATGGGTCCTGCCGCCTGTGTGTATATGGGTCCTGCCGCCTGTGTGTGTACGGGTCCTGCCGCCTGTGTGTATACGGGTCCTGCCGCCTGTGTGTGTATGTGGGTCCTGCCGCCTGTGTGTGTATGTGGGTCCGGCCGCCTGTGTGTATACGGGTCCTGCCGCCTGTGTGTGTATATGGGTCCTGCCGCCTGTGTGTGTATGAGTCCTGTGACCATAGGCTGTATATGGGTCCGGCCGCCTGTGTGTATATGGGTCCGGCCGCCTGTGTGTATATGGGTCCGGCCGCGTGTGTGTATATGGGTCCTGCCGCCTGTGTGTATATGGCTCCTGTGACCATAGGCTGTATATGGGTCCTGCCGCCTGTGTGTATATGGCTCCTGTGACCATAGGCTGTATATGGGTCCGGCCGCCTGTGTGTGTATGGGTCCTGTGACCATAGGCTGTATGTGGGTCCGGCCGCCTGTGTGTGTATATGGGTCCTGCCGCCTGTGTGTATATGGGTCCTGCCGCCTGTGTGTATATGGGTCCTGCCGCCTGTGTGTGTATATGGGTCCTGCCGCCTGTGTGTATATGGGTCCTGCCGCCTGTGTGTATATGGGTCCTGCCGCCTGTGTGTGTATATGGGTCCTGTGACCATAGGCTGTATGTGGGTCCGGCCGCCTGTGTGTATATGGGTCCTGCCGCCTGTGTGTGTATATGGGTCCTGCCGCCTGTGTGTGTATAGGTCCTGCCGCCTGTGTGTGTATATGGGTCCTGCCGCCTGTGTGTGTATGGGTCCTGCCGCCTGTGTGTATACGGCTCCTGCCGCCTGTGTGTGTATATGGGTCCTGCCGCCTGTGTGTGTGTACGGGTCCTGCCGCCTGTGTGTGTACGGGTCCTGCCGCCTGTGTGTGTATGGGTCCTGCCGCCTGTGTGTATATGGGTCCTGCCGCCTGTGTGTATATGGGTCCTGCCGCCTGTGTGTATATGGGTCCGGCCGCCTGTGTGTATATGGGTCCGGCCGCCTGTGTGTATATGGCTCCTGTGACCATAGGCTGTATATGGGTCCTGCCGCCTGTGTGTGTATATGGGTCCTGCCGCCTGTGTGTGTATATGGGTCCTGCCGCCTGTGTGTGTATATGGGTCCTGCCGCCTGTGTGTGTATATGGGTCCTGCCGCCTGTGTGTGTATATGGGTCCTGCCGCCTGTGTGTGTATATGGGTCCTGCCGCCTGTGTGTGTATATGGGTCCTGCCGCCTGTGTGTGTATATGGGTCCTGCCGCCTGTGTGTGTATATGGGTCCTGCCGCCTGTGTGTGTATATGGGTCCTGCCGCCTGTGTGTGTATATGGGTCCTGCCGCCTGTGTGTGTATATGGGTCCTGCCGCCTGTGTGTGTACGGGTCCTGCCGCCTGTGTGTGTACGGGTCCTGCCGCCTGTGTGTGTATACGGGTCCTGCCGCCTGTGTGTGTATACGGGTCCTGCCGCCTGTGTGTGTATATGGGTCCTGCCGCCTGTGTGTGTATACGGGTCCTGCCGCCTGTGTGTGTATACGGGTCCTGCCGCCTGTGTGTGTATACGGGTCCTGCCGCCTGTGTGTGTATACGGGTCCTGCCGCCTGTGTGTGTATATGGGTCCTGCCGCCTGTGTGTGTATGGGTCCTGCCGCCTGTGTGTGTATGGGTCCTGCCGCCTGTGTGTGTATGGGTCCTGCCGCCTGTGTGTGTATGGGTCCTGCCGCCTGTGTGTGTATGGGTCCTGCCGCCTGTGTGTGTATGGGTCCTGCCGCCTGTGTGTGTATGGGTCCTGCCGCCTGTGTGTGTATGGGTCCGGCCGCCTGTGTGTGTATGGGTCCGGCCGCCTGTGTGTATATGGGTCCGGCCGCCTGTGTGTATATGGGTCCGGCCGCCTGTGTGTATATGGGTCCGGCCGCCTGTGTGTATATGGGTCCGGCCGCCTGTGTGTATATGGGTCCGGCCGCCTGTGTGTATATGGGTCCTGCCGTCTGTGTCTGTATATGGGTCCTGCCGCCTGTGTGTATATGGGTCCTGTGACCATAGGCTGTATATGGGTCCTGCCGCCTGTGTGTATATGGGTCCTGCCGCCTGTGTGTATATGGGTCCTGCCGCCTGTGTGTATATGGGTCCTGCCGCCTGTGTGTGTATATGGGTCCTGCCGCCTGTGTGTGTATATGGGTCCTGCCGCCTGTGTGTATATGGGTCCTGTGACCATAGGCTGTATATGGGTCCTGCCGCCTGTGTGTGTACGGGTCCTGCCGCCTGTGTGTGTATGGGTCCTGCCGCCTGTGTGTGTACGGGTCCTGCCGCCTGTGTGTATATGGGTCCTGCCGCCTGTGTGTGTACGGGTCCTGCCGCCTGTGTGTGTACGGGTCCTGCCGCCTGTGTGTGTACGGGTCCTGCCGCCTGTGTGTGTACGGGTCCTGCCGCCTGTGTGTGTACGGGTCCTGCCGCCTGTGTGTGTACGGGTCCTGCCGCCTGTGTGTGTACGGGTCCTGCCGCCTGTGTGTGTACGGGTCCTGCCGCCTGTGTGTGTACGGGTCCTGCCGCCTGTGTGTGTACGGGTCCGGCCGCCTGTGTGTGTACGGGTCCGGCCGCCTGTGTGTGTACGGGTCCGGCCGCCTGTGTGTGTACGGGTCCGGCCGCCTGTGTGTGTACGGCTCCTGTGACCATAGGCTGTATATGGGTCCTGCCGCCTGTGTGTATATGGGTCCTGCCGCCTGTGTGTATATGGGTCCTGCCGCCTGTGTGTATATGGGTCCTGCCGCCTGTGTGTATATGGGTCCTGCCGCCTGTGTGTATATGGGTCCTGCCGCCTGTGTGGCTGCTGATTATAAAGCAGCCCGTCACTTCTCATCTTTGGCTTGATAATTAGTGTGTACAGTATTTCACTGTCTGATTTTTGTCTATGTGCTCCCAGAATTGTAAAGTGCTGCAGAATCTGTTGGCGCTATATAGATAAGAATTATCAATAACTGGTGACATGTTAATAGTTATTCTTGGTGACGGTACTGTCGTGTTTTTTTTTTTTTTTTATTGCAGAAACTCTGTAATAGGTTTCATCAGCCAAAAAAGCCGCCTTCTGTATTCAAGAAGCAATCTCCCAGCCTCCCCCCCCCCCGACTTCTTATCTGTGCATTATCAGGCAAACACGTCTTCATTACAGAGAAGCCAGTGAAGACGGGCTCTGCTCTCTCCATTGTAAGCCTATGAAGGGGGGAGGGGCCGAGGGAGATGAGGGAGCAGGAAGAGGTGACATGAAGGTCAGCTGTTTGTAGACTCTCTGGGTACCTAAAACACTAAATTCAGGTGTCAGAAAGGTCAGTGCTTATCTATGAACTTACTGAGAGAAGATTGCAGGGTGTTGTGCTGTGCAGAAATCCTCCATGCTCAGTCACTCCTAACAGCCCCTCCCCTCTCCATAGCCACGTAATGGAGAGAGAAATCCTGCTTCATTTGATGTGAGGGGGGAGGCTGGGAGATTGCTTTTTCACTACAGAAGGAAACTCTTTTAGTACATAAAACCTATTACAGAGTTTCTTAAAATCGCTTGTACTGTTGATATTTAATGTTTTCAGAAAAATGACCCTGAAATGACAGTTACGCTTTAATGATCCTACTGAACGGTACCACTGTCCTTTAACCCCTTCCTGCATCAGTCAGTACATGTACATCCTGAAGCGGGAGGCCTGGGATCAGAGAGGGGTCGTGCAGTGACCCGACTCTGAACCACCACGAGTCCGGGTGCTATCTGTAGCCTGGGACCGCGGATATTAGCGGGCACAGTCCAATCGCCGTGCCTGTTGATTATACATTTAAATGCATCTGTCAAAACTGACAGCTGCATTTAAATGTCTTATGCCCCCCTTCTTTCCCTGGTGTTTAGTGGGGGGATCTCTATGGGAGATCACTGCACTAAAAAGTCCCCAAGGAAGACTAAAAGTATGAAGTAAAAAAATTGTTTATTAATTTTAAAAAAATCCCCTCCCCTAATAAAATGTTTGATCACCCTCCAAACATATTTGGTATAGCCACATGTGTAATAGCCCTTTAAACACAAGGAGGAAAAAACAGAAGTGCAACAATGAAAATTAGTTGTCCTTAAATGGGTACTCCAGCGGGGGGGGGGGGGATATTTTGGGATCTGCCCGGGGAGAAGGTGCCTAAGAGAAAAGACGTCCACTCACCTCCCCGGATCCAGCGGCTGGTCCCGTACCGCGGCGCTCCGGTGCCCGGCAGCTTCCTGGTGTCTGACACGGTCTCGAGACATGACGTCTCAAGTCCGCTCAGCCAGTCAGTGACAGAGGCGGGAGGCGTTTGCAGTCCGCTCAGACCCCACCTCTGTCACTGGCTGAGCGGACTTGAGACATCATGTCTCGAGCCCGTGTCAGACACCAGGAAGCGGTCGGGGACCGGAGTGCCGCGATAGGAGACCCGCCGCTGGATCCAGGGAGGTGAGTGGACGTCTTTTCTCTCAGCCACCTCCTCCCCGGCCGGATCCCAAAATAGCCCCCCCCCCCCGCTGGAGTACCCCTTTAAAGTGTAACTGTCATTTAAATGTCACTTTTCAGAAATCAATAAGTATGAATAGTTCAAGCGATTTTAAGAAACTCTGTAATAGTACATCCTCTTTAATCTACCCATGGATAGATCGGCGCCGTCACTGGGAAGCCGGTGCCATGGTCTGTTTTTTTAACCGCCACTCAGTTCCCGTGTACAGCGCCGTTCTATCCACGGGTACCCAGCTGGGGCTGATGCACAGAAGGCGGGCCGGTCCCAATGGGACTGAATTCCCTCCCCTCTATGACGCGGCTCCATTGATTGAGGGGAGGGAATTCCCTCCCACTGGGGGCGGCCTGGCTCGCCTCTTGTCCTTAAACCCCGGCACTGTACCCGTGGATAGAACGGCGCTGTACACGGGAACCGGGCCGCGGCGATCTATCCATGGGTCAGATTAAAGAGGATGCACCTGATAGTACATCCTCTTTAAGCAAGAGTTCCCTTCTGTACTCAAAAAGCTGTTATCCTACCCCCCACCCCCCTACCCTGCCCAAAACATCACCCTGCAATCTTCCTTCACCAAGCTTCCAGGTAGGCACTGGTCTTTCTGACCTGTAAATCCAGTGTTTTATGTGCCCCCCCGCCGACAATAGGTCATAATAGGATTTTGTCGACCCATCTTCACTTTGCTTCTGTGATGAAGACTGCTTTGCCTGATAATGCACATATAAGATGGGGGGGTTGGTAGTAAAACAGCCTTTTTGGCGTAATAAAACCTATTATAGTTTCTTAAAATCGTGTGTACTATTAATTTCTGCAAAAAAAATTAAAAAAAAGGATAGTCTAGACTAATAATCTATGTAAAATCTTTTTTTTTTTTTTTTTTTTTTTTTTTTCCTCTTCTTCGCAGATACATACAAAAAGCTAAACAGGAGGCAAAGAATGGTAATTTGTTAAAGTCAAAAGAATATTTTCAAAAGGCTGATGCCTTGCAACCCAGCGAAAAGCTGAAAGGACGCATAGCAAAGCTTGAGGAGGCTCTCCAACAGCTGGATCTGGAAACAGAACAGGATGATGAATTTGTGGATGTATTAGGGAGCGGGCTGATGCTTTATAAAGAACTATTTAACAAGCTCTTTGAACACCAAAAAGAAGGCGTTGCGTTCATGTACAGCCTTCATCGAGATGGGAGGAAAGGTGGTATTTTGGCAGATGATATGGGGCTGGGAAAGACAATCCAAGTCATCGCCTTCCTCTCTGGAATGTTCGATGCCGAATTGACTAACAATGTATTATTGATAATGCCAACAACTCTGATTAGTAATTGGGTTAAAGAGTTTGAGAAGTGGACGCCAGGTATGAGAGTGAATGAATTTCATGGCACTAGCAAAAAGGAGCGGACCAGAAACTTAGAGAAGGTACAGAGAAAAGGCGGTGTTCTTATAACCACCTATCAAATGTTGATTAATAATTGGCAACAGCTCGCCACGTATAATGGCAGAGAGTTTGTATGGGATTACATAATTCTAGATGAGGCTCATAAAATAAAATCTACCTCAACAAAGACTGCCAAATCTTGCTATGCAGTTCCTGCTAAGAATCGCATACTGCTTACAGGCACACCAGTCCAAAACAACCTGCGGGAGATGTGGGCCTTGTATGACTTTGCTTGTCAAGGAACACTCCTGGGAACTGCTAAGACTTTTAAAATGGAATATGAAAATCCAATAACTCGGGCCCGAGAGAAAGACGCTACCCCAGGGGAGAAGGCGCTTGGACTAAGGATATCGGAGAACCTTATGAAAATTATTAAGCCTTATTTCCTCCGGCGAACAAAGAATGATGTTCAACATAAAAAGGTCTCTGAGCAGCCTACAGTCACCGAGTCGGATAAGAAAGTCTGTACTATGCCATCTCTTACAAGAAAAAATGATTTCATAATATGGGTCTATTTATCATCTATTCAGGAAGATGTGTATCGAAAATTTATATCTTTAGATCAAATTAAGGAATTGCTCATGACAACCAGGTCCCCCCTAGCTGAACTGAATATCCTGAAGAAGCTGTGTGATCATCCACGGCTTCTGTCTGCAAGAGCCTGTGTCCAGCTTGGATTGGAGGGAGACGGCACAGAAGAGAATGATATAGAAGCCGTCACTAAGTTTGATCACCTTTCTGATGAGGCTCTTATAGAGGAGTCAGGAAAACTGCTGCTTCTAATTCAGCTCCTTAATAAGCTCCGCGAAGGTGGTCACAAAACTCTTGTCTTCTCGCAGTCAAGAAAAATGCTTGACATGATTGATCGCATCTTGAATAACCAAGGCTTTAAGGTAATGCGAATTGATGGGACTGTGTCTCTTTTAGATCGAGAGAAAAGAATAAGTATGTTTCAGACAAACAGGAGTTACTCTGTATTGCTGCTGACCACGCAAGTTGGAGGTGTTGGGTTAACGCTAACGTCAGCTGACCGTGTTGTAATTTTTGACCCCAGCTGGAATCCTGCTACTGATGCACAGGCCGTTGATAGAGCCTACAGAATAGGGCAGCAAGCAAATGTAGTCATCTATCGGCTCATAACCTGTGGTACAGTGGAAGAGAAAATATATAGAAGGCAAATCTTTAAGGACTCTTTAATAAGACAAACAACCGGTGAAAAGAAAAATCCCTACCGTTACTTCTCAAAGCAGGAATTAAAGGAGCTGTTCTCTCTAGAAGACACTCGAACCTCCTCCACTCAGATTCAGCTCCAGAGTATGCATTCTTCTCAAAGGAAGACAGACACAAATCTAGATGAACATATAGCTTATTTACATACTTTACCCATTTTTGGAATTTCTGACCATGACCTCATCTATAACCATGAGATTTCCTCCCATGAGGAGGAGGGTGAGGATGAGCATGAAGTACAGTACATTCAGCAGCGGGTTCAGAAGGCTCATGAACTAGTACAGATGGAGTCTCAATTGAATGAACAACTAATGGAACAATTAAAGAAGGGGTCAGAAGGGGCATGGCTAAGACCTAATGTGTTCCCAGAAAAGCCTAAACAAAGAAGCCTTCCGAATACCAAACCACCAGCTCCTCCTGAAATTGTAGATCTAACGGAGCATGAAATCTCGAACATAAGTTGTCACATGACTAGTTTGGTGATAGAAGACTCTGAAGAAAATCTTCCCCCTGTTATATTTAAAAGAGAACCACAGAATGATGTAATTTCCCCTTCGAGCAGTTTGATAATTGAAGATGATCAGTCTCCAACTCCACTAAATTGTGAAACCTCAGCGTATGGCCATGCAACCAGTGAGCTGAGCAAGTCTTCTGATGAAGATTTTCCTCAGGTTCTACAAAAAAACAAAGTAAAGAGAGAGAGTGCAGAGCAGATGACTAACGTGAATCTGGAGGATTCTAGTGAAAAAGACGCTTCTGTTTCCATCCATTTTACAAAAGCATCATCCAGCATGGTAAGCAACTAGTGCAGCACTTAATACTAGAGGGAGAGAAATTACCTGTATTATGTAACCGTGCAATATTGCTGTGCAGATTTAGCAACACTGTCTGTCGCATTTCCCTACGTCAGGAGAGAGTGTTTTGTAAATATTAATATTCATTTAGGATTCCTGTGAGGCTTCTGTCCTAGCACCAGAGTTTACAGGTATAAACCTATTTTGATCATGTCATAATCACCCCTGCTTAATGTGCATTTGTTTTTGTTGTTTTCCCCCTTTGCAGGGAGTTGGAGCCTCTGGCCATTCTGGAATAGAGAATATCGCTTCACCGGTTCACAGTTTGGGGAATAATAAAAGTTCAAACCATTTACCAAGTTTTGTCATCAAAGCAGATGAACCTGAACAGTGGAGCATGGACGAAAGAAATGTAAGTCTAAAGGAAGACACCAGCTTGCCTGCAATCTATGTAACTGTAGTGTTGCTGTGCAGATTTAGCTACACTTTCCCACGCATCTACCGATGCTATGCATCTCTACACATTTACTAGATGCTATACTGATGCTAAAGCCAATGCGCTCTCCCTCTAGCATCTAACAAAACTATTTAGAGATGCAGATTGTTGAAAACAGCCTTAGGACCCTATTACACTAAACAATTATTGGATGTTAAAGGGAGCCTGTCACCGGGGACGCGGGCACAGAGCCCGCCCGACCCCCCGGTGCAGCTCCCGGATACTTACCCTTTGCGATGAGTCCCGTTCCTGGAGCCGGTCCCGGGACGAAGATATGAGCGCCTGAAGCCGTGCACGCGCTGTATGCAAATGAACAGAGATGAGTCCGATGCCCATAGAGAATGACGGCTCCGTCATTCTCTATGAGCGTCGGACTCATCTCAGCGGCGCGCGCGCACAGCTTCGGGCGCTCATATCTTCGTCCCGGGACCGGCTCCAGGAACGGGACTCATCGCAAAGGGTAAGTATCCGGGAGGATGACAGGTTCTTTTTAAGGTTAAATAATCGTGATAACTACATCAACTGTCTGCTGGCCATTGCTCTATGCAGTAGAGGCAGCAGGCCGCCGCTTTCTTCAATGGGCTGTCCAGACAGCCCCTCCTGCAGCTCCCCCCAATCCCTCACCCCTGCGTTCGATGTCTGTGCGTAGAGTAGCACAAACAACGAGAGAGGAAGGAGGAAGAAGCGAGGTTCCTCCTCACATCGTGGCATGTAATACATCCCTTATGCACAATGCAAGTGTGGCTTTGCCATTCCCTGCTGCTACCCATACTACTAACTAGGGATGCACCGAAATATCGATACTAATATCGAAATTCTGGGCAAAAAAACTGTTCGATAACAAGATTTCCTGGAATTCAATACTTAATGTTAAGCTGCATAATAGCGCAGCTTAACAAAATATAGTGCAGAGAACACAGCAGACAGCTAGCTAGATGCTGTCGCCTCCTCAGGCTATGTTCACACAACATGAGAGACTGGCCGTTCTGTTCGGGTCACAGAAGAGCCGGTCTCTGCACGGATCACTGCAGTACCGGCCGGATGATCTTTTGTCCGCAGGGTTCTGGTGTGGGCACATCAGCGTGCGCCCGCATCAGAACCTCCCACAGCACACAATGAAGCAAGCCGCTGGAGCTGCTCGCTTCATTGTGTGAACTGACAGAGCTTTCTGCGGCCGTAATTCACTGAATTGCGCCCGCAGAAAACTGACATGTCAGTTATTTGCGGCCCCGTACGGGATCCCGGCCGGAGCATATACGATGTGCATACGCTCCGGCCGGGATCCCATAGAGGAATAGGCAATGTTCCACATTGCATAAAGTACGGCCGCTGTTGCCGATGGCAACAACGGCCGTACTTTTACGTAGTGTGAACATAGCCTCAGCCCGCCCTCCCTCTGCTCAGAGCAGCTTCCTCCCAACTTCAAATAGCCAGTAGACAGCAATCGCTTGTGCTGGCTATTTTGCTGTGTCTATGCCGCTGTCACAAGAAGTGACCAGTGCAGGAGAGGTTTTGTATGGGAATTTAATACTGCTCTGGGCAGTTCCTGAGATGTGAGCAGAGAGCAACGTGTCAGATTGAAAAGAAAACATTTCCTGCAAGACACGGACACACGGAAACCTCTCATCAACTTATTACCTGGTGCTAAAGAACCGCATCCACTGGTTTTCTCTTCTTTCTTTTCTTTTCTTTTCTTTTCTTTTCTTTTTCTTTTCTTTCTTGTAAGATCAGTTCCGTTGCGGAATCCAGTCTGCCTCAGTGTCCCACAGAGTGTCTATGAAAGGGCTCGGGCGCCTCGGCTTTCGTCGCTCTCCGATCAAAGAATTGACATGTTAGTTCTTTGCGAGGGGAGCGGAGGTGTACAAGACATCCCATACATACACTGGGGCAGACGGAATTCTGACGACGAAAACTTGACTCTATTTTAAAGTATGCTGTAAAAATGAGTTCGTGCTCCAGAGTATCTAGAATAGATAACTAACCCATGAGGCCTACAAATTGAGCTTTTATGTAAAACGTGTTTTGGATATAAATATTTTGTTGGGGTTCCTGAGAGGCAGAATATTTGATCATGTCGTAATCCCCCTTTAATGTGTTTTGTTTTTTTGTTTTTTTTCTTTCTCACCTTTCAGGGAGATGGAACATCTGGCCATTCTGGAATGGAGAATATTGCTTCACCAGTTCAAAGTTTTGGGAATGATAAAAGTTCAAGCCATTTACCAAGTTTTGTCATCAAAGCAGATGAACCTGAACAGTGGAGCATGGACGAAAGAAATGTAAGTCTAAAGGAAGACGCCAGCTTACCTGCATCGAAGTCCCAATTGCAGTGTGACTTTAACTTGGTTTTAGAGGACTCTGTGGATAATGATAAACTTTCTGCCTCTGTGGATGTAATGGAAACTTCTGTGGCTCCAGTGAAGGAATCTGTACTAATTCTGGATGATTCTCAAGAAAATATGAGCCAAGAAGGCAACTGCTTAGAAAACTCTATGGAAGTTGAAAGAAAAAGTAGAAATAGAAGTGTAAACATGGAAGATTCCACATACAAATATAATGGTGGTCCTGACGTTATAAAAGACATACAGAATGGAATGGAAATGTTAAACTCCTATCAGAAAAATGACACTGACATTAGTATCATCGATGCAGAGGAGAGTGAAGAGGAGGAGGTTCTTTTTTTCAGTAATCGTAAGGCCACCAGAAGAATCTATTCTGAAAGTGAAGCAGAAAGCTCACTGTTTGTAAGTGAGGAGAATGAGATGGTGTTCTCACCTTTCAATAGCCCTTCGGTTAAAGTGGTAAGCGCCTCAACACCAAAGTTTGAAAGACGTTTGTCTGAAAAGCTGCTTCAAAGGAGCAGTGTAGGGAGACGCAGGTCAGTCGCCTCAAGAAGTTCTCTAGTTCCTCTGGCTGTAGAAGAGGCAATAGACGTTCAAGAAAATATTGATTACAGAGATGATGAAGACAGTGACCAAGAGGAGGAGGAAGAATTGGTAGCAGATGAAGCTCAGGAAGCTGATGATGAAGAGGAGAAAACAGAAGAAGAACCCCCTGGTGAAACACTCGCCCTGGAGGACAGCACGCCAGCATCAGAGGAGTATGAATCTGATAGCTTTGTTGTAAAGTCCTCTTCTGCTGAGGAGCTAACAGAGGAGTCTACTGGTGAAGTGGAGCTGCTTTCAGATGAGCGAGTTGACTTCCTGGCTCCTGGAGTGAAAACAAATCAAACTAAATGTTCTAATCAAGAAGAGAGCTACTCCGTACTGGTGAAACGGGGCAAGGAGCTTAGAGATAATGGACATGTGAAAGAAGCTTTAGACTGTTTCCTAAAAGCACTTGATATTAAAGCGGGAGACCCTGAAGTTATGATGATAACGTTAGGTTTGTACAGACAACTGTCTTAAGGTTAAAAAAAAAATGAAATCTATAATCCTTAATGCAGTATGTACTGTTCTTTTGTAAATGGAACTTAAATATAGAATGAACCTTTTAAAAACATTTTTATTTTTTTTATTTGCTCCTTTGTGATTGGAGTATGCTGTACTGGGTTGGTCAACATCCCAAAGATCCTCCGTTACAGTTGGCTCACTGGGCTATGACGCTTGTGCAACTCCCACTAACTCAATAAGTTATGCAAATTGCTTAAAGCAAATGTACCACTTCTCATAATTTTTACATAACCTGGTCAGTGTTGGCCCATAGATCCTGGTGGCATCACCCATTTTTCAAACCGCCACCCGGTTCCTGCTGTCTGTTGGTTTCTAGATATGCAAATAGGGTTGCTTGGTGCACTGGAGACGGGCCCAGCCCAGCGATATCTCCTCCCGTGGGTGACATTACTTCTTCAGAATACCACCTCAACGAGGGAGGGGATATCGATGCTCTGGGGGTGCTGGGCCTGTCTCAAGAGCACAGAGTGACCTTATTTGCATATTGAAGAATCAGGTGGCAGGTTGAAAAATGGACTGTGCCACCAGGATCTACCAGGTCGATTAAAAAATTTAATTACATAAAGTAGTACAATTGCTTTAAATTCCACGCTTCAGCTGTTTTTAACTTAATGACCACCTCCGATGGCTGTAAACAGGTTGGAGGGGTTCCGGAAACCTTCAAGAGATGGGAACACTCCTTCAAATCATGTATGCTTAAAGGGAACTTTATATATAATTTTCTAATGCAGGGGTTGCGTACAAAAAACAAACAGCATTTTCTCAACTACCATGCCCTTTTGGGAAGGGGGGGGAAGCCTCCTGTCACGCCTTCAGGTCCCCTGCTTAACACTCTGGCAGCTGCTAATTCCAAGACCGACTGCTAAGTGCTCTGTGTTGCTGCTGAGTTGAGTCAGTCTCTGAAGTAGCAACAAGAGCAACCCTAGCAAAGTCTATTAAAAAAATAAATAAATACAAAAAATTGGATGGCCAAATATGTCCATACCAGAACCACTTCCACCAGGGCTGATCAAGAGCAGTATAGTTATTCATTAGCGAGCTACCTTGTTGGGATCCCTATAATGTCTGCCTATATAGTGCTGAAATATTATAAGATAATCCTTTAATAGTTCCACCATGGGGAAATTCAGTAACATTTGTGCTTTATTAAAGGTATATTATCTTAACATAGTAAGGGTCCATTTACACAGATTATTTGCCAAAGATTTGAGGCCAAAGCCAGAAACGGCTATGTACAGAGATCAGGTCTTAAAGTAAAGCCTGAGATTTTTCCTCTTTTCAAATCCATTCCTGGCCTTGGCTTCAATTCTTTTGTAGATAATCTGTCAGAATCTTTCTGTGTAAATGGACCCTTACCCTTACACTTTTTGCAAATACATTCATTTATCAAGCTTGTTTCCTGATATGCTGCTCTTACCTTCCCATTGTTGGTAGCTTGTTCTTGTATTACAGACCACCACTCAGCTCTAAAATCAGTGGTCTGGCTAGTGTGTGTGTGTGTGTGTGTGTGTGTGTCTATATATGCTATCTTGCTATACGTGTACATTATAGCTCTGTATACACCATCCAGACCACTGCTTTTAGAACAGTGTGGTGGTCTGTAACCTAGATAACAAACTGTCAGCAATGGGAGAGAGAGAAGCATAGCAGGAGGAGACAAGTTTGCCAATTTAATGTATTTGTACAAATATTTAACTTGACGAGATGTACAAATCTAATTATATTAAGATGAGAACACCCCTTTAGGCTATGTTTACACTATGTGAAAACAGTTGTATTTTAAAACAACAGTTACATGTGAACATAGCCTCACCTTAAAGTGTAACTATTATTTAAAAAAAAAAAAAAGCTTCTGACTTCATATTGACTTGTCAGAAGTTTGCATTAGTCTGGGTGCTGAGACCCCTGCCATTTGCTAGAAAGAAGGGGCAGACGCACTCAACAACGTGCACTCTGTCCCTTCCTCTCTGCTATAAACTTGCAATATGAGCGATCTGTGTTACAATGGGATCCTATGGAACTTCCGGTATATGGAATTGCCAGAAGTTCCATAGGCTTCCATTATAATTCCTTAGACTGCTCACATTAGCAGTTACATAGTTCCACTTTTTAAAGAGGATGTACTATCAGGTACATCCTCTTTAATATGACCCACGTATAGAACGGTGCCGTCATGGGGAAGCCGGTGCCCTGGTCCGTTTTTTGAACTGCCGCCTGGTTCCAGTGTATGGCACTGGAAGGTGTTTGTGCATATTTTGGAATCCTTAGGGCTTGTTCCCGCGACCTGTATTTTGCAGACCCTACGGACAGGGAAGCCCTGTAATGGTGTGTTTTTCCCCTCCGGCCTTGATATCAATATCATGCTGGGAGTGGGGAAACTGAATTTACGCAGCAATGTCCTTTTACAGGGCTTTCCCCGTCCATAGGGCCTGTAAAATACATAGAAATAAGCCCTTATATCCAATACATATTCTGAGAAACCCCTGCCACATTGCCATAATCCTACCCAGCCCCCTTACAGACTATTAACATTTTCTGTTAATGCATAAAAATATGATCCATGCAAAGTCTATTTACACAGGCTGAGTACTATCAGAATAGGTGTGGTAGACCCAAGTAAATGTTTGTCCTGGTTATAGACCACAATCCTTATAGAAGTAATATAGAAATATAGAAGAAGATTGTCGGCAGAAAAAGACCACTGGGTCCATCTAGTCTGCCCTTTTAGTATTTCCCTTCTTGTTATCTTAGGATAGATGTATGTTTATCCCAGGCAGGTTTAACTATTGTAGACTTACCAACCACATCTGCTGAAAATTTATTCCAAGCATCTACTACTCTTTCAGTAAAGTAATATTTCCTCACTATGCTTCTAATCTTTCTCCCAACTAACCTCTTACTGTGTCCTCTTCAGTTTTTTTCCCTAAAAACACTTCCCTCCTGAACCTTATTTATTCCTTTAACATATTTAAAGGCTTCTACCATGTCCCCCCTTTCTACCATGTCTTCCCTTTCTCTTCAGACTATACAGACTATAAGTCTTTCCTGATATGGTTTATGCCTGACACCCTCTTTTTGTATCCCGTCTTTCCACCCGTTCTATTCTATCAATATCCTTTTTTAGGTGAGGTCTCCAGAACTGCACACAGTATTATCCAGGATTAGGAAAACATAGCTGCTTCCCCCCCCCCCAGAAACAGTGCCACTCTGGTCCTCAGATTGTGTGTGGTTTTGCAGGTCAGTTTCAGTGTGAATGGAGCCTACTTGTAGCACCACTTTTGTCCTTTCTGGAAGAAAGTAACTATGTGTTTCTAGTCCATTTTCTAGTTATTACGTCTTTAATGCAACACACATTTTTGCCTGTCAGCTCAGTATAAGATACATCTTTATTGATCAGTGAAGTTACCATTTGTTAAAATAACGACGATTGTACACTTAAAGTAGAAGCAAATGGAAATAAATGACACTAAAGTATTTGCATTTAAATTTTTTGGAAGAACATTCCAGGATGATCGTCTTCTGATGCCTTTTTGTGTAGTTTAGAATATCATTGGTTGTCAGAACAGCTTGTGCAGGAGGTAAGAACAGTGCCCTTTTCTGAAAGACAGATATACAATGCACTATTAGTGGACATTAGTGTATTAATAGAGGCAGCATTCTGTATTTCTTCATACCTGCAGACCTTTGTAGTACATTCTAGTCCCTGCTGGCAGTAGGCTCCTAGTGGTTTGTTTCCAACCATCCTCCAAAATGGAGTCATTCTAGGTCCCCTCAGAAGTAACGCCAAAGGCCAATCTGTTCTCTGTTCCATGTCCAAGTATAGGTTTGAAGACCGTGCTTGGGACATTGAGGTGGGCTTTGAAAGAACCTAGAACATATTATATATGTTCAATAAAACACCTACTGTAAATAGGACCATGTAGATACAAGGGGAAACAGAAGGATGCATTTGTAATATCTTTTGCATTAATGGTCATTAAGATGCTCCAGTATCTTTTGTTCTTTGGGAGAATATGAGTGAGCCTGTCGAAATGTTCAGGTTTGGCAATATTATCCGAACCGAAATGCTCAGCGTGTGATTCCCTGTGGTTGGATGCTGACCTAGGGCTGTCAGGAAACCATAGGCTGCATTGAAGCACGTCGTCCTACTGACCATACACATGCTTGGTTTACTGTATGTCTGTGATGGCTTTAAAGGAAGTCATCAGCAGGTTAGGTGAATCTAACTTGCTGATGTCTCCTTATAGCGCACAGGGCACAAAGGATGAAGGTATGTATCTTACCTTCATCCTCTGTGCCATGTCCATGCAGTTTAAAGTTAAATCTAAAGGCTAGTAATGTGGTTTGGAGCACAGTTCACTGATCTGCCTTGTCCTGCTAATATTCATTAGAAGGGGGGAGCTGGCTGGGGACAGATAGGTGGTAGCCCTGACCAGCCCCCCAGTACACTAAACAGACTAGCCTACAGATTTAAGTGTCACTGTTGTTTTAACAACTTTTTACATGTCTGATCTTTTTCAGGGGGAAAAAAATTATAAAAATAGTCGTGCTTATATTGGAGCATGACCTTCTCCCTCCCTTACACAGCAGCCACGCTGCAGCATGGTCCTCTCCCTGCCTGTACTCCCAATTGGTCTGGGTCTGAACACTCAGATCCGGACCGATCGAAACTTTTGACATGTCTCTGTGACACATCAAAAGCTTTTTGAAAGGACAGATACACTATAACTACAAACTATGCCAAGGATGAAGGTAAGAAATGTACCTTCATCCTCAGCACTCCATGCAGTGTAGAGAGATATTAGCAGGTTAAATTTGTCTAATCTGCTGATACTTTTTAAAGTAAAACTATCACAAAATGTAATAACTAATGGCAGTGGGGTTGTATGTTGGAATTAAAAGCCCCTTGTTATCCAGAGCATGTCCCAATGTCATCACCTCCCACACCTCTGGTGTCTGCCTATATAATACACCTTTATAAGAACAGATCCAACAAATCTGTTGGTGGCCCATATTTATCAATGGTCAACAATTAAACAATCTTATGCTACGTTTACACGGAGCGATAATTCGCCCAATCGATCGTTTAACGATTTTTAAGCAACGATTTGGTTTTTATAACGATCAGCGTTTAGACGAATAAATCGTTAGAAAAATTTGAACATTTTTAAGAAAAATCGTTATTGCGATCATTTTAAGATCACTTAAGCCCTTCTTTTACATAGGGTAAATCGGTGAAAGACTGTTTACACTAAGCAATCTGCGGCTATTTAAGAACATGTTGAAAGATCAAAATGAACGATTTCTTGCTCGCCCTTTGATCATTTACTGTGTTTACACGAAACGTTCCGTGTAAACGCAGCATAAGATTTATCCTAGTGGCTCGCGTCATTTGATAAAGCTGGTGCAACCTTGGACTTACACTTTATTGCCAATTAGAAGCTGACTTAAAGAGGAACTCTAGATAGAAATATATATATATATATATATATATATATATATATATATATATATATATATATATATATATATTTTAAAATCACCTGTGTCAGGAAGTTATACAGATTTGTATATAACTTTTATTTACAGAAAAAAAAAAAGCTGCCATGTGCTTCACAGGAAGTGAAGTATTCTTTTAAGTCTGACACAGTGCTCTCTGCTGTCCATGTCAGGAACTGTCCAGAGCAGAACATCCCCATAGAAAATCTCAACCGCTCTGGACAGTTCCTGAGCACTGTGCCAGACTGGAACGAATACACCACTTCATGCAGCAGCTGATAAGTACTGGAATACCTGATTTCTTTAAATAGAAGTCATTTAAAATTATGTGTAACTTTGACACCAGTTGAGTTGTTACGAGTTTACCTACGTTTTTTTTTTTTGCATGGTGCCCTGATGCTTTGTGTTTGATAAAGCAATGTTAGGGCTCCGTGTAACATATCTGGAATGGTGAAATAACTTGGCACATAGGATACAACACTACAGTTGAGTATGTACACTGATGATAATGAATCAATACAGCCCACTTGTCAGTAGATATGTACTATTCACAGTAGTCACTTATTACATGTGAGAAGTGTAGATATAATTTCCCAGTTAAAATACATCACTAGTATTCACAGCACATTCACAAGTTATGCTATGTAGAACCTATTTGCCAAGTGTATGGATGGATGAAAGCCCATGATGGAAGCGGCTTACCTGCGTGTTACACAGAAGAAGACCGATGCACAGAAATCCTCTAATGGAAACCATGGTTTGTTCTGCTGAAAATAAATGAGTTTCTTCAAAGGAGGTTGTGTTCTAAATGGTCCCTACAAGGAGCGAGTTCACTTTTCTTAATCTTAAATCTGCGTCATCCTTTGAAACCACTCGAATGGAAGCTGCTAAATCCTTCAAATATTTGAGGAGGAATAGTCATAGAGCTCTATGTCCAGGGGGAATGTATATGGTCTGGTCTTCTGGGAGCGCCCTGAGATTAATCGCCCTTTATGACTTTCAGATGGAAAAGTCTTCTGTATAGAATCCACCAATAAAAAGGTCAGACTATATCTGTGAGCACCCCAAGTCCAGGAAGATGGCTCTGCAAATAACTGAGATGGTACCTATAGGTCTACATACAGTATAGACGACAATGTGAATTAATAAGAGATCCGTACACTTTACCTGTAGCATCACTATAAGTAATAGGAGCTTTTTATAGGTCCAGACCCCTGCGGTGCATATACATGTTTTAAGTAGTGTACATACATCCGTATCCATACGAAAATGCTCTGAAACTGTACCTATTGGGGATCATGCTGCCCGATTTTCACAGGCTTTATCAGAGTTAGGGCTCATGTGCATCTGCTTCATTACAGCATGGCGCTCATCAATATAGTTCCCAGCATCATGTCAGAGATGCTATCCGGGCAGGGTGGGGGTGGGTATTTCATTAACAGGCATTCCACATCTGTGTTCCATGTGAATGCAGCCTTAAGGCCCTATTCCACAGAACGATTATCGCCCGCTAATCGTTCCGTGGAATAGAAGGCAACGATCAGCCGACATCGTTCATGTCGGCTGAATTGTTGTTGTCTGACTTTCAACATGTTGAAAGACAAACGACTGATATAGCAGTGATCTGCTGCCGTCGCTACGCGGAATAGGAGTGGCGGCAGCAGATCACCACTATCCTCTATTGGCTGCCCCCAGCAGCTTGTTTGCTGCCCACAGTCGGCCCATGGAATAGGGCCCTTAGACTGAGTTCACACTGAGTTTTTGCAGTCAGTTTTACTTTTTTCATCTGTTTTATGCAAAAATAACTGATGTATTTGTGTGCATCAGTTTTGATCCATTTTTCCATTGACTTCCATTATTAATAAACAGATCAACAGATTTTTTTTAGCATACACAAAAATGTTGTTGACCGTGTTTTTATGAACACGAAAAAATGTACGCGTTTTGATCCCTTTTTGGATTGGAATGGAAGTCAATTGAAAAATGGTTGCACACAAATACATGTTGTTTTTTTTTTTTTGTTTTGTTTTTTTTTTTGCATAGAACGGATAAAAAAAACGGGCTGCAAAAAAGCAGTGTGAACTCCGCCTAAAGAAGATGATGCATCGCAAACAATACATTTCTTTTACTGATTTATTGTAAATTTTAATTGGGTCCACAATTAATCCACAGTGTATCTACAACAGAAATTGACAAAGACATTGTTAAAGATTTACATGGCTATTCCCAGAGAATACTCAGGTGCAGGTGAACAGAAAAAAAAAATCCTATACTTACCTTCCTCACTGGCTGTCACAATGTCAGTCCTCACTGCGAACCACTTCCTAGTGTGGGTGTTGGCAAAAGACTGGTAGAGTGAATCACCTTGACAATATCACCCGCCAGGATGTGGGATATATTAGGAAGAATAATGTGTCTAGTTAGTTTTTGAGGTTACCGTAATGTGTTGGATGCTGAAAAAATAGGCGAGTGGAAGGATCTGATTGACTGTGATGATGGCCAAATTGTAAAGGGAAATGGATCACAGCATTTCCAGATCATATCCTGTCTAATCTCTAAAAAGAAACTATTGAAGCACAAGTTACTGATTGATGGTTATGATAAAATATGTCACATAAAAGATATCAAGAGATCGCACCAGACAATGTGATGGGCAAGGTTCTTTTAGGAAACATTGAGTCCTTGCTCAGGAATGGTTTGAGGAACATGATCCCCAGATCTCAATCTGATCTAGGATCAGTGGGATTTTCTAGATGCTTCCAAACAATATGCAGCTGCTAACATCGTGATACTAAATATCACAGGACACCTTTAGAGATGCTGTGGAGTCTATGCTTGGATGGTGGCACCTAGAATAGGTAGATTGTTTTACACTGTTCACACATTGCGATACCACTGCGTTTTCACCACAAATGACCAAGTTCGGGTTAAGACCATGTGATTTTACAGCGATCTGCACAGGTGGAGTTGAACTATTTTTACCATGATTTTGGTCACAGCGGGACCGCGATGTGTGAGCGATTATCCAGTAAAAATCTTTTTCTTTCAAATCAGCTGGTTTCAGAAAGTTATATAGATTTGTAATTTACTTCTATTTAAATATGTCAAGTCTTCTCATACTTATCAGCTGCTGTATGTCCTGCAGGAAACGTTTTCTTTTAAGTCTGACACAGTGCTCTCTGCTGCCACCTCTGTCCAAGACAGGAACTGTCCAGAGAAGCAGCAAATCCCCATAGAAAACCTTTCCTGCTCTGGACAGTTCCTGACATGGACAAAAGGTGGCGGCAGAGAGCACTGTCAAACTGGAGAGAGTATACCACTTCCTGCAGGATATACAGCAGCTGACAAGTACTGGAAGACTTGAGATTTTTTTTTTATTAGAAATAAATTACAAATCTATATCATTTTCTGAAACCAGTTGATTTGAAAGAAAGATTCTCGCTGGATAACCCCTTTAATGTTATGGCTGATCTATGTATATTGTAAAAGGCAAATGAAATTAATTCTATCGGTTACAAGGACCTAAGTCTGCTTGCCAAAACCATGGCTTTAGGTTATTAAATTGCCCTTTCAGTAGACACTTTAAAGGTTAATGGATTCAGCAGTGAAAGATGACATCCTTCTCTACATATGCACAGACTATGTATTTCTGAAAAGTAGAACATGTAGATATAACACGGACGGACATTCATATCAACAAGTATTTAAGAGCTGGAAGAGCACTATAAAAGGCTTAACCCCTTCCTAGCTGCATATCTATGAGTGAACAAAGGGCTCTTTGGTAGATACAGAAAAGCAGTATAGCACACAGACGAATCTAACCTGCTGATAGCTTCATTGTCAGTGCCCTGTTCTGACTAGGGAGCTATGTCTGTTAGAGATGAGCAAACCGGGTTCGGATTCGAGTCGATCCGAACGATCGGCATTTGATAAGCTGGGGCTGCTGAACTTGGATAAAGCTCTAAGGTTGTCTGGAAAACATGGATACAGCCAATGACTATATCCATGATTTCCACATAGTCTTAGGGCTTTAACCAAGTTCAGCAGCCCCCGCTAATCAAATGCCGAAAGTTCGGGTTCGGATAGACTCGAGCATGCTCCAGGTTCGCTCATCTCTAACGTCTGTTACCTTCATCCTTGACGCTGTTCCTGTGCTGTTTATTCTCAAATCTTCTGCCCAGTAAGCTGCTAGGAGCTCTGGGGGCAGAGCTACCACTTCCCAAGCACCGATCCGGCTGGCCCCCTCCATTTATATTATGAGAAGGGATGGTTGGCCCCAAATGATCATCAATGAAGGGGGCCAGCCGGATTAGTGCTCAGGGGGGGTGGTAGCCCCCCTCCCTTCCAGTGTTTATAACAACTTACCAGGCAGAGAATTTCAGAATAAACAGCACAGAAATGGCGCTGACAATGAAGGTAGCAGATATACCTTCTGTGCCCTGTGGCCACTAGGGAGCTATCAGCAGGTTAGATTTATCTAACCTGCTTATAGTTCCCCTTTAAAGCAACTCTGTACCCACAATCTGTCCCCCCCACACCACTTGTACTTTCGGATAGCTGCTTTTAATCCAAAATCTGTCCTGGGGTCCGTTCATGGCAGGTGATGCCATTATTGTCCTAAAAACAACTTTTAATCCTACTGTGTCTAACGGCCGGGGCTTACATTTGTAAATGCATTAGGCTGGCACACCCTCTCTGTCCTTCCTCCCCACCCTCCTCATCATTAGGAATGATCCAGGAACATTTACTGCTGTTTGAGCTTTGCACAGGTGTAGTAACGATCCAGCCCACGTTTATTATACAAACAGGTGGGGCATAGGGAGCAATCTGCCTGGAGCATTCCTAATGATTAGGAGGGCAGGGAGGAAGGACAGAGAGGGTGTGCCAGCCTAATGCATATCGAAATGTAAGCCCCGGCCGTTAGACACAGCGCTGCCGGATTAGAAGTAAATTTTTAGCACAATAACTGCATCACCTGCCAAACGGACCCCAGGACAGATCTTGGATTAAAAGCAGCTATCCGAAGGTACAAGTGGTTTGGGGGGGGGGGGGGCAGATTGTGGGTACAGAGTCACTTTAAGGCTATTTGGCCATTTGTCAAATAAAGAGGTTGAGTGATCTATGCCAAACCTATTACTAGGTGCCTGCCCCTAAATTGGTCGCATTTAGTGCGATTTACACAAAAATGTGCTTTATTTCTTATGATACAAATTTCCTGGCAGTTTTTCTGGCATTTCTTCTATTTAGTGTCGATTAATATAGAATAGTTTTTATTTGGCACACCAACAACCAACATGCATAAAGACGTTCCGTTTTTCCATTCCCAGAGCATGGTTCTATTTTGCCACAGACCGTAAAACGTAGTGTAAAAACAAAACAAAAAAAAATCACAGGTATGGGGTTTCAATTTTCCTACCGATGCTCAGTTGACTTCTACCAGCTGTGTTTTTGAGCAAAGATAATTGTGATCCCAGTCTAGGATTACATGCAGATGGTGTATTTCTGGTTGTATTTTCAGGGGTAATACAAATTCCCCTATTTTACATTGTTGGCCAAGACTTACCGTTGAAGTTCAATAGTAAGTAAACGTTGCTTGAGTTGGTCTTCCAACTTTACCTGTTGATAATCCCTGCAGAGAGTGCAGGTAGGCAGAGAGCAGTGACTAGTCATTGCCTGGATACTGCCCAAATGACTAGTTCTGGCCTCATCTCCTCCAGACGCCGCTCCAGTCACTGACTGGATGAGCGGCTGTTGAGTTAAGATAACAGCCATTATATGACAGCTGTCCAATAAAAATAAAAAACCAACTGATAGATAACTAGCAGATCTGTGGGGGTCCAACCACTGGGAACCTTACCAATCCCAAGGATGCTGGACAAATGTTGCTCCATATGAACAGGCTAGCCAGAGCGCCTTTCATTTGTGGCCACAATTTTCCAGGTGTCCCAGTGGGTGAACCCCTTAAACTACTACTTATCCCCCTTCTACTGGGATGAATTTGTAAAATAAAATACCCCTTTAGCACCTATGGCCAGACACAAGAGGCCTAGACACTAGAGTTAAATATATTTGAAAAAAAATCATCAGATTTAACATACAGATAGAAGCCGATGACTGCAATTCAACTTCATGATAGCAGGGATCCTAAAATATACCGGGGAGTCCTACACCAATAAAATTTATACATAGAATTACAAAAAGTGAAAAAAGTTTTATTTTCAGTTTGGGGTGGGAGAGGAATAAACTTTTACAACCATAGAAAAAGACCTGCTCATAAGTCACATCTATAAGCTTGACGCATTAAATAACACACATATTTACACACACACATCTTCAAGTAGGTTAATAAAGTGGCTTTATAAAGTGCTTGATTTTCCTCTGCTCTCTTAGCTGACAGTCTCTGTTCTCTTACCGACAGGTGCACGATTCGGCAATCATATTTTCATATTCTTTAAACAGGATATTTCCTCCCGGTTCAATCATAAGGACACTGATTGGACCATAGGAGTAAGGGACACAAGAAGGACGTGGGATGTTTCCATCAATCACCTGGTTTATAAAGTTCTGAATAATGGCATGGTTGGGTGAATTATACCCTGCATGCAGAAGTCTGGGGCAATCTCCCTTGCAGTAGCCAGGGTTGTACCTGTGTGGGGCAATAATCCAGTGATCCCATCCCAGTTGATGAAAACTAACCCAGAATGGACGCAGGGAGCAATGATTCTTGAGTTGTTCGCTTTGGTTGGAAATTTTCGGAAGCTTAATGCCAAAAGTCCCTACTTGCCGTGGTTTCCTCCTCAACTCACGTGGCACAGCCTTTCCTGAATCTGTAGTTAAAATCTTCTCAGTGGACGGATTATGGACTTTAGGGTTGAAGTAGATGAGTAAGAAAGGGATATGGGAGGCTGAAACAGCCAGCGATCTTGTGCGTTTCCCAATACTCCGGCAGAGGAGTTGGACATGTAAACTTTGGTTTGCATCCTCCGGTAGAGATCTGATGTGGGAAGTGATATCGGTCTCAGCCCACACCCAATTTCCAGGTGGAACTCTTGTCTTGGAGAAGAGATCAGCATTCGGCAGAGGCTCCACCTTACATATGTAAGAACTGTCCCCAAAATACATTGTTCGGGGATACATCACCGTTGCCTTTACCAGCTCCTCCTTTTTTAGGTTATGTAGGATAAATTTAAGATTTTGTATCCTCCATTTCTTTTCTGGAAAAAAAAAAAAAAACAAGCGCTTATGGTTTACCCATTATGTTGTAAGGTAAGTCACAATGTATAGCAAAAAATATGGCACCGAGCCAGTCAGTAAAATCTATGGGATCACAAACAGTAGAAGGATAACGGGCAGGGCAGCCATAGTGGTCATATATAATACTCATGCAATGAACATCCTGCAGGAAATTGCTGATTGCCATATTTCACAAAGACAAGAGATGCAAATAATTTTTCTTAGATTTAGCCCTCTTTGAATGCAAATAGCCACCAAATCTGAAGGGTCCCAGACCCGCAAGTCCTAGCCTGACTAAGGGGCTATTCCATGGAGCGATAATCGGCCGATTATCGCTCGGTGGAATAGAGAAAAAGATCAGCCGATGATTGAGTCATCGGCTGATCATTTATTTAAGCCCAAACCTAAAATCATTGGTCACCCACCGCACATCGCTACGCTGGAATAGCGGTGTGCGACGGACGATTTGAGAAGCACCATACATCGCCTGGCAGGACTTCTCCTCCGCTCAGTCTTCCTCCCTGGGTCCCGCGGTGCAGCATCAGCTTTGTTGCGGCCTGACTGAGCTGTCAGACCACTCCGGAGTTGATGTTGTGCCGCGGGACCCGGGGAGGAAGATGGAGCGGAGGAGAAGCCCTGCTAGGTAATGTATGCTGCAAGGACATCGGTAACAATGTTCCTGCAGCCCTCGCTAAACGATCATCGGGCCGTGGAATAGGCCCAGTAAATGAGCGCCAATCTAGCAGATCGGCACTCGTTTACACTGTTGATCAGGCCTGTGGAATCGGACCCTAATGCTGCATTCAGACGTCCGGGAAGGTGCTTTGAGTTGCTGCGGCTCTGTCACTACAGTGCTGCATCGCTTCAAAGAGATTCCTTGCTGGAACTGCAGGTAGCCTCGGTAAGGGGAGCATCGTCTGAAATTACATTTATTGTGCAGGATCTGAGCAGACAGAAAAATAAATAAAAATACTGCAAGCAGGAAATTTTTGTCCACTCAAATTCTGCAAAAGAAAAAAAGCGCACACCAGACATAAACCATTGAAGTCAATAGGATCTCTTGGGTATCCTTTTACATCAGTGAATGTCTTATTGAATGGACTCCCCATCTCTGTTCTGTAGCGTCAATAAGACTTACTGATGGCGCCCTGGCAGAAATGTGAACCTAGCCTAATGCTGCCATTGGGACAAATATGCCGCAGTCTTCCCCAGATAAAGCCACAATAATATATTTGAGTTTCCTTTTGAAGTCAGTGGGGGAAAATCCACAACAAACCAACAGTGTAATAGAGATATAAACCAATCAGTTTCACCAGCATGTGGAGGAGATTTGATAAACTCTCATCCATGTTGCCGATACTGTAATACACTGGGTATCTGCCCCATGTGTACATACACTTAGGGTAAATGCACACTAGATGGATTTGCTGCAGATTACACGGCTGTATAACAGCCAACTCTGCTGTCCTCCGCTTCTTGATCATCTCTGGAAGGCCAGAAGGGGCCAGGAAGTCACGTTTTTATACTACATCACTGGTAGTTTTTCCAGTGTGTCGGAGCACAAGCACTTACCTCTGCAGTGTGCTTGAGCTTAATTAAAAAAATATATATATTGAAATCCTAACAATCAGCCAATGGTAAAAATGACACTCTAGTCTTTATTGGGGTCTATATACGGGGGGGGGGGGGGGGGGGGGGGAGTCAAAAGTCTCAAGACAACTTTTATTTCAGGAATCTATCTTTTGAGCCATGTCTGGAACATAGCAGCCATCTTGGACACGTTTATCAAAGACGACAAGACATTGTCTCAGAAATCAATTGCCAAAATCAAAGTTTTGGTTTAAAACGTTATCAATGTAGAAAGTTCCCTTTGATGCACAGCTATTTGATGTGTTGATCACTTTTGAACCACAAGATTGCAGCAATTGATTTCTGAGACAATTCTGTTCTTCTGTGATATGCTACATGACCACCTTCCATTTGGAAAAACTTGCCCTTGATCCAATATGGCTGCTATGTTCAAGACATAGCCAAAAATATAGCCCCCTCCCACATTACTTGCTGGGGTATTAGATATGCCATTTTCATTTCTGAAATAAAAGGGTGTCCAGCAGGGGCATAGATAGGATTCATGGGGCTCCATGAATCTTCTAGGGCCCTTCCCCCATACTGCCTCCTGCCACAAGAAAGACTGGCAGGGGATGGAGCCCTGCCTGTAGGTGCTGTGAGCTTTAACTACCATGGAGGCAGACCACATTTCATCAGGGGGACCCAGGCCCCATAGCAGTTGCGTGGTCTGTCTCCATGGTAGCTACGCCACTGGTGTTCAGAGACCTTTGACACACCCTGTATACAATCATCATATATGCTAAAAGGTTTCCCAGTGCATGCATAAAATGTTTGGACTGGTGTGAAAACAGCCCTATCCATTACGTACCTTGCAATAAGCAGATAATAAACCTAAAAACATAAAGCAGAAACACTAGTGTGAATGAGGCCTTATATAACTTTATACCCCAAACCCTATTGCTCTTACC
Organism: Dendropsophus ebraccatus; assembly: GCF_027789765.1. NCBI lineage: Eukaryota > Metazoa > Chordata > Amphibia > Anura > Hylidae > Dendropsophus > Dendropsophus ebraccatus. The sequence goes on along the minus strand of NC_091463.1, from coordinate 33,086,086 downwards.
CATAATATAAGGTGCTTGACTGACAGGCCTTACAAGTCTCACCGCAGCTCCAACTGGCCTACTTGCTTTGGGTCTTCCATCTCCATCCGCTGACCTCTTGTACAATTGTAGCATAAAGCGTAGGTGCTGCATACTCAGGTCCTGTTTGGCTGCCATGCCAGACTTCAAAGGCCCATGGTCCATCAAGGTGCGAATTAATGGCAGAGAATGAGAGCTGCTAATCGCACCTAATCCATTCATCCCTATAGCAGGGGGCAACGCAACCATAAGCAGCCAGAGGAGCAGCAGGTGTGCAGGTGCCGGCATCATTGCAGCAGTCTATCATGTGGCACTCTCATGGAGGGGAGTATAGTGAGCAGGTCTTAGCAGACTCATGAACAGGAGAGACTGTGGGTGCAGCAGCATCATTGTCTCACCCAGGTGCAGCCATTACTTAAAATGGGAGGAGTACAAAGTAGCGGCTGTCCCATACACTGACTATAACTGTGGCCTGCTCCACACCAAGGGACTTTCTCTTATTTTAACAATGCAGAAGAAAACCAAGGGACTAGTGTAAATTCTCCAGGATGAGGAGGGACGCTGTCTTGTCCAGTCTTATATAGAATCTGCCTGCTTTCTAATGAGAACCTGGACTGGACCTCCCACTTACTTAACCCATTAAGTTCTACAAAATTACTAAATACCAAAATGTGCAACTATTTGACATCTGTATGTAGAAAAAAACATGGCGGCGGCCTAGTGAAGGAGGGCCCTGGTGTCTTGTGGTGTATTTACTATTAGGGCGGGTTCAGACTACAGAATTCTCGCGGATAAATTCCATGGAATTCCGTCACCTGTACTTGCTCACGGCTGCGCGCCTATGTGCCGGCTGATTCCCGCGAAAGAATTGTCACGTCAATTCTTGTGTACAATATTGTGATGGGCGGCACCTCACAGGACAGGAAAATGGAATGGAGTCAATTGGATTTAAAGTGGTCTATAGGTACAGTAGTTGTTGCCCATGGCAACCATCAACGCCTCTGCAAAGATTCTATGAAAGATGGAATCTGATTAGCTGCCATGGGCGAGCACTCCTATTTTTTTTAAATCAACTGGTGTTAGAAAATGATACAGATTTGCAAATTACGTCTAATTTATATATCTCAAAGCTTCCAGTACTTATTAGCTGCTGTATGTCCTGCAGGGAGCGGTGTATTCTTTCCAGTCTGCTCTCTGCTGCCCCATAGAAACCTCTCCTGCTCTGAACAGTTCCTGACATAGACAGATGTAGCAGCAGAGAGCACTCTGTCAGACAGGAAAGAATACACCACTTCTGCAGGGCATACAGCAGCTGATAAGTACTGGAGGATTTCAGATTTTTAAATAGAAGTAATTTTCAAATCTGTATAACTTTCTGGCACCAGCTAGTTTGAAAAAACATTTTTTTTTACCGGAGTACCCCTTTAAATTTGTCCCTGCAATGACAATCTTCACCCCCTAAGCGCAGGGGTAAAGTTTTATTTGAATTCAGGCCATTTTTTTTCAGTGTGAATAATTGTAAGAGTGTCAGAGTGTGTGTGTGTGTGTGTGTGTGTGTGTGTGTGTGTGTGTGTGTGTGTGTGTGTGTGTGTGTGTGTGTGTGTGTGTGTGCGTGCGTGCGTGTGTGCCTGCCACAGGGGTCAAATCTGCTGCCCCCCCAACTGTTGCTAAACTACAATTCCCATCATGCCTAGACAGCCAAATCCAAAGCTTTGGGTGTCCTGGCATGATGGGAATTGTAGTTCTGCAACAGCTGGAAGGCTGCTGGTTTGACATGCAACTAGGCCTACCTTTAGGAAAGGGGGGGGGGGGGGAGGCAATTTTGTTTGCATAAAAATTGTGGCCTTGGCAATAAATGGTTGTCTGCCTATGGTTTAATGCGGTTTTTATGCATTTTTGATGCATTTCTGCTGTTTTTCCCTTTATTGTGTTATGAATTGCTGTGCTTTTACCAAAATCTCAGCAAGATTGCGCTATTTTACCATGATTGTGCAATTTGCAGCAAGACCACAGGAAAAGAACGGCAGAACCGCATATAAAAAATACTACAAAAACGCCATGCAGTATTTTTCGCTCCACGGATTGTGGCCCTTTTATGGATCCACAGCAACTACAGAGGTGTAAAAGTGTCCATAGAAATCAATAGGTACTATACTGTCCACAGTAATAATACTGATGTTTGTTAGAAACCAAAACTGTATAACTGTAGAGAAAATCATTCATTCACATTCTCAGATTCAGGGGTTTTTTTAATGAATAAAATAGATCATAGCTTTCCCTAACCTGTGGATGTGTTGCAAAACTACAACTCCCAGCATGCCCTGACACGGGTTGGGGAACACTGGATAAGGTGGATACATATCTCAGCTTCTGGCAGTTGGATAAGCAGAAACCCTATATAATGCAGTACCACCCCAGGCCAGCAGAGGTCACTGCACGAGGTAACACACACGGAAGTCTTGTCCCTGCTCGCTCGCCGTCAGTGGCGCAAGGTTATCCCGCCCGCCCCGGAAGAGGGAGGTCCTTTCCATTGCAGACGCAGCCATGGTGAGACTTCTTCTCCGTTATCCCGTAGATCCCATCCAGCCCCATCCTCCGTCCTCCCCCCGGTCCCTGCCCCGGTTTCTCCATGGTAATGTAGTATAAGCCACAGACACTCGTCCCCGTCCGTTATTGACCCATCAGGCACTTCCTAAAGTGCTAAAAGTCCACGGGGGGCCCGGGCCGCCATTGCTGCCGGAGACCTAGCAAGGTGTCATGGCCTCGGCTGGTGGGCTGTGTAGTGCGGCTGGTGAGCGTTACCGCTCCGGTGTGAACACTGTAGTGAGGCGGTCAGGCCGGTTCTTGTTGTCCGGGATGGGGGAAGTGTTATATGGTGTGTGGCAGCACTACAACTCCCAGCATGCCCTGCCAGCACAAGGCTGGGAGTTGTAGTTCTGCCCTGGCTGGAGAGTCTCAGCCTGGTTATTGCAGCAGTGTATATATACTGACTGCATGTGTCCCATTCACTGCTATGGGGAGGAAGGCTGCCTGCTGTCAGGGCATGCTGGGAGTTGTAGTTCTGCCCTGGCTGGAGAGTCTCAGCCTGGTTATTGCAGGAGTGTATACTGACTGCATGTGTCCCATTCACTGCTGGGCGAATACAGTGATGAGATGTGTGTGCATATACAGTGACTGTATAATGTAACCTAGAATTTTCTTCTCTCCCCTTATACAGGCTCGCGGACCCAAGAAGCACTTGAAGCGTGTCGCGGCGCCCAAGCACTGGATGCTGGATAAGCTGACTGGTGTCTTTGTGAGTATCTGCTATACTGTGATGTGGAGGCCTCACCCTCCAGTGTCTATAGCTCCTCCAGAAGGAGGAATCTGTAACCGCAGTGCCTTCTAGACTAGCATCTGGTTGTAGATAGAATGATCCCTGTATCTTCTATACTGTGATGTGGAGGCCTCTCCTCCTTCTGGAGGAGCTATAGACACTGGAGGGTATCTGTAACCGCAGTGCCTTCTAGACTAGCATCTGGTTGTAGATAGAATGATCCCTGTATCTTCTATACTGTGATGTGGGGGCATCTCCTCCTTCTGGAGGGTATCTGTAACCATGGTGCCTTCTAGACTAGGCGCTGGTTGTAGATAGAATGACCCCTGTATAGTGTATGATGAGTCCTGTATCCGCTATACGATGTAATGGTTTCATCAATCCACCTCCAGGCACCACGTCCGTCCACTGGTCCCCACAAGCTTCGGGAGTGTCTGCCCCTCATCATTTTCCTGAGGAACAGGCTGAAGTACGCCCTTACCGGAGATGAGGTCAAGAAGATTTGCATGCAGCGCTTCATCAAGATTGATGGCAAGGTCCGCACAGATATCACCTACCCTGCTGGATTCATGGGTGAGAAATGGATTAGTACTGTCTATAGAACTCATAAGTGGGGGTAAAGGGGTTCTCAAGGGGGTAAAAAAAAAACAACATCTCCTAAGCTCCTGCAGCAATGCCAATGCTACCAGCCCCCTCATCACTGCCACGTCCTAGTGGTATGGCATCCCCACAGGAACTCTGTGCCACTGTGGCCACTGGCGGGATCCCAATCTAGTCTGTGACTAAGTGGTCACTGGTCTTGTCAGCATGGCTACTGCATGGGCTCAGGGTAGGTGAGTATTACTACTTGATCAGTAATCCTACATGTCTCTGCATCTCTGCATTTGAGCTCTAGATGCAGAAAAAATAGTGAAATACATTCACTTTACTAATCCTGCATCAGAACCCTGCTCCTGTGCTGTATGGAGAGAACATCACTGCTGGGGGAGACATTGGTCACTGTGGCAGCCTGATATGGTTTGTCCATGGACCTAATATCATAGTGTGCAGGGTGGGGAACTTTGCACAAGAACAGCTAAGTGCTAAGGTGTCTTAAGTGTATGGGGAAAATCCCTCTAACTCGAAGGAAGTGACTGCTGGTGTCTAGTCAGTTTTCAGAATTTTTGTTTACTCCATTTTGTTATGTTATCAGGGTTGTAACCTGATGTACCTAACAGATCCCAGCAATTAGTGATTGCAATGTTGGCCTTACAGTCACAGGTTACTATTGGCTGGTAACATGCTGGAGTAGTCTTCCCTTTTGTCCTGTTGGACTAGGTGACTACTTTCATATAGAGGGTTACATATTCTAATTTCACTATAGAGCCAAATAATTCCAAAATGTACCAGGCAATAGATGCAGAACAGTTACTTTGTGTGATCAAGAGAGATCCACGGTTAAAGAACTAAGGTGGTACAAGCCCCATATAGTGACGCTGTAGTTAAGGCTGGTAACTGTTTCCCATGTTTATTTCTCCTGAGGAAACCTGACAGACACAGAGCGCTCAGTACAGTGCATGTACACCTATTCACATTAGTGGAGACTTAGATGTGGTCGTCATAGATGTGAAGTTTATTCAAATAGTGCAGCTTTTCTGCCTTCTGTTAATTCACTAATCCGCTACTGTGTACAGTGTCATAATATGAAATCTGACACCATGTCTCTTCAGTCCTCTTAACTGCATGTAAGATTCATCCTCTTGTGGTGTTTTACAGATGTCATCAGCATTGAAAAAACTGGTGAGCACTTCCGTCTGGTATATGACACCAAGGGTAGATTTGCAGTGCACAGAATCACAGCTGAAGAGGCAAAGGTAATGACAACTAACTTTGGGGTCCTTGCAGTACCATATCAGCGGGATTCAGCTGTTACCAAGTAAAGTGCAACATTAAGTCCGAAAATGATGATAGAATTGGTTCCCCCGTTAAAGGTACTGCTTGGTTAAGGGTGGGTTTACTCAGCGTTTTGAGCCTTCATCATTGGTATTTGTTGGCATGGGATGCTGACGTATACTGTGACGAAGAGCAGTGGATTCAGTTTATTTCTGTGGCTCAATGGAGTTGCATAGTGATTCGACTCGTGCCAGATATGCAAATTATTAGCAGGACTTAATTGTGGCATCAAATCACTGAAATAAAAAGCATCAGCTGCTCTTAGTCAATGTGTACATAGGCATCCAGTTCTTGACGGGAAGCTGACAGATCCTGTGGAGACACAAAACGCAGTGTGAATGTACCCTAAGAACTCTGGGCTGTACCTTGTTTGTTGGGGATCTGGATTACCTCGGGCTCCCTGTGGCACTTTAGGCCATGTCTAGATGTTATATACTTCTGTAATGTAAGATTATTATATACACTTTTTATTAATTCTGTAGCTAGTTTTACCTTTTTGGCCTGTTAAGTTTGCATTTATATTTGTGCTTGTGGATTTGGTGGCCTGTTCTCTACTTGAAACCTTAGTGTGTGAATATGGTGCCTGAATAAAGATGGCTTAAAAAGTATATGATAGAGGTACTTTAGAAGAATGCATAGATACTAGAAATGACTTGTATTGGTATCACACAGCTTCAGTATTCCTATTGCTAGGCATTGATCATTAACTTTACCTTCTCCAGTACAAGCTGTGCAAGGTGAGGAAGACCTGGGTGGGAACAAAAGGAATCCCTCACTTGGTGACCCATGATGCCCGCACCATCCGTTATCCTGACCCCCTCATTAAGGTCAATGACACTGTTCAGATTGACCTGGAAACTGGCAAAATCACAGACTTCATCAAGTTCGATACTGGTGAGTGACACTGACCACATAAACACTTTTTCACTTTATATTTCAGAAGAGTCAGACCATTTTTGTTGTTAAATTTCTTAAGAACTACATCTGTCCTGCTGATCATTATTGGCTTGATCTGTCTATCGGAGTATAAACAGCCATCAAATGTTCTTGGTATAGTGGAATAGGTTTTTGAGGGCAGGGATGTCTGTAGGGTTTTTCCCGCAGGATGGAGGCTTCTTTCTAGGTTCTTTCTAAGAACTGTGATCATAGCCCCATTGGGAAGCAGCTGCGATCTTTGCACCATACATGCTACTTGTGCACAATTATCTTGGTGTAGGCTCTTATAGCCTGAATGTAGTGACTTGTTCTGTCAGGAATACTACAGCAAGCAACAATTATTTAGCGGCCTGTTAATACCAAATAGCGGTCACTTCAAAGAGGGCATTTCTGGCAAAAACCCAACTGTCCTAATGCTGTGACCAATATTGTAATCCTCTACAGGATACTATAGGCACTACATGTGTGTACTATGGTCTATTATAGAGGAGATAATCTGAAGAACAGCCTTCAGTGTTATGCATTAAAGGGTTTGTTCAGGGGGGAAAAATATCAGATCAATTGGTGCCACAGACTTGTAATCTATAAAAAAAAATATCAAGTCTTCCAGGACTTATCAGCCGCTGTATGTGCTGCAGGAATTGGTTTATTCTCTCTTGTCTGACATGGTTCTCTCTGCTTCAACCACTGTCCGTACTGTCCACTGTTCGTCAGTATGAGCAGTAGCAAATACCCGTAGAAAACCTCTCCTGCTCTCCATACTGGAAAGAATATGCCACTTCGTGCAGGACATACAACAGCTGATAAGTAATGGAGAAGAGATTTTTTTTTTTCTCTTTAATATAAGTAAATTACATATTTCCGTCACCAGTTGATCGGAAAGAAAACATTTTTTTGAGTGAACTACCCCTTTAAAGGGGTTATCCACCACTTAAATGTTCTATATGTTACTGTCCTAATTAAAGAGGACCTGTAACCCCCCCCCCCCCCCGTGCTGGGGTGACAGGCTCCCGACCCCCCCATTACAGCCCCCTGTACTCACCTGATCCCGTCGGGTCCCGCTTCCTGATCCCGTCGGGCCACGGAGATATGAGCGCTCAGCGCGCGCGCTCACAGGACAGTCCGATGCCCATAAAGAATGACGGAGAATCGGACTCCCCATTCATTCTCTGAGCGTCGGACTCTCCTGTGAGCACGCACGCCGGGCTTCGGGCACTCATATCTCCGTGACCCTGCTGGTATGTGGGTTTTTCCTATGAAATTCTGGGACATTGATCCTTGTAGCGATTTTACCATTAATAGAAATGTATGCATAAAGGGCCAACTAGGTGGTGGGGGGGCAGTCTGTTCTTGCAGTCTGGCACTGTCCGCTTTGACTGCATAGGAACACACCTCACCTGGTATCGCCAGGGGGCTATTTTAGCCTTACATTTCTAAAATGACAGACTGCACAACACAGAGCTATAATAGATTTTTCAGAATTATTTTGTAGCGAGTACAAGTATTTACCAAACCATCGGTCAGGAGAGGACACAGCTCTTTTCTGATTTTACACAAACACACTTAAACAACTAAATGAAATGATTAAGCCCCTAAGAGTGCTTGTGGTGTACTTGCGTATACCGCAACATCAGTAGGTTTCTGTGGTACTCACATATGGCAGGTGTCTCTTTTTTGCTTAACTTTGAGTCTGCAACAAATGGACATTGACATAATTATACTAATTCTACTGTCCTGTTACAGGTAACCTCTGCATGGTAACTGGAGGTGCTAACTTGGGTCGTATTGGAGTCATCACCAACAGAGAGAGGCACCCAGGCTCCTTTGATGTGGTTCACGTCAAGGATGCCAATGGTAACAGCTTTGCCACCAGGCTGTCAAACATTTTCGTCATTGGCAAAGTAAGTTCCTATAACCTTTGAGATGGAGGTTTTCTCCCTTGTCTTGAAAATTTAAAGTGTGTAAGATACTTAAAGGGGTTCTCCAGAGGGGAAAAAAGTCTTTAAATCATCTGGTTTCTGAAAATTTTTCAGATTTTTACTTCTGTTTTTTTAAAAAAAAAGTCTTCCAGTGCTCAGCTGCTGCATGTCCCGCAGGAAGTGATGTATTTTTTCCAGTCTAACACAGCGCTCTCTGCTGCAATTTGTCAGTAACAGAACTGTCCAGAGCAGTAGTAAACTCCTATAGAAAATGTGTTTATTTTTCTGAACCCAGTTCATGTTTGCTAAGTACCCCTTTGGTGCCCATCACTGACAATGGTGATGTTTGTTAATATCATGGCATCTTGTGCTAACCACTGTGGTCTAAGCCTGGGCAAATCTTGTGTCTTCCAAATCTGGCATGTAAGAAACATGTCTATGCAATGGCAACATCTACTTGAAGTGTGTTGTCTTTTCCTATGTTACATTGTCGTTATGCTGGATTTTATTTTTGTTCTGTGTCTTATATGCATATGAGCCCAGTTGGTTACTGTCAGTCTATGGCACTGCAGAAAGTCAGCACTGTGTAAGCAGCAGAAATCTAAAAAACATATATCCAGGTCTAGAAGTTAGAGTGTATACGGTATCTTAGCCCAGGGTCTGCATGTTCATTGCAACACATTCAGGTTTTTTTTTTTTTTTTTTTTTTATTGAAGCTTTCATAAAAGGTTAACAGCAAAGGGGAAAATAACATACAAAAATTAAATACTGGTAGAAGAAAAGGTTGGACAGGGGTTAAGGGAGGGAAGGGGGAGGCGGCAGTATGTATAAGAATATACATTGGTAATATGAGAGACATAGATAACACCCAGATGCAGGGGCCACAAATTGTAAAAGAGAAAAATGTATCGGTATGGGAATAAATTATAAATGGCAACAATCAATCAGAAAAACTACTGGGCAACTAATTCATGTTGCTTTTGCACATTATTCATTCTGTTCTGTTGGGTATGTAGGCTTGTTGAACTAGTAATATTTTTTTTCATAAAAATAGTTATTTGGTACTGCTGCAATTATAATCCATAGATCAATTTAAAGGGTTATTCTACTCAAACTTAACTTTTAATGTTGCTGGCTGCCCTTGGGGATAACCTGAACAGCTTTTATTACCTGTCCATGCTTCCCAGGGTGCTTGTACGTCCTCCTCAGGACCCAGCTGAACAATCAGACTTGTCTAGCTGAGCTGGCTGTCACTGGATGCTGTCCCATCTCAGTTGGTGATTGACTTGTCTGGCTGTGACAGCCTGCTCAGCCATGCTGAAGTGGAGATGGGATTGTTCAGCCAGGACCCAAAGAGGACACTGAGCACAGAAAGGTAAGACTAGGCTGTTCATGTTCTCCCCAGGAAGCAACATATTGCAAGTTACATTTGTTTAAACCCTTTCAGGACCAGAGCCCAACCTGTCTCATTTTATGCAGTCATAGCCACAAGATGCTTTAACTTATCTTACTGACTCTGAGAGTGTTTTGTATTTTCTTTTCGTGACATATTGCACTTAGATGGAACCTGTCACCCCCCCCCCCCCGGCACAGGGGGGTGACAGGTTCCTTTTAAGGTTAGTGGTTAATTTTATTGTCCCAGCAGACTTCACTGGGGTATTGCCTGATTACATGTGCATTACATTGCAGTGCTGATCTTCCTTAGATTGAGCCTGATCAGCTTTCATAGCTATGACCTCAGGGAAGCCTCCTGTTATAGTAACCATCGGGGCTGTGCAATCACTCTGCACAGCTGGGATGGGGAATAGAGATCAGTGCTGTGATTGCACTGATCGCAGCACCTATAAGGTTAACTGCAGCTACCGGGGTCGACTCTGGTTGTGGCGGGTGACCGGCTCAGGCGCAGTCACGTACCTGGATGTCCATCTGTCGGAACTGGGTGCAGATTAGGTCGTTATGGGATTATGCGTAAAGGGTTATTCTACTCAGTTATCTCCCTGCTTTTATGGCACATGTACTGTCCTTCTGTGGGCCTTCACTGGGCTCTGATGTCAACAAAAGAGGAAAACAATAGGCTTCTGGTAGATATGTAGCTGCTGCTTATAAATATGTAGTCGGGTAGATCAGGAGGCTTGTTCTTGATACCATCCTCTTTCTGACATGTTGGTTAGCTTTTCAACACTGAAGGCAAATCTAATGTGCACTGTAATCGCACTTCTGTCTAGTGCTAAAAGAAAGATGACTATTTCTTCAATAGATTCTCAACCTGTCTAATTCTCTAAACACTGACATGGCCTCAGTGGGTTTTTCATTGTATGATGAAGAAATGCAGATAAACAGACTTGCTGTATTTTAACCAGTGGCGACACCCAAACTGGCTGTGTGTGTAGGGTGTGTAATACCCGTGTGTGTGTCTACATTCCAGGCAGTGGGAGTGATGAGGAAAGCCTGCATTCATGTAAGCTTCATCTGGATTTCTGTAACTTATCGAAGTACACTTCATTGTACACCATACTGTGCCAGGTTTTATGGAGATCTGGGGAAGAACTAGCATCCTGCATGTCATAAGTTCAGTATATTACATTATTGTAAACATGACTTTATTTTCTTGTATAGGGTAACAAGCCCTGGATTTCATTGCCACGTGGAAAGGGTATCCGCCTTACTATTGCTGAGGAGAGAGACAAGAGACTGGCAGCCAAGCAGACCAGTGGTTGAACCCAGACAGAAGGAAACTTTATTAAATAAAACCTTGTTCTGACATCACTGTCTATTGATTTGTTTTTATATTTGGTTAATATCACAGTAGTCACTGTATCAATGGGGATGTTGGTGGCAGCTTTGGGGGGAAAACCATCAGAACTCTACTTTACTGCGTCTTCTGTTGCTGAATTGTTACTATGTAGCTCCCTACACACTCACTCTCCCCCCCCCCCACCCCCATATGTTCAACTTCTTATAACTACATATGGGGAAACTAACAACTCTTAGGGGGACATTTAAGTCCGGCTGACTTCCTCTACATAAATCCCGTGCGAGTCGGTGCGCACGTCCGAAAACCTACGCCAGCTGAGGACTGGAGTAGGTTTTCGGCGTATCTTAAAAAAAAAAAAAAAAGATAAATCGCGCGACTGAGTCCGCCCCGCCCCCCCCCCCCCCCCCCCCCCCGGCGTAAAGAGCCCATTTGCTATTCGGCTCTTTACGCCAAAAAAAAAAAAAAAAACGCCGGATGATACATGTCCCCCTTAGTGTATTTCTAATGATTGATACCTACTAACTCTAGAGATGAGCGATTTTACAATGAAAATGAAGTGAATCGCTTCGTTAGCTTGGCAGTCTGTTTTTCAGCCTGCTCCCTTCGAAGTCTGTGCAGCTCTGCACAGCTGGATCCTGTCCTGGGAGAATTTTCCCAGACACCTGGAGTGGAGCGGCGCAGACTGATTGCCGAGCTAACAAAGCAACTTCCTTTCATTTGTACTGTAAACTACCTCATCTCTACAGATCACAATTAAAAGGCACTTCTGGACTCGGGTGAGGGTGCCTGGAGGCTGCAAACACACAGGTTATTTTGGGAAAACTGCTGAATAGGGCCTTTACACAAATTTATCTGACAGATTTGTGAAGCCACAGTCAGGAATGGATTTGAAAAGAGAAATCTCAGTGTTTTTTTAATGATTTGTTCTGTTTATAGTCTTTTCCTGGCTTTGGCTTCAAAAATCTGTCAGATAAATCTGTGTAAAGGCATCTTAAGAGCAGTCAATATAGTAAATGACCGCTTATGGGCTAGATTGGCGCTCGGTTACTGAGCCTATTACACGTCAAGGTTATCATGCAGCACTTGTTTTAAAATTATATTAAGTTCTTACGCTACCGCTTCCCGGTGCCAATTTTAGGTCAGGACTTTATTACACAGAGCGATGATCTGATGAAGTGGCCTGATTCGGCAGACTATCTCTCTATATAATAGGGCCCTTATGGTGCGTTTACACAGACAAGTTTGTCTAACAGATTTTTTTTTTTTTTTTAAGCGAAAGCCAGGAATGGATTGGAAGAGGAGAAATGTCAGTCTTTCCTTGATGACCTGTTCCCTGTGTATAGTCTGTTCCTGGCTTTGGCTTCAAAGATCTGTCATTAATCTCTGTAAACGCGCCATAAGTGTCAGAATTTGTCTGAATGATCTGCAGATGTCACTGTAGTTTACAAGAAGGGGTTGTCACTTATGTTTAGCTTTGCAGCTGTTTCATACTGGCAGGACTTGCTGTGGGTGGAACAACCAATGTAAAGAATTACAATTCCCATGTTTCTTCTCACTGTAGGATTGCCACAACTTACAGCTGCTTGCGTGCACTACACTCACAAAGTTTTTGTTTTAATAGAGATGAGTGAATATTTACAGTAAGGGCGAAGCGCTTCGTCCCTATCTGTATTCCACTCATCGGGCTGCGGTGCTCCTTCCCAGGTGCTGGGAAAAGATGGATCCCGTCCTAGGAATCTTCTCCCAGGACAGGAGTACATTTACATGTACCGCATAAACTGGGTGTTACTAATTATAGACTGATGGGTCTGCAAAAACTGGAAAATCCATCACTATAGCAGGTTTTTTGCTGACCCATTGACGTCAATAAATTGCAAAGTCTTCAGAGGACAAGCCACAGTGGATTTGGCACTTCTGAATGTACTGCTACATAACCCCACTGTAGCTTGTGGTCCTGTGCTGTTTCTAAAATGCCAATAGACTTTAATGGGAGTCTTATAAAGTGCTGTTGAAAAAAATGGAGGGTTGAGCTGTTGATGTCGAGTGGGACCTGCATCCTGTAGATATGCCAACATGGGAATACTCCTTTTGAATGGGCAATGTCAGAATTTTCTAAATCTTAACAGTAGATGTGATATAAAACATGTTTGCAATTTACTTTAATTTTTTTAAAGTGTCATTAGTGAATTTTTTTTTTTTCAGAAATCAATAGTCCAGGCATTTTAAGAAACTTTGTAATTGGGTTTATTAGCCGAAAAATGCATTTTTATAAATCGTCCACATGACAGCACCACATGGAGGATGTCACCCTTGACCTAGCAGGAACAGGAAATACAGATAGAGGTTAAAAGGGCACTCCCCCAATCCCACCTCAGTGTTTTTCCTGTTCCTGTCAGGATCAAGTGGAATACAGAGTTACCTCTGATCTTTCCAGGTCATGGGTTGGGACGATAACCCTCAGGAGTGGTCCGGAGTATGCCTCTGTACCCCCTGCAAATGCTGGTCTTTGGCTTAGGGATCCCCCAGTCTCCCTGCGGCGCTCGACTGGAGTTGATGCAGGGAGACGTTCATGGTGCCGATGCCCTCGCTCGCCTCGGCGGATGTGTCGCACAGGTGAAGTCAGACGCCGGCATACGATCCTCCGCATGGACTTCCGTGATCGGGGCTAGGCGTTTTTGGTGCCAAAATTCAAACCTCTTCCTCTCCAGCAAGTGTAGCGAATCCCCTGGTGGCTCGGACAGTGTACGGAGGACAGACCGGAAGTTTGGCAGCAGCGTCCGGTGACTCGTGGGCACCAAAATTCAAACCAGACTCAGCACTACTTAAGCGTAAGATATACCTGTCTCTCTCTCTGCCATCATGGATTCTCCTGGTGCTACAGGAGAGGCTGCTGAGTCTACTGCTGCTGCCAGCTCTGAGTTAACCCTTTGGGGTCTCCTATACTTAGGAAACGATCTTTTCTTTTGAGTTCCTTTCCTATGATTGTCCTTTGGGTCTCTTTTAGGGAGAAAAGGTGACACAAAAGAAAGCAAAAAGTAGAAGATGTGTGGGCTGTAATGATAAATTACCTGATGATTATGCAAAGCAGTTTTGTAAAGTATGCTACAATAAGCTGCATCCCCCTTCTCGTGTTTCCATATCAGAGGAACTGCGCAAAGTTATCCGCCAGGAAATCAAATCCTCTATGTCCAAATTAACCCCTGCTGCTTCTGCTACCTCACCAGCTCGCAAATCTCCGCCTCCACCTAAAAAGCGTAAATATGTTATTTCTGAGTCTGAGGAAGAGAAGGAAGCTTCTGAGGAGGGTGAAATTCCCGCTGATCCTGCTCCCAAGGAGTCTGGAAAGTTTTACTTCTCCTCTGAAGACTCAGACACCCTAATTAAAGCCATAAGAAGTGTAATGGGTATTGAAGATTCTGAACAGCCTATGTCTATTCAAGATGCTATGTTTGGAGGCCTTAAGCCCAAGAAAATGAAGGTTTTTCCCATACACGAAAATATTAAAGACCTTATCAAAACATAATGGAAAGAACCTGGAAAAAGGTTGTTTATACCTAAAGAGTTTAGTAATAGGCTGATATTTGACGAAAAGGATGCTGAAACTTGGGCCAATATCCCCAAAGTAGATTTTCATGTGTCAAAGATACTAAAAAAGACTATGCTTCCATTTAAAGACACCTCCCAGCTAAAGGATGCAATGAATAGGAAGATGGAAGGGCTACTGAAAAAATCCTGGGAAGCCTCGGCAGCTGTTATTAATCCAAATATAGCAGCTACAAATGTATCCAGGGCTCTCTTCATTTGGTTGGAGCAGTTAGAAGCACACCTGGGAGGTACTACCTCTAGGGAGGAGATACTAAAAACAATATCTATGCTCAAGTTAGCGACTAGTTTTTTGGTAGATGCTTCTGCCGAATCAGTTAGGATGGGCGCCAAGTCAGCTGCCCTTTCTAACGCAATTAGAAGAGCTCTTTGGCTAAAAAATTGGCAGAGTGATGCAACATCAAAAATAAAACTATGTCAAATTCCCTTTGAAGGTGATCTGCTCTTCGGTTCTTTCCTTGAAGAAATCATTGATAAAGCGGCTGATAAGAAAAAAGATTTCCCTACACCTAAACAAGAAAAAGGTAAGAAACCTTTTTGTCGCTATACCCAGTATACCCAGAGGAAGGACGACTTTAAGGCAAAGGAGGAAGATGGTCCTATCCTAAGGGAGGACGCAGCAAAGGTTTCCTCCTTAATCCCTCTTCGGAGGGAAAAAATAAGTCACAGTTCGAAGGTGGGGGTAAGGTTGTCTCTTCCACAATCAATGGGAGAAGATTCCGGACAACCAGTTCATCTTAAACATCCTGAACAGTGGGTATTGAATATACTTCTCCTCCCTTCCCCCCTTAAAGTTTTGTATAACCCACTTCAATTCAAATCTTCTGATGGATCGTGTGACGAAAGGGGTTCAGGATCTGCTGACATTAGGAGCCATCATTCCTGTTCCCTGGGAAGAAACAGGCTTGGGTCACTACTTAGCCCTCTTCCTAGTCCCAAAACCCAACGGGACTTACAGAACAATAATCAACCTCAAACCCCTAAACCGATCTATCAAATACAAAAAATTCAAGAAGGAGACAATAAACTCTGCCATTCCCCTTATCCATCAGGGGACATACCTAGCAACTTTGGACTTGAAAGATGCTTACTTTCACATACCCATTCATCCTGCTCATCAGAAATATGTCAGATTTGTAGTCCAGACACAGCATCAGTTGGTTCACTACCAATTCCAAGCCCTGCCCTTCGGGATCTCATCAGCCCCCTGGCTGTTCACAAAAATTATGTTGGAAGTAGTGGCCTATCTAAGGAAACAAAGGGTGACTATCATTCCATATCTGGACGATCTCCTATTAGTCGCTCCATCTCCATCAATCCTGTCTGTACACATTCAAATGACTATTTCTACCCTACAGGATCTCGGCTGGATAGTAAACCTAGACAAGTCCGACTTGACACCAGCCTGCAGGAAGAAATTCCTAGGGATGATCCTGGACTCAGACCAACAGAAAACATTCCTACCTCAAGACAAGGTGAATGCTTTAATGACAAACATTGCCTCTTTCAGGAAGAAAAAGACCCCTACAATTCAGAAAGCCATGTCCCTCCTGGGTTCAATGACAGCAACTATCCCGGCGGTACCTTGGTGCCAACACCATGTTCGCATTCTACAACCCGACATACTTCATGTGTGGAACAGATCCCCCCTGATGTTGGACAGACGAATGTCCATTTCACAGAAAGTGAAGACTTCGCTCCTTTGGTGGCTGAAATGATCCAACCTACGGAAGGGGTGCCCTTGGATCCTGGATCCGGTGATTCCGGTGACCACGGACGCCAGCCAGTCAGGTTGGGGCGCCCACATTCAGGGCTTCCATTTTCATGGTCGTTGGTCGGAGGAGATCAGTGTACAATCCTCAAATTTTCGGGAACTGGCTGCAGTCTGGGAGACTCTGAAGATGGCAGAATACCTTCTCAACAGCCATGTAAAGGTCTATTTGGACAACTCGACAGTGCTGGCCTATCTTCGCCACCAAGGAGGGAGGAGATGCAAGCTTCTGCAACTATTATCCAGAAAGATTTTCTCTTGGGCAGAGGGAAAGGTAAAATCTATCTCGGCAATCCACCTGAAAGGAGTAGACAACAAACTGGCAGACTTTTTAAGTCACAAGACAATACACCCTGGGGAATGGGAACTCAGTTCCCAGATCTTCTATCAATTTACAGACATATGGGGTTGTCCCCAGGTGGACCTATTCGCCTCAAGGGGCAACAGGAAGATGGAAAGATTCTTCAGCCTGAACCCCTTAGACTGTCCGACGGGATTGGACGCCCTCCAAGAGGACTGGAAATTTCATCTAGCTTATGCATTTCCTCCTCTGCCTCTCATCCCAAAAACCTTGCAAAGGATCCGCTCCAGCAACATCACGGTAATCTTCATAGTTCCCCACTGGCGAAGAGGAGCTGGTTCAGTCTTCTATCCTCCGTGGCGATACAAGATCCTTTTCCTCTTCCTCTCCAAGCAGATCTCCTGTCCCAGGGACCTCTTCATCATCAGGACCTGCAAAACCTTCACCTAACCGCCTGGTTATTGAAAAGTCCATCCTCACAGCCAAGGGCTTATCCTCAAGAGTAGTGAATACTCTTCTAAAAAGTAAAAAAGGCATAACATCGACCATAAACCTTAAACAATGGAAGAAGTTTTGCTCCTGGTATGGAGACCCTCCACCTGACCTAACCCAGCCAGACATTCCAAAAATACTGGACTTCCTTCAAGATGATTTAGACAAAGGTCTCTCCTTGAGTACTTTGAAAGTACAAGTCTCGGCATTAGGATGTTTCTATGATACCAGAATTGCAGATCGTCAATGGATAAAAAGGTTCTTTAAAGCAGTATCTAGAATCAAGCCTAAGATAAAAAAATCTGACCGCTCCGTGGGACTTAAATACTGTTCTACTAGGCCTCTCAGATAAACCATTTCAGCGCCTACACGAGATTCCACTCAAGTTACTTAACATCAAGACTGCCTTTTTTATTGCTATAACAGCAGCAAGAAGGGTAGGAGAGATCCAGGCAATGTCTATTATGAAACCTTACTGTCCCATTTTAGATGACAAAATAGTGTTTAAATTGAATCCTATTTTTCTTCCAAAAGTTGTGACTAACTTTCACAGGTCTCAGGACATCATAATCCCTTCATTCTGTGATAATCCAAAGAATGAGAAAGAAGAATCATTTCATCACCTGGACGTGAGACGTGCTATCCTTCATTATCTTGAAACCACTAAACCGTGGAGAAAGGATGAAAATCTTTTGGTCCAATTTCAAGGCCCTAACAAAGGTAAAAAAAGCCTCCAAAGGTTCCATAGCTCGTTGGATAAAGACTATCTGTGACTCTTACTCGGCCAGAGGAAAAGAAGCCCCATCGGGTCTCAAAGCTCATTCTACCAGAGCCACGGCAGTCTCCTGGGCATTAAAATCAGCAGCCTCTCTTGAACAGATCTGCAAAGCTGCTACCTGGTCCTCGCCTCACACTTTTTTCAGGCACTACCGGCTGGACGTAGGCACTTCCCAAGACATGGCTTTCGGGAGAAAGGTGCTACAAGCTGAGGTCCCGCCCTGAAAGTCTAAGTTGGTATGTCTCCATGTGGTGCTGTCATGTGGACGATTTATAAAGCAAGAATTATGACTTACCGATAATTCACTTTTTATGAGTCCATCATGACAGCACCCTTATATTTCCCTCCCCTATGTGTTATTGATCCTATGGTTTCGTTATAATAACACTGAGGTGGGATTGGGGGAGTGCCCTTTTAACCTCTATCTGTATTTCCTGTTCCTGCTAGGTCAAGGGTGACATCCTCCATGTGGTGCTGTCATGATGGACTCATAAAAAGTGAATTATCGGTAAGTCATAATTCTTGCTTTATCATGAAAAAGCAGTTTGAAGCTCTCCCCCCTGTCTTCATTGTTCTCCTATGGAGAGAGCTAAATAAAAGACCAAAACAGGACAACAAAGAGTTAATCTACAAATACCTCACCCTTTATCTCCTCTGACAGTCACCACTGACCTCTCTGAGCTCTGATTACAGCTGTCACCCAGCTCTGTGCCTGTAATCCTCTGTTCTCAGCTTTCTGCTGTCAGCTAACTCCCTCCTCCCCCCTCCCTAGAAGAGACTGGGTACGTCTGATGCAACAAATCACAATTTCCTGATTTTTTGCAGTGGATGGAAAAGAGGAGGGACCTGGGAAAAGGCTTTTTAAAAGCAGATAATGGCATATTTGGCTAATAAACCCAATTACAAAGTTTCTTAAAATCGCTTGGACTATTGATTTCTGCAAAAAAAAAAAAAGATAAAAGATGACTTTTTACCAGACCAAGCACCATGACGTATGATATAAAATAGGGTATGAAAACGGCAAAATTTACCCTTCACACCTGTGTAGATAAGTCATAATGCAAAAAGGGGATGACAGTGTCACTTTAAAAGAGAAGTTTAAGGTAAATTTTTATTAAAGTATTGTATTTTCCCCCAAAAGTTATACAAATCACCAATATACACTTATTACAGGAAATGGTTATAAAGTGCTTTTTTTCCCTGCACTTACAACTGCATCAAGGCTTCACTTCCTGGATAACATGGTGATGTCACGACCCGACTCCCAGAGCTGTGCGAGCTGTGGCTGCTGGAGAGGATGACGGCAGAGGGACACTGAGGGACACAGGGCACTGGAGGGACACTGAGCATACCCCTGCCATCATCCTCTCCAGCAGCCACAGCCCGCACGGCTCTGGGAGTCCGGTCGTGACATCACCATGTTATCCAGGAAGTGACATCACCATGTTATCCAGGAAGTGACATCACCATGTTAAGTGAAGCCTTGATGCAGTAGTAAGTGCAGGGAAAAAAACACTTTACATGCATTTGCCGTAATAACTGTATATTGGTGATTTGTATAACTTTTGGGGGGGGGGGGCAATACAATACTTTAATAAAAATTTCCGCCTGACTTCTCTAACACGTACCCTTTAATACTTGGTAGAATTATTGCACAACATTCTGCATATGTATAGGATTAACAGAAATACATGTGCGCGCTGCAGAAGTAATTTTGGATGTATGGAACAAGATTCTGCAACTGAAAATCTATTGGGTGTTAAAGTACCCCTATTGTCCGATTTAAGTGTCACCCCCCCCCCCCCCCCCCCCCCACTGGTATTGTATCTTTGTGGTCCATATGAGATGTACCACACTTTCTACATGCTTCTCTGCAATGTCTCCACTATTTCTCCCTGTGATATATTGCTTCTAAAGTAACTAACACTGATGGTGTGGCTGAATCTTGGATGTGTGCTTTTCCTGGATTTCAATAACTTTATGGAAAATACAGAAGGTGGAGTTCAGACCATTGGGGAATTGATAATGTTTTCTGAGATTCAGCGGTTCCACCTCTTCCCAGTTCGGCCCCTCTCAAAGACAATATGCTGTCTTATGTCTTCGGCAGTTCTTGCTGTGACTGTCAGAGGAGCACAGAAGGGATTGCTTTTGCATGGAGTAAAGTCAAGGCATTCCGTCAGATCCAGGAGTCTGTCTCATGATGGGTGTGCAGAGAGACTGACTGTAGGACGGACACTTTTTAGACTGTTTGGAGTTGATAGATTCTGTCCTCACCTCTGGTATCCAGATGCCTTTTCATAAGAGATTAGTGAAGCCACAATCCCCATGGGGCAGGGCACAGTTTGGGGTACGGTTACTGTTTGATGATATTGATTCCACAAATCTTGGAACAAATACGCTTATTGTAAACGGCATTGGGATTGTGCTAAACCTAGGTGGGCAAAGACATATACCCGCCTACAACAGATCTCCTCTGCCTTGGTCTTATAGTAAAGATGATGGCTTCACAGTATGTGATCAATCTCAGCCCTTCAGATCAGCGCGATACCTGACAATGTATCCAAGCAGCACTGTTCCAGTTCAGGAATACAAAGATATCTGTCACCGCAGCCTGATAACATTACTACTTCAGCTATCGGATTTAAGCCGCCTGTCACTGTCAATCTTTGAAGAGCTGGAAGAGGAGTTACTGCTTTTCAATAAGCGAATTACAGATCTTCACCGCCATACAGGAGCAGTTTACTGGGGACTCTTAAAAAGCAATTGGAAGAGGGCACCAGCAAGAAACTGCAGCCTGGTTGAAGGTAAGTAGATCCTTTCTGTTCTCAAATAGGTACAGTTTTTTTTTTAAACAAACTTAGCATATATAAATAGTACAAGCAAAAAAAATAAAAAAAATAAATATATATATATATATATATATATATATATATATATATATATATAAACTTTGTAATAAATCTTATCAGACAAAAATGCTATCCGAACCCGAAAAAGTCCATCCGAACCCGAACGATCGGCATTTGATTAGCGGGGGCTGCTGAACTTGGATAAAGCTCTAAGGTTGTCTGGAAAACATGGATACAGCCAATGACTATATCCATGTTTTCCACATAGCCTTAGGGCTTTATCCAACTTCAGCAGCCACCGCTAATCAAATGCCGAAAGCTTGGGTTTGGATGGACTCGCTCATCTCTATTTAACATCTCTTTAAAAAAAAAAAAAACAGCTTAGTGACAACTTTTGTTTACTGGTTACTTATAGGTAGCCCAGGGTTCAAATTTCAAGCAGTACAAGTCTACGGGAGGGAATATGGAAGGGACTAAAAGACAACTTGAAGAGCAGAATTTATCTCAGCTTGTCCTATAAAGTTATTTGAATCGAGATGTACACTTTAACTGGTGGTAACTTAATAATGAAATTCAATAAGCATTGTAGGTATAGAGCTTCATCATTTCCTACTAAAGGGGGAACTCTGATGAAAATGTTTTTCTTTCAAATCCACTGGTGTTAGAAAGTTATATAGGTTTGTAACTTAATTCTGTACTTATCTGCTGTTGTATGTTCTGCAGGAAGTGGAGTAGTCTTTCCAGTCTGACGCTGCTCTCTACCGTCACCTCTGTCTGTGAGGGGAACTGTCCAGAGCAGAAGAGGTTTTCTATGTGGATTTGCTACTGCTCTGGACAGTTCCTTTCACGGACATAGGTGGCAGCAGAAGGCACTGTGTTAGACTGGAAAAACTACTCCACTTCCCACAGGTCATACAGCAGCTGATAAGTACTGGAAGGCTTGAGATTTTTTTTTTTAATGGAAGTAATTTTCAAATTTATGGCAGTTAATTTGAAAGATTTTTTTTTTCTTTGCTGAAATTCCCTTTTAATTTGCATATCTTTCAGGGCGTTTTTTTTTTTTATAAACTGCCTGGTCTAGTGAAACCACCCACAGGATGCTGTTAGACTAGCTCATTAAAAATAACAATAAAACATCCCAAGTATTCAATAGGGATATATGAAACACCATGCCCACATGGTTTTGTTTGGTGCTTTTTATGGGTATTTTTTTTTTATTTTAAATAGTGCCTTTTTTCCCTATAGACAAGGGGGGGAGATTTATCAAACATGGTGTAAAGTGAAACTGGCTCAGTTGCCCCTAGCAACCAATCAGATTCCACCTTTCATTCCTTAGATTCTTTGGAAAATGAAAGATGGAATCTGATTGGTTGCTAGGGGCAACTGAGCCAGTTTCACTTTACACCATGTTTGATAAATCTCCTCCACTATGTGTATTGGAGAGGAATTGTTCGGCCTGTCTTTTTCCCACAAATTTTCAATAAAAATCCTGGAGTCACATGACTTAATGACATAATAAAAAAAATGCATAGAATAGCAGGGAGAACAAAGCTGGTAGTTCTGTTTTTGTGGATTTTTTTTTTTTTTACCCCTCCCCAAAAATACTGCCCCCTTCTGGACAGGTTAGTAAGCAGCTCAGAGTCATACAATAGAACTGTTGGGCCATATTCACACTTTGCATTGTCATGGATAAAATTTGCTTCAAATCATAAAAAGCGGGACATGCCACAGATATGAAAATCCCAGAACGTTTCACTGATATCTTTATTTTTTATTAGTATGTGCATAAGATTTTGAACAAAAAAACTCACGCATTGTACTGTACTAGATTCCTGCAACACATATGATAATAATAATATTTATTTGTATAGCGCCAACAGATTCCGCAGAGCTTATTTAAATATATAAATACATATGCGTCATGCTGCATGTGCCCAAAGGATACAATAGTCTCATGATTTCCGTTTCACGGTATACGCCGCAGGTGGCAGATCTGTACTTGTTCTCTGAGGTAAATCCCATAATAAAGTAGAGTAATAACAATAAAATCTCATATTAACAGGTGTTAAAACACTTTATGTGGTTTTTCTGATGACGTTTGATGGGTTTAGGGCACTGGTGTCTGACAGGGAGCTTCTTTATGCAGCAGCAAGACTGTATAGGAGCAAGTGCTGCAGATAATCTAACCACATCCATATAATACATTAATAACATAATAGTAGAAGAGCCTGATAGGGTTAATATAGACATGAATACCCACAGGAACTGCACTTATCTCATAGCTAGAACTGAGGTTTCCTCCCCAAGATAATCTGGTATTTTGTATCTTGGGAATAGTGTGTAACATCATGCTGATCCACTGCAATAATACATAGGCTGAGGACCAACTTTATGTGAGAAACTGCTTATACGACATTACATACCACATGTGGCTATGGGAAAGCAATCTGTACAGCTGTTCTTCTGAGACAAGATATTAGAGGGTTGTACTGTAAGTACCCTACACTTTGTTCTGATCTGTTACTGATGCTACTGTACCTCACTATCATACTGTTTCATTTCATGTGCCCCATGTAGTCCATGCACCCTCCATAGCCGGGGATTCTATACCTCACTTTATTATATGCGTGTAAAGTAGAAAGGTGTACTCTCCTTGGCATGTAAAACCAGTTTATTATTCAGTATGGTGTGTATGATGACCAGAAAGTTTGTAAAATGGGGCACTCCTGCATTAGGATTGCTAGCTTTTCATTACCTATACTATATTTATCACTAGACCCTTAAAGGGGAATTTTCTTACAAATCAACTGGTGTCAGAAAGTGTAATTTACTTCTATTTAAAAAAAAAATCTTAAGTCTTCCAGTACTTATCAGCTACTGTATGTTCTGCAGGAAGTGGTGTAGTTTTTCCAGTCTGACACAGTGCTCTCTGCTGCCACCTCTGTCCGTGTCAGGAACTGGTCCAAAACAGTAGCAAATTCCCACATAGAAAACTTCTGCTCTGGACAGTTCCTGTCAAGGACAGAGGTGCCTGCAGAGAGCGCCATGTCAGACTGTAGAGAATTCCCTTTAACAGCTCAGGATGTGAGGACATCTCATACAAAGATCACTTGTGGTGATGCCTGATAAACTCATTAGAATTATATTACCTGTAAATAGAGATGAGCGAATCTTTCGGACTATTGGTCTGAAAGCAGTTCGCTCTCCCGTCACGCCTGTGATCCCAGCCGCATAGTTGCGCTCACAGGAATATGCGGCCAGGATATTCCAGGGAATCAATCTGGAATTCCCTGGAATATCCTGGCCGCATATTCGCGGGAGCGCAACTATGCGGCCGGGATCACAGGCATGATAATAGAGCGCAGATGCTCCGCTCATCACTACCTGTAAAATACTACAGCATGACCAGTTGGGGGGACCTGGGGACCTAAGAACTTGTAGCTGTCCATCAAAACGGATGTGTAAAAGGAGTCTAAGAATTAGACAGTTGTACAAATCTGGGCCAATGTATGCAGATCTGTGCCATGCTTAGGTCTCCTTTGTAATGCGGTTATTATTTCGTCAGGATTTGTACTTCCAGCAGGCAATGTGCCAGAACAAGTGGTGGGAAAAGAATCTGTCAAAACATTCAGTTTCCCTATTTTTTACCCAGTAATCTAAAGGATGTGTGGTCTGTTTCCAAAGCAAGCAGTAGCTGTTGGCAACATCTCAATCCAGGATGTTTCCTATGTATCATTGATAACGGCAGTATTATCAGAATAAGGGCCATCCCACAAAGCTGCTGTTAAAGTGTAAAGTATTTCAGGGTTTTCTGTTATCTGCCTCTTATTGTTGTTCTGACTCATTCTAGTGTTGATTCCCATAACTCATTATTATACAGTGTTCCCCCTCTCCAATCTATCCTGAATCCAGCAGCCTGGCTCATCTTTCTGCCCAACCTCCCCCGACAGTCACTGCACTGATTGCCTGATCCCTTTAGAAGACCATATAAACTCCTGTCTCTCACCCACAAAGCTCTCCTCAGTGCTGCACCTCCCTACATCTCCTGCCCCATCTTTGTCTAACATCCTACCTGGAGTCTACTTTCTGCTAAAAGATTTAGGGCAGGGTTTACACCATGATTGGCCCCCTGTCAAAATAGGGTGTTAACATATCTGTGCACGGGTCCGTTTACTTCTATGGCCCAAACATAGCTAGTGACTATGTTCAGGTCATTTCCCACATAAAAGTTTTAAAGGAGTTATCTAGCGCCACAAAAACATGGCCACTTTCTTCCAGAGACAGCCCCACTCTTGTCTCCAGCTTGGGCAGGGTTTTGCTGCTCAGTTCCATTAAAGTGAATGGAGCTTAAAGGGGTTATCCAGCGCTACAAAAACATGGCCACTTTTGCCCCTACTATTGTCTCCAGTTCAGGTGCGGTATGCAATTAAGCTCCATTTACTTCAATGGAACTTCAAAGTTTCAAAACCCTCCCCAAACTGGAGACAACAGTAGGGGGAAAGTGGCCATGTTTTTGTAGCGCTGGATAACCCCTTTTATTGCAAACCTCTGAAGGCCATATTATATTGCATGATAATGAGGGTTATCACTCGCTTCTCTCTCCTTTTCCGCTCACCGTCTGTGCTATTATATACAGAGAACTGTGGGAGGGGCCGTGGGGAGCACTAGGATGGACTTCTACACGGAGCAACGAGCAGCAGACAGTTGCTGCCATCATCAGGATTTTTACCATGTTGAAGGACCATGATTAGCCATGTACGGGTCTTTTAATATGTGCTATTACTAGAGATGAGCGAACCTGGAGCATGCTCGAGTCGATCCGAACCCGAACATTCGGTATTTGATTAGCGGTGGCTGCTGAAGTTGGATAAAGCCCTAAGGCTATGTGGAAATCATGGATATAGTCATTGGCTGTATCCATGTTTTCCAGATAACCTTAGAGCTTTATCCAAGTTCAGCAGCCCCCGCTAATCAAATACCGAACGTTCGGGTTCGGATCGACTCGAACCCAAACCCGGTTCGCTCATCTCTAGCTATTACACCAAATTATTATCGGCCAAGTACAGCCAATAATCATTTGGTGTAATAGTGCCTTAGGACTCTTCCCACAGAAATCTACTAGAATGTGATACCCCAGGCAATCCTTCCCAATATCCATAGTTTTAAGAGTTCCCTAAAGACCTCTTTTTAGGCAGGCCTGCCACATTCCCTAATCTGTTTCCTTTACTTCTTATGGCCCTTTTACACAGAAAGATTATCTGACAGATTATCTGCCAAAGATTTGAAGCCAAAACCAGGAACAGACTATAAACAGAAACCAGGTCATAATAATAATAATCATAATAATATTTATTTGTATAGCGCCAACAGATTCCGCAACGGAAAGGAAAGCCTGAGATTTCTCCTCTTTTCAAATCCATTCCTGGCTTTGGCTTCAAATCTTTGGCAGATAATCTGTCAGATAATCTTTCTGTGTAAGGGCCCTATTCCACAGTAACGATAATCGGCCGGATCGGGCCCATTTGGCCCGATTCGGCCGATTATCGTTCGGTGAAAGAGAGAACGATCAGTCGATGATCGTGTCATCGGCTGATCGTTCATTTATGGCCAGACCTAAAATCATCGTTCCCCCACCGTGCATCGCTACGTTTGAATAGCGGTGCGCGGCGGGCGACCGACGATTTGAGAAGAAACAGCAGCAGCATCAGCATACATTACCTGGCTGCAGGGCTTCTTCTCTGCGCTGTCTTCATCACCGGGTCCCGCGCGCTTTATCTTCTGAATGGCCGGTCAGCTGACGGAGCGCTCAGCCAATCACAGGCCGGGACCTCCGCAGCCTGTGATTGGCTGAGTGTGGCCTGTCAGCTGACCGGCCATTCTGAAGATAGAGCGCACGGGACCCGGGGATGAAGACAGCGCGGAGAAGAAGACCTGACAGGTAATGTATGATGCTGCAAGGACATCGGTAACAATGTCCTTGCAGCCCTCGCTCAACGATCATTGGGCCGTGGAATAGGCCCAGTAAACGAGCGGCGATCTAGCAGATCGCCGCTCGTTCACATCGTTGATCGGGCCCTCCTCGGCCTGTGGAATAGGACCCTAAAAGGGCCCTTTACCCTCCTCTACTTTATACCTCACAACCTGATCCCCACTATTGATCCTATTTTCATTATGGTGACTGGGATAATTGCACAAATCAAGGACTTTAACCTATTGTTTTACTCCTGCGTCCTCATACATTGTAACCTCCAATAACCTTACATCTTCTGCCTAATTCCATCCATTCCTAGGGGTGTGTTTACACAGCCAAAGAAACGGACCATAAACGGGGAACAGGTTATAAAGGAAAGACTGAGATTTCTCCTCTTTTCAAATCCCTCCCTGGCTTTGTTTTCACCAATTGCAACCAAAAATCTGTATGTGTGAACACACCAATAGACTCAGGTGCAGTGATGTCCTATGAACATATAAGTAGAGTAGAGCAAAGCTTCAGTGGGATTCACCAGTGAATCAGCTATGCATTAATTTAGTCTAGTAAAAGTGTCCTGATTTCCCTGGAGAAGTCTGGAATGAAGCTCTTGCAAAACTACAATTCCCATCATGCCTGGGCAGCTAAAGCTTTGGCTGTCCAGGCTTGATGGCAATTGCAGTTGTGCAACAGCTGGAGGGCCGAAGGTTTCTCATCCCTGCTCGAGACTCTAGTCTTATTCCAGACTTCCCCAGGGAAATCCAGGTCATAGAGAAATGACTTTTACAAGACAAAATGAATCAATGACTGATGTGTTCAGATCACCATGCCTAAGTTATTAGTTTCTTTTGTTGTTGTTTGTATCCACATCCATGTATTTGTCCTGTGCAGAACTTGTACCTAATTTCTTTAAAACTGAGAATTTTATATTATTTGAAAAAGGGGCTAGAATAAGTGTTTTTTAGTCTCTAGAGAAATCTATTAGAAAGATACAGTAAATGTGCTCACCACCACTAGCAGTAGTAATCCACACCCTAAACATCTGTGGGATCTATGAGCAACCACTAAGCAACAGTTCCCACACTCTGAATGTCAAATGTCCTATAGACGAGTCTTCTGGGCTGAAGTCTTCCTGTACGCATACACTGTCTGTATCACACTGAGTAGTTTATACAGATTTATTATTATCTTCCTATCAAAAGTTATAAGGGCTGTGGAATTTTATGTAAAAAGTCACCATCAGTTTATTACATATATAAATTCCACATTTTCAGTGATTAACACTACAATATATTTTAATAGGTTCCTCGGTCCTGTGTATTTGCCAGGAGCATCAGTTCTATGTGTGGGCAGTCTTCTTCTGCAGCACAAGACTGTCAGGGTGGGTTCACACTGCCTTTTTGCAATCCGTTTAACAGATTGCTTTTATTTTAACGGACAAAAAAAATAGTGTCAGCAACATTTTTGTGTCCGTCAAAAAAAACGGATCCGTTTTGATCCAGTTTTTTTATGATGGAAGTCAATGGAAAAACAGATCAAAACAGATGCACACAAATGCATCCGTTTTTTGCAATCCGTTTTTTATCCTTTTTTTTTTTTTTGCAAAAAACGGATTGCAAAAACGCAGTGTGAACCCAGCCTTACCTGGGTAGGCATGCTGAAGATTGATTCATACTGCTTCACTGAGCTTAAAGGGGTAGTGCGGCGGTAAGCAATTATTCACTAAATAACACACATTACAAAGTTATACAACTTTGTAATGTATGTTATGTTAGTGAATGGCCCCCTTCCCCGTGTTTCCCCCCACCCACGCCACCCCCGGGAGTGTAGTGCTCTATACTCACCTGATTCGTGTCGACCCCCGTCCGCCATCTTGTGACAATGATGTCATCTTCGAGCGGCCGGCCGAACCGCTCCGACCATCCCTCATGCCGGCCGCCCTCTGCCGCGTCATCAGCTGCTCAGCCGCGATTGGAGTGGTTCGGCCGTCCGCCCGAAGATGACATCATTGTCACAAGCTGGCGGACGGGGGTCAACACGAATCAGGTGAGTATAGAGCACTACACTTCCGGGTCTGGGTGGGTGGGTGGGGGGAAACACTGGGAAGGGGGCCATTCACTAGCATAACATACATTACAAAGTTTTATAACTTTGTAATGTGTGTTATTTAGTGAATAATTGCTTACCGCCGTACTACCCCTTTTAAAGGGGTAATCCACATAAAAAATAACTACTCATATGTTGCTGGCCATGGTGAGACTAAAACAATTCCTTTAATACTTGTTATTATCTGTTCTGTCTTCTTCCCTCAGTTCTGAGCTGCTGCTTTCTGCTGAAGACACAAAAATCTGGGTGAGAGCTTCTCTCTCCGTCTCCCCTCCTCCCCACTCCCTTCCAAGACTGCTAATGTAAACAAGTCCCTATCTACAACTTTTTAGTAACATTATAATGATGGGAGGA
Source organism: Dendropsophus ebraccatus (assembly GCF_027789765.1). NCBI lineage: Eukaryota > Metazoa > Chordata > Amphibia > Anura > Hylidae > Dendropsophus > Dendropsophus ebraccatus. Next base: position 33,056,988 of record NC_091463.1, on the reverse strand, counting down.
TTAATCACAGAGAGGTTATTAGCAACTGGACCTCAGATTAACCCTCCCAGCATTACAAAGAAGCTACAAAGTTGCATTAAATCATTTGTGTGTCCATTTAAATATATTGCTGTGGGCCGTACATCCCGTTTACACAGGGAGATGTGCGACTGATAGCAATAAATTGTAAAGCTTGCACAAAAGATGAGATCAACCGAGGATCGGGCACTTTCTCGCTCCTCTGCTGATCATTTTTAGCAATGCTCATTGCCGATAAACAGCTGTGTAAAAGGGCCTGAGGTGCCAGTACTTCCTGGAGATTGCAGTTGATCTGAGCATGCCTGACCATCTAGGTAGGTCATAACCAAGGGCAACAGATTTATTTTCATCTTCCTGAGTTTATGTAAAACGTCACCATCCGTTTATTCCATATATAAATGCCACATAACACTGTAAAGATATGCCGGTCTTGATAAATTCTCCCCCTGAACACCATATTGAATCACACAGTCACTAAGCCTTTCCCTTAAGGTTGGCTTTTGTTGTCTTGATGTTAGAAGCATATGACTAACTTATGATCAATCTGGATGTCATTCCCTTAACCTAGATAACAGAGCAATAACATACGGAGGCTATGAGTAACTACTATCCTGTTTTTATTCCCAGATCAGCAGAATAATACATTTATTCATCAGGGCACAGAGAGTTCTTATGTTACACCTCCATATTTGTGAACGCACAGGAGTTTAACATTACTAGCAATGTTAATAGAACTCAAATGGCTGTGGTCTCACCGACTGTCAGACCCCACCCTATCTTCCCCCAGTAGTATTCCACCTTTTCTTCATAGATATAACTGGCAGGGGTACAGAGTCATGCACATGCAGAGATTCAGGATGTTTCCAAATGGAATGACAAGTTTTTAATTAAAATAAAACATAGTTGAAGTCATAGGTTTACGTACACTTAGTGTCACACTCGTTTAAATTTTTATTGCAGAAATACAGGCGATTTTAAGAAACTTTGTAATTGGGTTTATTAGCCGAAAAATGCATTTTTATAAGGAAAAAGCAGTTTGAAGCTCTCCCCCCTGTCTTCATGATTGTCTATGGAGAGAAGAGGGGTTGAGGGAGATGAGGCACCAAAACAGGACAACAAAGAGTTGATTAACAGCTACATCACTGGGCTAGCTCCTTTGAAGTCAGCACTGACCTCTCTGACCTCTGAATACCAGCTTCACACAGCTCCCTGCTGTGTAATCCTTTGTTCTCTGTTATCTGCTGCTGACTAATCTCCCTCCCTCTTCATAGAACAGACAGGGCCCGACTGATGTAAAAGAGTCGAGATTTCCTGATAATTGTGAATGAGACAGGGTGGGGGGGGGGGGGGGGGGGGCTGGGGAAAGTCTTTTTGAATGCAGTTAATGGCATATTTGCCTAATTAACCCAATTACAAAGTTTAAAATCGCCTGTACTATTGATTTCTGCAATAAAAAAAAAAAAAAGTGACTTTAAGGAGCCAATACACACATTCAATAACAGACAGCTCTGGCTGCGGCTTATCTTTTTAAGGGGATCAGCAGTGAAATTCCATCACGTCCGACCTCTATCTCCACTTAGATCATCTGTTACTGGAGAGTTGGGAGAGCCCCATACACTTTATACTGACAACTGTACCCACCACTAGCGGCACTTTTGGCCAAAGTCAATATAAACTGTATGGGCCATTAAAACTCCTACTACTTGTCCTCACTTCACGTGTGGTTCTGCAGCTGAATAAGTAACTGCTTTTTCGAATTCTGGAAAACCCCTTTAAATAGGATGGCTTTTGAAGTTTGATTGGCTGACTGGCATCTGCTTGACATTTATTGGTTCAAATGATAATATGCTCCATGGGAACACGCAGCCATTTAGGGGGATAGTACCTCATATTTGTGACTATTAAATTGTTTGGCTTTTGGTGTAGATATAGCATTGTGTACCTTTTTGATGCAGTGTTTTTTTATCTGTAGTAATTCACATTTTGGGCACCAATGATGTATTCTATGAATCCCTATTTTCCAATTTGAAAGAACATGAACATGCTAGTATCAATTGTGATAGGTAATAAAATAGTTACATGGGACTGGACAGCTCTCCTATCATGTCTCTTAGCAAATATTTCTATTCTTCATAGAAAAAGACTAGAGCTAGTTCACATTGTGCCATTCCTCCTGGAAATCTAGGAATTACTGGACAGCTGGATGTCACCATTCCTCTTGCCTGTGGGGCTCTATACAAGCTAACATTGTTTAGTCAGTACTGGTGGCAGTAAGAGAAGAAAGCAATGTCCTCCTCCTCTCCCTGATGATCTCACACCAGGAGGCAGGTAGTGCACACACACGTTACATATATGCTGGAGTCTATATTTGTTTATATGGTGCTGTTAAAAAGTTGTAAAAACAATAAAGAAAATGGGTAATGTAATACAAAGTTTCTGGCATATTGGGTGAATTATAATTTTTTTCTTCCTTAATCGTTGAGATCAGAAGCCTTAACTATGTGGATGATTAAAAGTTAGAATGTGGGAATGTTATACGGTAGGAGGTCTTCATGTCAACATTTTACTGTCCCCAGGAACCATGGGAAATAACACATGTCCAAACATTACTCACTAGGGGGGACCACTGATCTGTTCTGGAGGGACTCCATGCTTGAGCACATAAAGACCTAAGTTTCCAGCTTTATAATAACGGTCGTTATTTAGATGGCCACCCCAAAAGATGGCTGTCTAACGGCTTAAAAAAGACAGTGTGTGAACATAGCTTTATGCTGTACATTAAACCTAAAGTAATAGGAAGAGGAAAGGCTCTGTTCACACTAATGGTATGGCAGATGATGTCACTTTTTTTTTTAACAGTTCCCACGGAATCCTGATGGATTTCATTGACTTATAATAGGGTTTGGCATGTTTCTGTTGGAAATTCCAACATTTGGGGATAATTTAGCTATAGGATATGATATTCTTGCTTTAAAAATATTCTAGTTGTGAACAGAGGGTAAAGCTGCTAGTATTATTCTCAAAATACCTAAGTAAATGTTTCTGGCTGGGATCTCCGGGGAAAGATCACTACAGTATTGATTTTTTTTTTTCCAAATGGTAGGTTACATTCAGTGGCCCAATTAAGTATAAACATAAGGAGATGGCCTCCGTATCCAGTTGTCAGGGAGTCCTGGGGTCCGGGAAGATGGCAGTCCCTTCACTAGACCCGCAACCCCTGTCCCTACCTGCTTGCCCCCCCTAGTCTAAACCCTAGGGCAGCAACTGGGCAACAGTCCCTAGCCTAACTAGGGATGCGGGGAGGTAGACAGAACACACAGACAGGTATATACAAACAGGTCCGGCAGTCCGAGTCGGCAACAGGAGGTAACGTCAAAATCCAAATCGGCAAGCAATGGGTTAACAGAGTCCAGTCCAAGGTCGAGCACAGGAGGTATCACAGTACAAAAGGATAAGGCAGAGGCAAAGTCCGAGTCCAAATCACAAATACAGGTAACACAATAGACCGCTTGGGTAGCTGGAGACCAACATACACTGGCAACTACAGGGTGTAAATCACCAGCTTAAATGCTACCAGAGCTCCCGCCCCAGCCCCTGATAGGAGCAAGGAGTCTGACAGCAGCATGAGACACCAATGGCAGCCAGGGAGCCCTCCCCTGTACTCAGACAGGAGCAAGCCTCAGGAGAATGCAACACCTGAAGGCTTAACCCCACGAGCACCAGAGAGGAGTCAGGAGAAGCATGAAGCCAGGTGTTGGCTCCCTGTCAGCATAGTATGAAGTGTGTGAATCAGGTCAAAGGGATAGGGCGTCGGCTTGTTCTTCCAGCCGAATTCACACACAGGGAACGAACTCTAACACCAGTTTCCCAGTGCTGGAAAATGTCTAAAGAAAAACTCCAGGTAGAGGTTAAAAATTTTCCTTATGTGGAGTTCCCTTTTAAGGCTATCGCCTATATCACCTTTGATTTGTAACATATTTGTAAATCCCTTCATTTACAAAAAATGACTCCTTATCCCCCCAAAAAAGCTCTGAAGTCTTTGCTGCTAGGTGTCTCACTTCTGTGCAAATCTGCCTCTTCCAGGAGGTCCAAACCGTACCTGAAAGGTAAATCAAGGCTTCACTCTTATCATGGACCGCCCACTATTCCTTGTGTAAATACTTGTATGTTTCCCCTCCCTATAGCTTATCATCATTATTATAAGCAGTGCTGTTTTTATAATGTAACTCCTTCCTTGCTGCGATCCTGCTACTGTTTGCTTTCTTCCAACTCACATAGAACCCAGTGCATTAGTCTAGGTGCCCCCCATCGACACAAACAAACACACACACACACACCATCTATAGTGCAGTACTATAACTTATCCCCAGCACAGTGCAGCTTGTTCAGTCTACACAGTGCTCTTTTCTCTGGCACTATGTAGCAGCATGGCAGAGAGAAGGAGGGCTTATAAGAAAGTGCCTTCCTGTCATTGGCCAGAGAAGTAAGGGAAAGCAAGTCCATGTGTGAGTACTGCTGGCAAATAGTGATATAAGAATAGCCATGAACCATGCTCCATTTCTCACCATAGGATTTAATATAACAACACCAGACACTTTTTTTTTTATTCTTTTGAATGTATCATTATGCTTTAATGGGTATTATGTGATGTGGCATCTGCCATGTACTACTCTTTGTAGGCAATTTGCCTTCTGTGCAGTAAATCGTCTGTCTTTTTTTTTTCTTTTTACAATTTATTTTCTTGTTCAAGAATTGTTATTCATCGGCAATCCTCCCTGGCAGGGTTACCCAAGGTAACAAAACTACATAGACATAGATGCTTGATTAGAAGGGTTTCACCTCATTAACCCTGGGAGGGGGGGGGTACTTCTTAGAAAACCAACATTTGAAGTCTCATAACATTGCACTTATAAACTGTACTTATTTTTAACATAGATAACAATCCAATATATTTTTATCGTCTGTATTTCTTAGAAGAAGCAGGCAATTGTTTTCCTACTAAGGAGTTAACCTATCTGTATCTTCTCTAACAAGTACAAAAAATATTTTATATAATACTGGCCTCCCTTCCAGATTTTCTGGCTGAAAGCCTAGAACACAAGACACTGAATGTATTGGTTGGAAAAGGCATGTGCAGTCCATAAAAGACACAAAGCAAGTTTATTCAGGACCTCAGAACCCTATTAAGAAATGTAGGGGGTTATTTCCCATGCACCATCTCTGCATTACACCAATTCTATGCCTGGTTCATACTGATGTCTCTGTGAGGCTTAGGTCTAACTAGACTGGATGCTGGTCTCATATTCGGCAGCCATCACAGGACGCTACAGGTAAACATTTATTGTGTGAACATTTACTTATTACCGAGCATCCGTGTCATTTACATAAGATGGTGTGAAGTCCATTAGGAAAACTATCATGAAGCTATCTTTAGATTCGGCATTCAGGGTTCGTTCAATGCTCTTGGTTATATATTGCCCTCCCTTCATCAAACTCTCACTTCTCAGGGCTTTTTCGCTTCCAACCATCAATAACCCATTTAACTAGCAGAGACGAGCAGAATCTTATTTCCAGGTGCAGCCCGGAGATTCTTAAAGGGTTTATATCAGATAGAAACCATACATAGAATTTTTTGTTATACATTGATGTATCAGAATTTTTCTTGTTATAGGAATCCTTCTTTTTTAAAAGATAAAAATATAACCCAACCATAACATACAAACCTGTATCTTTCCCTCTCTCTTTTTCTATATATCTCATTTTGTGAGATGTAAATGCTTGTTTTTGCTTAACTGTTAGGCTGGGTTCACACTGCCTTTTTGCAATTGTTTTTTTCATCCATTTTTGCAAAAAACATTTGTGTTTTTCCGTTATAAAAAAAAGGATTAAAAAGCATCTGTTTTCTTTACCGTACACAAAAATGTAGCTGACCTTATTTTTGTGTATGTTTAAAAAAGATGCATTTTGATCCTTTTTTTTATAATACATGTCAATGGAAAGATGGATGCACACAAATGCATCAGATTTTTTCAAATATGTATGAAAAAAACTGACAGCCTTACATAGGTTTATATAATTTTAAATAAAATTTACATTATAAATGATAGGCGCAATGGTCATCTGATTCACCACTACTACTACTTTTAGGAGCTTTCAAATATGCAACCTGAATAAAACTCAGAAGGCTAAAGAAAAACCCAAACTCTACCAATATCCAGGATTAGAAAAAAAAACCTGCTAAAAAAAAACCCTGTAAAAACAGCACCACCCCTCCCCCCCCAGGTTGTGTGTGGTATTGCAGTTCAGCTTCCATTCAATGGAAATGAGCTAAAAATCACCTCCAAACACACACACACACACACACCAGTAAGCTTTTGTAGTTGGTGGTATACATTCTGATCCATGAAAATCAAATGTAACCATCAGAATAACAGGTGGTAAGTTTAGGGTTAATACAAGTCTAATGCTCAAAGGCCTGGTAGATATATGCTAACACTAGGGGTCGCTCTTGTATACAGATATGTACAAATGCCTGGTCAATGAAAGCTAACCTGTGAAGCCCCTTGTCATCATACATGTGCTAAGGAAACATAGATTTGTATACTGGTTGCTGGAGCACATTGTGTTATAGACTTTAGCCCTTAGACCTGCTATGTACTTTTCCAACAGTAAGGGCCTTATTACATGGGATGTTTATCTTGCGAAAAATCGTTATATCGTTTGAATTTAAACTATAATCGTTCTGTGTAATTGCAGGCAAGGATCGAAAAATGTCGTTGATTGTTGATTTAGATTTTGATTTAGATCTGAACCTAAAATTATTGTTAATCGTTCGTTAATCGTTTGCTAATCGTTTACTGTAATTCCTCATTTGTTCGCTCAAGTTCCGCATTTTTTCACTAATCGTCCAGTGTAGGATGGTCCGAACCGAGTTCGGTTCGGGTTCGTACAAACCCGAACCCTCGGTAATGATTTCCGCTGTCTGCCCGCTCCGTGCAGCGGACGGATCCAGCGGGAGGACCGCCTGGAAACTGGGATACAGCCATAGCCATAGGCTGTATCCCAGTTTTCCAGGCATTCCTCCCGCTGTATCCACCCGCTGCGCGGAGCGGGCAGACAGCGGGAATCTGCTGCCGAGCGTCCGGGTTCATACGAACCCGAACCTCGGCAGGTTCGGACCATCCCTAGTCCAGTGTAATGGTGCGTTTACACAGAGAGATTTATCTGACAGATTTTTGAAGCCAAAGTCAGAAATGGATTTGAAAAGAGGAGAGATCCCAGTCTTTCCTTTATGACCTGTTCCCTGTGTTCAGTCCGTTCCTGGCTTTGGTTTCAAAGATCTGTCAGATAAATCTCTCTGTGTAAACGCACTGTAATTGCATTTTATCCATTGTTTTGCTGGGATGAGAAGGAATAAACAATCATAGTAACGATCGCAATTATGATCGTAGTAACGATCGTAACTAACGACTATCGTCCTGTAATATGGTGAACGATTTCAGGTTAATGGTAAACAATCTTGTTTGCGATCGTATATAGTTACGCCCTATTCACACATCCTGTTCCTGTCCGCAATTGCGGATCCGCAGAAAAATAGGACCAATGTATTTCAATGGACCCATACAGACATCCGTGTTGTGTACTGGGCTGCAATCCGTTCCGCAAAAAAAAAAGGACAGGCCCTAGTACGGACAGTAACTGACACACCCAATACAACTCTATGGGGTCCGTATTTTTTTACGGATGCAATACGGACTGAATTTGCGGATTGTTACTGACTGAAATTTGCGGATTGGAAAAATATACTGACGTGTGAATAAGGCATTAGTCGTTAAAAATCACTCTTTGTAATAGGCCCCTAAATCCATTGTCTTAAAGCCTTAGTGATGACTATTGATAATGTAATATTACATGCAGCGCCACTCTATGTTTTACCATAATGCTATTATCACAAAGAACATGGTGAGCTCCTGTGCTATAATATCATGGTTTGTATTGACTCTCTAGTGGCGCAATACTGTGCGCATTATTCCGTCATTACTGTGTGTCAGTTATCTCTGTGGAGCTGCACCCACACTGTGTATATTCACTGTAGTTACATTATCCATGTACTTGGACATCACGCTGTGCATTATCCCTGTGCATCAGGGAGACCAAAACACTGATATTATTCTATTATTCCACACTTTTTGGTGAAGCTGGTTATGGTAGAGTCAGGGGCCAGCGTATAGAACAGTAATTCAGTGTCATTATCATGACAAGAAACAACTACATGCTATTTTCTTGGAACACAGTGAGATGCAGATGTATTCTACTAGATTAAAACTTGAGAAAAGTTGAAAATGCCTTTATTTCTCTTGATCTCATTTTAATAGCATTTTATTTTTTTCAGTTTTAACTGCATCCGGTATTTTTTTCAACTACAATTCAAATTGCAACAAATTTTTATGTTCACCACTAGGGGGAGCTGCAGTTAAGAAACTAACAGGTTGCTTCCTGCAATACTATATAAATGACAAAAGAACTGGCTTTATATCTGATGATGAATATTACCTGAATTAAAGGACATCAATCAAAAATATGGCATGTAACCTAACAAATATTGCTAATAAAGCTAATTACAGACTATTCTAACATATATCTATTGCCTTTAGGCGTGTATGCCGTATGCTTTTGGGGGATATGTGCCGTATGCTAATGAAGTTTAATTAGGCATCCGTGACTAGCCTACTGTGACGAGGCCTGGCTGTACTGTGCTGTAGGCGCGCCCTATGTGGCACTGGTAGAGAGTCGTGATTAAGGCGCAGTGCAGCCTCAACAGCCATGACTAGTTGGAGAAAAAGGACCACCCTGATGCCTAGTTGGACTTCATTAGCATAAAACGCCAGAGATTATGAAAGTATGTTTGCCAGGGGTAGTAGGCACGCTCAGAGGCAATAGATATATGGTAGGACTGTGTGTAATTAGCTTTATTAGCAACATTTGTTAGGTTATATGTCATATCTTTGCTGATTGACTACCTTAGATAGCTTTTTAAATAAGCTGAGTGTGTGTGTGTGCATGCGTGGGTGCGTGCGTGCGGCCTGCTCCCACCCTTCATTTATCATGATATACGCCAGGCATAAATCATTGTACAACCCTACACCTGCTGGAAGCAGGTGTGGATTTGTTGCACCAGGCTCAAGGCAGGGCGGGGAAAAGGGGATGGGGCCTAATTTAAGACCAGTGTACTCGCATGCCGGTCTTAATAAATGTCCCCCAAAATGTCTATTATTTGTTTCTTCAGAGATTAAATGTGGTCTGCCTCTTAAAAATTTTTTTACATATTGCTGCTCTTATAAAGAGACTGTCCTTAGCTCACCATGCTCCTCCAGGGTCCTCCTGTGGCATCTCAGGGTGGCTACTGAACGTTCCTACCATCACTTCCAGGACAGACTCGTCTCAGCAGTGACAGCCTGCTCAGCCAATCACTGACTGAGATGGGAGAGCCCCATGGAGAGTCATTGGCTGTCACTGCTGAGACAGTTAGGAAGTGGTCGTGGGAGTGTTTAACGGGGGAGCCGGCAATGCCATAGGAGGACACCGGGGGAGGGAGGGGAGGTAAGAATAGGCTCCTGTCCGCTCAGTATCTTTTCCAGAAAATACATTGATTATATACTGGAGACAGGGGCAGTATTATCAGATGTTCTGGATTACTAATATAAACTAACTAAAATACCGAAAATCAAGTGTAGCATAAAAATAGTCAATAATCAATATTCCAACATAATTACAACCAGACAGTGGTGGGAATACCTGGATCATAAAATACAACTAGATAGGCATAAATATCAGCATGCAAGAAATACAGAAAAAAATATGCACTGGGCAGAAATGAATCTGTCATAAAGCAGGATACATGTAAGCAAATCACAATAACCAAAATGCAGCGTAAGCACAAACCCCTCCCTGTGGTATAGATGATTTAGTGTCCTAGCAAAAACTAATAGACATAGACTGGGTAATACAGCACTGAGCTTTGTTAGTGAGTGCCATGTAATTCTACATATCCTCTTTAGTAGCCTTTGCTTGGCTGGTTTGTAGCCTGTGGGGATATCAGGAGGACCAGGGACCTGGAGCCATCTGATGAGAGAACCCCTTTAAGAAAAGACTTCAAGTGACTGATTTACCCTCCTGTGCATCGGGTTATCGATGCATTGTGAATTTTTTACTAACAGTGTTTTAATGTAAAATAATACAATACAATGAGGTACTGAGATGTATATAGGAGGGGGTTTACTATAAGTCTCCTACCTGTTGTCTCAGACTTTTCTGTCCTCATCTCATAGTCACTAGCCTAGGAATAACAGTGCAATATAAGATGGGACTGGATGAGCTTGGAGGGAAGGTCACAGGTCCAATATTTGCCCTTGGGCCCATGTGATTCTAGTTGCACCCCTGGTCTGTTATTATGACATGGTTACCTTTGGTGTAAGGGATGAATCCATGCACTACACATAGGTCTATGCGTTTTCATAGGGAACTCTCTGGAGTGGCAGGAGCTTGCTCTAGCTCTGTCTTTTCATAGAGAGGAAGGTAAGAAGAGTAGAGTAGAAGGAGGAAAAGAGAGAGACTTAATGGTAAGTTGTACAGGAACTCCACCACAACCCTAGGACCCTTTAGGGCATCAGACCAGGCCTAGAGACTAAGTGGATGTCCCATCTACACAACATTGGAGGAACATGTACCTTGCGGAATCAAAGTGAGTGTCACGTCCGGGGCAGGGAAGAGTGAGCCCTATTCTGAACCCAGACCCCTATCTCTACCTGCTTGGACGACCTGCCCTAAACAGCAGTCCCCAACTGGGTGGCGTTCCCTACACTGGCTAAGTGCAGGAGGGGAGATGAAACAGTACAAGTCTGGAGGAAGCAAGGGCAACAACAAAAACAGGAGAACTACAAGTCCCAGAAGACCTAACCGTTAAGGCTAGACAAAGGAGAAAGATAAACCAAATACCAACAAGCCAGGTCAAACCAGGAAGTCACGTCATACACAGAATCACAATCCAGACGTACCACAAGTCCAAGCCAGAAGTCAAACAGAGAAAGCAGTCCAGGGAAACAAAGAACAAACCAAACAAGCCGAGTCAGAACCAGGAGGTCACGTCAAATCCAAATCAGAATCCAAAAGGCAAGTCCACAATATAGATGAAGAGGTCAAACACAGAAAGGAGCACACAATAAACGCACCAGCCATCCAAAAGACTTGATCACGGGCGAGGCATGGAAGCCTCCACCTGTTTAAATCAGAGCAGGGAGGGAGTAAGGAGGCAGCATCAGATTGGACCGGCGTCTCTGTACTCTGACAGGATGAACAGCATGCCTGTCAGACAGTCCAGACGCCTCCCCCCTTTCCAGCTGGTGTGCTGAGAGAGCAGTGGAGGCATCAGCAGGTATGTTCATAACAGTGAGTAAGCACATTTCAGAAATTCAGTGGGAGACAACCAGCCTCCCATAGAATAGAATTCATGACTGCCATAACCTGGGGTTGCTAGTTGGTGTTTTAAAGGAGTACTTGTCATGGTGACCAGAAGTGGTGATGCCCACCCCCAAGTATACAAGCACTGGGCTTTGTAAAAGGTAGCGCAGTGTGTGGGTGTAGGTGCCACGGGAAGCAATGAGTCCAGCACTACCAGAATTACTTTTACTTGAAAACTCTTCACTGCAATACAGTTAATACTTTTTAGTAGAAAGTCAGCCAAAAACAATAACAGCAATACAGTGTCCTGCCCCTTGATGGACAACACAGAATGGTTATCTTTGGGTGCTTGAGGTGCAGATACTTGATTGAGAAGAATAGCTGAGTTGAATAGGTTATAGGTAGGTATAGCTGAGTTGAGTAGGTTAGGTAGGTGTAGCTGAATTCAGTAGGTTAGGGGGCTGTCTTGGGGGCCTTGCCTGAGTAGTGCAGTACTCTGCCGTCATGGGTTGTAGAGGCTTTGTGTGGAAGAAGACTCTCGTACTCATGATTAGAATCAGAAGACAGAAAAAGAAGACTGCCTTATGCCAAACAAGTCAAGCAAGTGTCAGGTTTAAACAACTGGGCGACGTTAACCCTTCAGGATTACCCAAATAGGCCAAGCAAGGTTCAACAGAGTGCTTTAGCTGATGCTATTTGCTCCACTGTGGATCAATCCTGGCTTTCGATTGTTTTGACTAGTTCTGATCCCTGGTATTGGCAAGGTTGACCCCAGGTGACAGTTACCCCACTATTGGGTTTAGCACTGCATAGTAGTTTTCTGAAAGTCTCTCATAGGAATCTGTAGGCTCTGTTTCTGCCAAAGGCTCTGGCCTTCAGGCTGGGTATACACTATAGAAACTATGTTTTGTTTGACTTCACCATCCAGTAAAAAAATAAAAAAACTCCCACCAGGAACTAACTTTCCTATATAGGGGTGACCAGGACTAACCTCCTATTGGTGGGAAATGTGCTAAGGTTGAGGTGTAAGATTATGATAGGACAGAACAGTGTGTGGCACCCAAGCTAGTGATTGGTAAACAGAAAAACAGGGAAACACACAAGTTAACCCCTTTTCCTTCTTCAGCTGTGTCAACAGACAGGGGACAGTGAGACACCAAGTGGTGATTTTGTGAAAAGGCACTCATCATCCCAGAGTGTGACAACTGACAGAGATACCTTTGGACTATAAGACTACACCTGTATTGTGGGCTAGAAAAAATGTAAGATATTCCTCACACCCCAGCATTTTACCTCACTTCAAAAAGTGTGATCCCCTTGCTTCAGCTACTCAAATGTGTTGTGCTACCAAAAGTTAGTTAACTAAGTAGGGCGCCCCACTTACTAACTGACCAGACCCATTGCTGGATGTGACCCAAGGGAGCTATGACCATCTACACCTGATGTGCAGCTTCCCTTTCATTGTGCCTGCCCATAGACATTCTTCTACCTTAAGTATCAACTGCAAATATTGTATTCTATACCATAGAGAATCTGTAAGTGCCAAGTTATATTTATTGTGTTACAGGTGAGGGAGCACCAATGGAGCTCATATGCCAAAGGAGGTGTCAGAATAAGTGTTGCATCTGCCTGTTATGAATACAACCAAACTGACACAGTAAATTTACCAGGCCAGGATCACAAGAACAGCTTTAGCCTCCAGGGATGACATTTGGACAGATACACATACAGCAAGAACATGCAAATACTCTAAAAGCACACAAACAAAAGACATTGTGGAGACTTTAGTCTGGATGACGACCAACTTTTATATTAGTTGTCACTGTACATTGCTGAAGATATTGTAAAAAGAAAAACATCTGCCAGCACAGTTCACTCTGGTGATATCTGGAAAAACAACATCATAAAATCATATATATAAATAACCGGCAAGCAAGTTCTAATCAACTGGTGCCAGAATGTTATACAGATTCGTAAATTACTAAAAATAAAATATTGTTTAAAAAAATTGTAACGCTCAGGTACTTATTAGCTGCTGTAGGTTCTGCAGGAAGTTGTGTATTTATGTTCTGAGACAGTGCTCTCTGCTGCTAACTCTGTCTAAATCTCCTTAGCAAACCTCTCCTGCTCTGGGTAGTTCCTGAAAGGGACAGAGGTGGCAGCAGAGAGCACTGTGTCAGGATGGAAAGAACTACACTACTTCCTGCAGGACATACAGCAGCTGAAAAGAACAGGAAGGCTTGAGATTTATTTTATTTTTTTTAAGTAGAAGCAATTTACAAATCTGTATAACTTTCTAGCAACAGTTGATAAAAAAAATCACAATAGACAAACAGTGATAGTACTATGGGTCAGTGACACTGTCATAGGATTGTGAGATCTATGCCTCTCCGTTTCCTCTTCTCCAGCAGTATTTTTCTGGTTGTCCTCTGCACCAGGTTGGCACTTGCTAGTGATCGCTGTTCTGCCCTTCCTGGCTGCAGTTTTCCTTTTGGCCCTCTATCTGTTGGGTTGCCATGAAAACTTCCCTTTCCTCCTCCTGAACACCACATTGTGGTTAAAGTGGATTAATGTGGGCACACCACCACAAAGTCTTGTATCTGCTATGCTTTCTGTACAGAGCCCATGTAAGCTGTCCTCCAGGGGTTTTCTCCCCCCTCCCACACTAATCTTACCTTTTTCTGAGTGGCAGCTAAATGGTAGTACAGTGAACCCTCAACTTACAATGGCCTCAAAATACAATATTTTCAACATACAATGTTACTTTCTGTACCATCGTATCTTGAGACCAGACACAACATACAATTCTACAGACTAAAAAAAAACTAGCTGATCGATCAAAAAAGTGGCCATGTTTGGTAAAATCCCAGGATAAGTGAAGTGCATGCACTGGTGGCTGTCTAGTATCTCCTCTCTACAGTACAGTGTGATACTACTTGTCCTGTAATGCTGTGTGTAGTATCTCCTCTCTACCGTATAGTGTGATATTACATGTTCTGTACTGCTGTGTGTCTAGTATCTCCTCTCTACCGTATAGTGTGATATTACATGTCCTGTACTGCTGTGTGTCTAGTATCTCCTCTCTACAGTACAGTGTGATACTACATGTCCTGTACTGCTGTGTGTGTCTTGTATCTCCTCTACAGTACAGTGTGATACTACATGTCCTGTACTGCTGTGTGTGTCTAGTATCTCCTCTCTACAGTACAGTGTGATACTACATGTCCTGTACTGCTGTGTGTGTCTAATATCTCCTCTCTATAGTACAGTGTGATACTACATGTCCTGTACTTCTGTGTGTGCCTAGTATCTCCTCTGTACAGTACAGTGTGATACTACATGTCCTGTACTGCTGTGTGCCTAGTATCTCCTCTCTATAGTACAGTGTGATACTACATGTCCTGTACTGCTGTGTGTGCCTAGTATCTCCTCTCTATAGTACAGTGTGATACTACATGTCCTGTACTGCTGTGTGTGCCTAGTATCTCCTCTCTATAGTACAGTGTGATACTACATGTCCTGTACTGCTCTCTCCCTATGCCAGGATGAGTTGCACCTTTGGGCACCAATTGAGGGCGTCTTCATTTTATTTTTCTGAGACCCCGTGTGATCTGTACAGGACCTGAAACGTTCCAGTCATCTACGTTGAAAGTAATTTAAGTCTCTTGTAGCTCTATCTGGCTGTTGTTGTAAGAATTGCTGTATCCATATTAGTTAGCTGCTTATTTTCCTTTAAATTGTAATTTTTCTCATTTTGGGGGATTTAGAACCAATTACCAGTTTTCCATAGAGTTTCGGTTTCAACGTACAATGGTTTCAACATACAGTTGTCATCCTGGAACCAATTAATATCGTATGTTGAGGGACCACTCTAATTTTTTTTTTTTTTTAATAAAGACTACATAGAAAGTTGCTTAATTTAGCATTTTGGAAACATACAAAAAAGTACAAAGGTGCCTATGGGCCATTCCATCCAAACTGAACCTTTTGTAACACCTAGTTAAACATTTTTTTTAACAGCTAATTTACATACATTAAATATACATTAAGGGGGACATTTATTAAGTCCAGCGTTTTTTACGCCGGACTTATAAATGTCCCCACATCTCCGGCGCTACGGGGATTTATGTAGAGGCGGACTGCCTCTACATAAATCCAGTGCGCTCTGGTGCGCACCGCCGAAAACCTACGCCAACTGAGGACTGGAGTAGGTTTTCGGCGTATCTTTTGGCGGAACGGATGGTGAATCGCGCGGACTCTGAGTCCGCGCCCTCCGTTCCGCCCCCTTCATACCCCCTCCCCGGCCCCCAGCGTACTCGGCGGAAAGTGCCGATTTGAAAAATTTTTATTCGCAAATTAGCCATTTGCAAATAAAATAATGCGTAAATCGGCACTTTCCGCCGAAAATCATTCGTACCCTGGATGATACATGTCCCCCTAAGACTCTTAATATATATTTATAACTTTAGTGTTTAAATTGCAGTTTTACTAGGTTTAACTAGGTGTTACGGGTGTTACGGAAGGTACAGTTTGGATGGAATGGCCCCTATGGCTTTTAGCTATTTCCCTCCTGGCCCTGTTTTCGGGTATGGTATCCTGTTGCCATTGATTCTAATCCTGCTGCTGATCTTGGCCGTATTGTCTAATTATACTCCTTTCTAGCCTGTTTGATACTATGCATGGTGCCTGGTACTAATGCTGAAAACTAAGGGGATTCCCTGGACTCTACACCACAGTCTAGCATGCATCTAATAGAGTATAGCTTAGAGAACCCACATTCTGATTCATCCTCATCCCAGTAAAATATAAATGTTATTATTGTAAATTAGAAATGTATAGTAGTAGCAATGGCCCAGTAAGTGCTGACGCATGTAGCCCATTAATAAATCTTACACTATTTTATATCACTATTATCTTCCAAAGTGGTTGTGCAAGTGAGCAAAATAACTGAGCATCAGGAGCTTCATGGAATGGGTTTCCATGGTCAAGCAGCAGACTTAAAGGGGTATTCCTATCTCAACTAATATAGTTATATCTGTAGGGTTCATCAAATTGAACATTTTGGTAATTACACTCAGGCTTTTTTCTCCTAATATGCCCAGTCTTTATGTATATACTTGGGTTGGGGTAATTAAAAAAAAACAACATGCACACAATACTGGCTCCCGTGCCACTGCCAATATTATGCTGCCTCATCACTGCTGTGCAGCCAATTCCAGGATTGGGGTCGTAATGTCACAGCCCCCCCCCCATACTGCTGCAGCCACTGATTGGATGGTGGGCTGAAGTGTCACAAACCTGACCCTGGAAGCGGAAACCCAGCAGGAAATCATATGGGTGTAAAGGTTGGACTTTAGAAGACTTGGACTTTTGAAGACCTCTGACGCTGTCCTGTGGCTTCTGGCACCAATATGTCAGCAGCAGATCCTTTAGCTTCTGTTAAGTTCTGAGGTGCGGCCTTTATGGATTGAACTTGTTTTTCCAGAACATCCAACACATGTCTGACCAGACTGAGATCGGAGGCTTTGGAGGCCAAGTCAACACCTCGTACCTTTTGTGATTTTCATCAAACCATTCATGAACATTTTTTTCAGTGTTACATCTGCATCATCCTGCTGAAAGACGTTATGTTTAGGTAGGTGGTACATTTCACAAGAACAACAACAACACAGGTTTCCCTGCACAACATTGTCAAGTGTATCACATTGCCTTCTCGGTTTGCCTACTTCCTATGGTAAATCCTAATGTTATCTTTCCCCCTGGCTCTCACCGGATTACCTTTTTACATTGCTCCATGGCCCAGTTCTAAAGCTCACATGGCCATTGTAGGGCTTTCAGCAGTGGACTGGGAATCAGCATTGGCACTCTGACTGGTCCATGGCTATGCAAGCCTATACTTTATGTAGAAAGCTGAAATACACTGTGTGGTCTGACACCTTTCTAATATGCCATCCATATTAAATTGGTGGGGATCTGACCCTGGATGATCAACTGTTTGAAGGGGTTACGACATCCACACCATCCTGTTCTATAGATAGACATGTGATGTTGTGAATATTACCCGCAATTGTCCATGTTTATTGTTCTGACCATTGTTACAACCTGACCTTCTGACCTTAGAGATGATTCATTAGCTGGATCTAAAAATTACTTTAAATTTTTTTTTTTAAAGTCATCCTGGATGTAGGAAAAAGGTGGGATGGGGATGTGGTATATGTTATAATTCTTATTGTAAGGGCTACGACCCTATACTTTGAGTGAATTTTTTTTAGACTATCGTTCTATTATAATTAAAACATTTTTTTTTTAAATTGAAAATTCACTGGGTATCTGGGTAAGAAAAATGTATGACCCTAAAAAAAGCTACATTATGTTGCCTTATAACTAAATGCCTTCTTTATGTAAACCCAAATAATTTCTGGTAAGGGTGAGGTTTAAACCCCCCTACCCCCCCCCCCCCCCGACCACCCAAGTCTTCAAGGACTCTAAGTAGCCTCAGCAAAGTACTTCAAGGCATCATGCCGCGTTTTTATCAGATTACACCCAAAACTAAATTTTGAGAATCTTACTAAGAAAAACAATAGTTCAGCTGAAGGTGAGTGATTCGCAGTATGTCCACATTGTGTAGCACAGCATTCATCCTGAAATGCACAGCCTGACTATGTGAGGGGTTAGGTTATTACAACATTTGTAGCATCAGGAGGTAGCAATGAAACACTACACTCCTCGCTTTCCTGGGAGGTAAACAAATGTATAGAAGATGGGAAACAATGAGGTTGGAAGGTAAGAAATCAAGATCTAAAGACGAAGAAAGAAAGGTGAAGAATCAGAGTGTAGATACGACACATGGAATGAGCCCAACTAGTGAGTGTGAGCTGAGAATAACACAAAGAGAACTTGCACTTGGGAATGTTTTTATAGTAGCACATGGGTTAAACTGCGTGGAGAAGGGTGGGGGACTGACTGTGCTGCAAGGGGGAGAATCTGGATTGAGTTTAGGGATATAAGCTGGGAGGAAGAAAGTTATGTACAGCCTCAAACATTCATGCATCCCCTCCCTCTCTGGAGAGACAAATGCACTTTCTTAAATCACAGGACTTTGTGAAACAGATGTTCTGGGTCGGATGCATTGGATGGTTCCAGACACCGTACACGAGGATCAGGTATGTACATTGCCTAGAACTGATGCAGGGGATTTCTGGGAGTAGTTAGGAGGAACAATAGAACACTTAGGAAGAAGTTTTGTGGATCGAGAGGCAATGGGTATAAACATTTCATACAATGATGTACACTGGTGTATACAATGTAAGGGTAAAGTCATTGCATGTAGAACGGATGTGACTGTGTCTATGATGAAAATTTGGAGAAAAGAGAATTTTAATACGCGTCAGTATATGGATGACTAAATGGCTGGAGTCATATACAGAGCTGAATGCTACAAGGATCACTATGGTGAGAGAGGTTATAGCTGTTGTTACAATTAAGCTTAACACACATATATATATATATATATATATATATATATATATATATATATAGCTAAACTATATAAGGACTGGCAGGCTAGGTTGCTGTTAGGGTTGGATTCAGGTTGGATTCTCGCTGCCCTATATTATTATCTATTTATTAAGAGGTGCTTGGCAGCTGCTATTGTAATGTATGGAACGACCGTAACTAAATCTCTATAGAAATAGTAATTTCTTTAAACCCTAAAATGCTGTTGAAGTCGTGTACTTATTATATAGACCAGAATTTGTTCCCTTGCAATGCATGTAATTATGTTATCAGGAGAAAGATGTTACCTCATATTATGCAACCTAAGATTTTACAGAATCAGACGTTACCTATTTTAATCCTTTTAAAAGACAATTTCCCCAAATATTGTGGACAAATTTGAATTAATCGTAAACCTTCAGCGCTCCCCGTCTGTTCACACTCGCTAATCAGCTGCAGTGTGGGAGCTGCGTTTCAGTATAGTTGTTACCTGCAACCAACCTCAATGTGTATAAATAGAGTATTAAGTAACTGATCGCTCTCCTAGAGGTATGTAACTAATAATCACAATGTTGCTCACAAGCCGTCAGATATTGTGCATCAATCAAAACCCAGTCTCTACAAAAGAAATTAACAGTACGCCAGCACTAGCTCAGAGTCAACATAGTCCGTAGTCCTTCACTGAAAAACCTGTGCGGATACTAGAGTCCACTGGACTCAGGGTGGTGGTGATCTCAATAAACTTGAAAGCTGAGGGTGGAGTAGGGAGAGCACATTGCCACCCATGGGCCATCATGCATGTGGAGCCAGTCCTGTCTGGTCTGTTTTTAAACTTTCTTGGACAAATAGGCGCTGGCTTTACAAGTGACAGCCATTAAGATGTTCACAATTGCCAACTGTGGGTGTAAAAGAAAGAGAAGTTATAGTGGAAAGACATAGATACATCTCACTTCTATTGTATTCAGTCTTTCAAAAACTGCATCAAAATTTGTGAATCCAGCTTCACGGTTCTGCAGTCTGGATTTCTCTTCGTAGTTACACAGGAACGTGTCCATCCAGTCCAACCTTTCTCAGATCAATAATGTACATCATTCATTGCTAAACTATCTATAATCCCTAGTGTTATGTGTTATGAGATAAGATCTGGGCATTTTGTGAATGCTGTCATTGTGTCGGCCATTACTAGCTCTCGGGGCAGGGCCTGGCTTAATGTGACAACTGTAGAAGACATTTTCCTATGCTGATGTCTAGAATGCCTTTCCTACCTGTACAGAATGTCCCTTTGTACGGTTCCTGGAGTGAATAAATCATGGGCCAGTTCCTTGTGTTGACCTCTCATTATTAGAGAGCTACGATTCCACCTAATGTCGCCTACCTGTGAACCGGCTCGAGCTCTTTCATATCCTTTTTTAAAGTGTGGAGATATCTTTCTGAATAACATCGACAATATGTAGTCCTTTCTATTATAAGCACGAGCCTAGTAGTCCTGGATATTCATGAGAAGCAGAAAACTCCGCCCACCAGCTGCTGATTGGCAGTTATCTATCCATGCTGTGTATAGACACTCAACTGTCAATCAGCAGCTGGAGGGCGGGGGGAGAGGTGGGGCAAGAATCCTATTCCCCTGCATATTAGGAGAACAGCTGAACAGAATGTAAATAATACACAGATCTGTTCAGCATTTCTGTTACTAGTTTATGCTGCCATTTTAAGGCATCATACACTAAGTGACAGATTTATATACAAAAAAATTATATTTGCATTTGCAGTTGCAGCTTGGCCCCATGTATTTCATATTGGGGCCCATGTCACCAGTGTATATCAGGTTACATAAAAAAAAAATATTCTGATGTATCACGGCATAACCATGGTGCATCTATAGACTTTAATAAACCAAACATCTTCTAGTAAAACATACCAAACATAATCACTGGGCCAATTAGTACACTTGGCATATTTAGCTGTATAGGCAAGGCATGAGTATTTCAGGGTAAAGGTCTAAATATACAACATAGCTTCAAAATGTAAAATAAATGAGGCCTAAGTATATCCAAATGGCTCCATTATCTGAATGGGGGCCAAATGAGTATTCTTCTGACTATCACTGGGCCAGGACATAACTGTATACCACAAAAACAAAGTGTAGTATATAGTATATGGTATTCCCCAGAACAGCATGCAGTAGAAATATATGCTGCACAGTATACAACAGTACTAAGCTTAGGGCCTCTCAGCTATTATTTTCTGATAAAATAAACTCCATGATGGAAATCTGACAGACTCCATTTGGGTTATAGTCAATTGGGTTTGATGGGTGCCATCCATTGGTGTTCATCATGTTGTAGATTCAGCACCACTGTCAATGTAGCTGTAGCCTTATGTTTTCATAGGTTCCATAGGCTAAACATACAGTATGACAGGTGCATTTGACAGTAGTGATTCAATGTACAGACATGCAGAGCATCTGACGGGAATCAGTCTGGATAATTTTTTCATCAGTCTGAAGAAGAAAAAAAACCACATCCTCGTATGAATGGTGCTGAGCTCCCACTGGCAGGAATAGCGCTAATCTAATATAGCCCCTGCCTTAAACCACTGACATTCCACCTAAAGTGCAAGGGACTGGGTGATTTTCTATTTTACACCCTTTTCACATGTTACAGGAAAAATCAATGCACAATAATAAACGCACTGATTGTAAAATCCGCATGTTCACTATTCCATGGATCCTACATGAAATAGCCAGAAATTAGTTTAATTGAATTACAGATCTGCATTAGAATCCACTAAGAGACTCTCTAAAGGGATTCACCATGTACTTGTCTAAGGCAAATCTGACCTGTGTGAACATACCCTAACAGCATGGGTCCATGCAGGCTATAGGTGGTGGCATAATATAGACCAGGGATAAGCCCATGTGTCCTTAGACCCTTACAACCTACTGGACATAGATGTTTCTAGGTTTTCTCTTGATATAGTTGTATTGACCTTTCCTTCTTTTATTAGATTTTCTTGCAATGAAAATGAAAGTTTTTAGGCTATTTACTGGGAAGGCAGAAGCAAATTCATTACAGGGTATGTGGACAGGAATAGCTGAAATCACAGCATTCAGCTTATTGAAACATCCAGCACTTCATAAGGGAAGAAGAAGCCTGTGCACGTCACCTCTGCTGGGTTTTCATTTTGCAAACGGCTCCCATGGACAGCAAATATGGAGAATGCACAGTGTTTCCACTGGCAGATGTTTTACAGCTTCTCACAGCTGCCTCTGTCCATCCATGGCCCCAGTCAGGCTAAGTAAATAATGCAGCATGTCTCCATGTAACTGGCCCTATCATATATGATGGTCTAAACCCTTGAACATGATAAAAACACTTGTAGAGCGGTTTGTAAGGTGCCTTGTATGATCCATGTCCATATATACACATTTCTGGCCTCTTTAGCATATGGCACAAGACCACAGAGGCTGAGATTGGCTGCAGCCGTCATGTCGGAATACAGACACATCACAATTGCAGCCATGTAAGTGAAATGCTGGATAGGTATATATACCTTCATCACCAGGCCTGTATTTGGATCACAGCATTGTCACCTAACCCCTTGGGGCCAGATAGTAAGCAGGAATGTATACAGATAGATTGCTGCTTACTGTAGAGGATCAGAACACCTGTCAGAATTACAGATGCTCTGCTCCTTAGCCAGGACTTAACACTTAATCCCCCTTACTCCTTACCTGCACTGCTGCTTCTCTCTGGTGACTATCACAAGATCACTAGAGGCTGCAGTGCAGAGGAAGATGCAATACAGTCAAAATCAGGGAGGGGTAAGTGTTAGGCTGTGTGTTGATGTGCAGTGGTTGGCACATGTGCTTGTGAACTGTGGGCAGGACCAGGACAAGCACAGGGCAAGCACAGTCGCTAGCTATGGCAGTTAACGCATTAGGCAAGAGTGCTCTTCTCATTTCCATGTACTCTTTAAGGCCTGGTACCCCCCCCCCCCCCCCCCAAAGTATGGGCACCAAGTCCTGAACAGTATATGGGGTAGAAGGTATTACAGGGTCTCCTCCCCTCTTCTTGTATACTCTTCACTAGGCCCTGAACAGCATATGGGGAGGGGGCATACCTCTAAACTTTTGCTGAGAGCAGCGAGAGACATTTAATGCAATGTGTAATGCCCCAAAACTACGCCCCCATAGCAATGTCCCCATAGCCGTGGCCAAACACTTTTCCCACAGCTGTTCACCCAATCACAGGGTAGCGCCATACACTGCAGATTTTTTTTTTACCAGCAGAAAGGCAAAAGTGGATTCATACCATACCATCTCACTGTTACTGACCAAGTCCAGTAAACCAAGACCAGTAATACCAGTATATAAGAAACATATACTATCACCACATAGTAAATAATACCCTCAAATACCATTACTAAAATTTAGTATACCAAGACCAATAATACCAGCAAATATAGGAAAAAGGATCTAGTGCTGATTAGAGTAATTAGAATGACTAATAACATCCACTATATAAAGACAAGTATGCCTCCATACACACTGACCCAAATAGAGGTAGATACCAATAGTACACAGGCTCTGCACTCCATATAAGTGATTACAGTGCAGGTACACCTAGTGACTCACAGGGGGCATCTTCTCTGATTGGAGTCACTCACTTTTCCTTTCTTCTCCATCTGGCCTGGCCATCATGAAGACTTCTCCCGGTAACAACTGTTCCCCACAGAATCTGCGAGACAAACATTTTAGGCTCTTTGCTCTAGCACCATCCTCATCTCTATTGCTCCAGACTGTAGCAGTGCCCAATTTGAGCTCACATATAGTATTTAAGCCCAATTTGGACCCTCAAAGAGTACTTAGGTCCCCTCTATTCCCTCTGTGCCCCCATATAGTACCCCCCTATAGGTAATTCCCTTGGTAGTTAGCCCCCCGAAGAACATAGTATCCCCCAATTTAGGCGTAACCCACTTTAGGTGAGTTTGATTGTTGGCTGAAAGTTGGATAGTTACCAGTTACTTTTTACCTCCAGACCTGATTCTACATAGATCATCTACATTGTGGACGTTAAATGTTTTGCTGAGCATGCCATTAAGTCTTCATAAGATTTGACCATAAAATGGTGGGCATACCTTACTATCTTTAGTACTTTCCACATGTTTCTCATATAATACTCTCTCCAAAGAGAAAGATATTATGGGTGACTACAACTCTGATCAGTTGTAGCATTGGCTCGATTATCATAGGGAGATTCAAAGACCCAAAAGACCTTCAAACCTTTCAGGACAATAGTCCTCTGACTCAGACTGCAATCTCGCAGCAAGTGGAACAAAAACAGAAAAGATGAAAGCATCAGCTATCCTCTTGGACTCCTTGTTTTGTGCCGTTCAGTCTGGATTATAGCATATTCTTTGTGTGTCTATACCTTGTGTTTCTCGTATTTTTGGTTTTCGTCCTTGCTCTTAGTTCCTTAGGTTTTCATGGTTCATGTTATTTATCTTGGTATTGCTTATGTAGAACTAGCTGGTGTTTTGCTTAGTTTGTTTTGTAAGTTTCAATGTTTCAGGTTTGGCTTAGAGAGAATTAGAACAGTGTTTCCATTGCAGGGCCAGTGAGGTTAAGTTTTTCAGGTCAGAATTTAAGTGTCACTGCCGTGAAAATATTTTTTGCAGAAATCAATAGTCCAGGCGATTTTAAGAAACTTTGTCATTGGGTTTATTAGCTGGAAAATGCATTTTTAACATGAAAAAGCAGTTTGAAACTCTCCCCCCTGTCTTCAGTGTTCTCCTATGGAGAGAGCTAAATAAAAGACCAAAACAGGATAACAAAGAGTTAATCTACAAATACCTCACCCGTTATCTCCTCTGACAGTCAGCACTAACCTCTCTGAGCTCTGATTACAGCTGTCACCCAGCTCTGTGCCTGTAATCCTCTGTTATCTGCTTTCTGCTGTCGGCTAACTCCCTCCTCCTCCCTCACTTCTCCCTAGAACAGACTGGGTACGTCTGATGCAACAAGTCACAATTTCCTGATTTTTTGCAGTGGATGGAAAAGAGGAGGGAGGGGGGGACCTGGGAAAAGGCTTTTTAAATGCAGATAATGGCATATTTGGCTAATAAACCCAATTACAAAGTTTCTTAAAATCGCCTGGGCTATTGATTTCTGCAAAAAAAAGAAATTTGACAGTGACTCTTTAAGAGAAAAGATCTAGGGAACGTATATGGATGGTTTGTTTTCACTGTGATGCTGTCTTGTCATGCGACTTGCTTTTATTGGGAATTGCTAAAGGATGTGGATCCAGTCCAGTGAGTGCATTGAACAAAGTATTTATATGATATTGAAAGGGTGTTGCTGAGCCTGATTAACGGTGAGTTAGTAAGCTCCAGTCTTTGGATTTGTTCCCTTTTTGTCATTCCTGACTGCCATCATTATCCTTCATTTGTGCCATCATTCATTCCATCATCTTTGAATTTAGTCATCTAAAATAAGTTGCTCAGTTTGTTTTTTGTTAATTTCCTGTATTGATATATGCCTACTATGTTTCTCATGCAACTGCTCATCTTTCATAGTATTCAGTTCTCCTGTAAGTCCTGGGGGCATCTCAGTCACAGGCAGGGCCCAGAAAATGTCACTGCTATACATGAAGCCCAGTTCCGTTGTCTAGTGGTCAGTAACAACTTTATTACATTGTATGGGGATCTATCATGTATACAACATACACGTCTGTTGTCATGATACCGCATTCAATGTTTTTTTTTTATGGAATCTTTTTTTTTTTTATATATTACTGTCAGAATCAGATCACAATCAAGCTGATGGTACTCTGCAGTATTATTATTACCAGTGCGCCCTCCCCCCCTTTATTTTTTCCTTGACTATTTTGCCCCCCCCCCCCAGGAAATTGAGATAATATATTATTTTGTGTTGTTTATACAAACCTTTTGACCTGACTCTTCTATTTAGAGTCTGTTATAATCCAATGTCTGGTTGAGTCCTGGTTGTGGGTTCCAGCTGCTCTTTTTCTTCTATTCTAGAAGGTTTCTAGTTCCATAGTATTAATAAGTGATGTAACATCTGTTTTATCCTGAAAGAGTTCCTGTATTCGTACCGTGTGAAAGACCCCTCCATGTCGCCGCACAGATCTGCCTCATCGGGAGATAGGACGTCAAGAAGAGATCAGGAGGAACATGTATGCCGCTTATACTGTGCATTGTTTTATGTATCAGATGTATCTGAATCATGGATTTGGGGGCATCTCGGAGGGAAGCAGATGAGTGTGTTGTGTTAGTGAGGGTGGGTGGGTCGGAGGGTGTATACAGAGTGCAGTGGGCGCTGGTTTCTGGCTCCTAACTGCAGCAGAGATTAGAACTTGATTATATCATTGAAGTCCACTGTAATGATGCAGCTGCTCATTGATACTGTGGGCTCTGGCAGTCAGGGACTAAAAACAGACTTTGCACTTACAAGTCTAGACCAGCGCTTTACTGTCTTGTCCAGCCAACTATTGGGTTTCTAAGTAATTTTCTTTCTGTTAGTGAATTGCTGGCATTATTATTAATTTGTAATTAGATTTTCTCTGTAAATGAAATAATCCTATCCGAATATCATTAGAAAGTTCCCACGCAGCACCATTAACCAGCAAATCATGACTGGTCTCAGGCAATGTAGTCTGGGGGCAGCGATGTATGTATTTTATGTACCCAAAGCCGGTATTTTATAACAAGGACAGGAGAAGTTATTCCTTTTTTCGTTGTTTTTTGCTAAAAATCGTTTTTTTTAAAATGCGTCTAACTGAACTATTTGAACAAAGTCTTATAGCTGTACCTCTGCTGATTCTGTATCCACACTGCTTGACATTGATATGCTGTATGAAAATACCTAAGAATAATTGTAGGTTCAAATGCTCGGTAGGTTAAAGGAGAACTCTGGGCTGGGGGGATTTTTGGCCAGGGAGTGGTAGGATGACAGAAGTAACATGCTCTCACCTTCCCCGCTCCATCGCGGATGTCAATATCCCACAGCTCCGGCCCCCGGCCTCTGGCCATTTCCTAGTAAAAGAGCGGGCCTGGCACATCATGTCCCAGCCAGTCAGTGGCTGTAGCGGGGTTTCCATTCACCGGATCAGACATTGATCTCTTCACTGTCCTGAACCATCAGACTTGCAGGTAATAAGCCCTTCACAGCCCTGGCCCACCAGAGATGCAGTCAATAACCTACACTATGCCAGGCCTTGGTGCTGTGTAATATTTGTCCTGTATATCTGGCTGCTCTATGGCTAGTTATTGGGCATTGTACAATTATAATTATTTCATGGGGTTCTGTATTATCTGGCTAAGAAGGAAAACAATTCAAGTCCCTAACGGTGTTGCTCACTATTTATAAAAGGCCTAGGGGGAACATTGTCCACAATATTAACTACAAATGCCTGCTTGGTGCTTACGAATGGTGTATGGCTTACAAATTTGGGCCTGTAGATACCGCACACTTGTAGGTTTTCAAAGGTGACTTACCATAACCATGCTCGATTCATAATAAAGCTGAAAACTGGGCAGCCAAGAAAGTGTTGCAATATGGTGGAAACATTACTGGGAACCCCGTCTGTGTGTGGGCGAGCATTATCCTGCTGCAAAATGACAGCTGGGAGCCATGAGAGGAAACACATGTAGCTACAGTATGTCCTGTATAATGAGCTGTTAAGGGTCCATCATATCACTATTGTGGGCAGTGAGTCTTTTGGTGATACGGGGATTATTCTGATTGCCATTGGAGTTAGGAAGGCCTAAGTTGGCCCCTTATCCATCCATCCATTCATCCACTATGCACAATCAGTTCAGACACAACTAACATACACAAACACACATTTCTGACACACATACACACACATTACTGACACAGACACTGACATACACATTACTGACTGACACTTAGTGACTGACACACACACATACACACAGCACTTACAGCTCAGTGTTCTCCCTGATCCTCTCTGCCTGGCTGATTTCCACATTGTAATTAGATTTAGGGCCTGCAGGTCATGTGGTCAGGTCCTAACACTTCCAATGGCCACCCTGCCCTTCACAATGTCTGTCAACTGGGTATGTCTAGCAGTCATGTCTAGCAGTCATGGATCTCTCACCAAGAGGTACACTACCCAAAGGTAGCCTCTGAGAGCCTTTTTCAGGACAGCAGGGGAACCACATTTACTTCCTCTTCTGGCCAGACTCAGTGATATGTATATTACAGTGCAAAAGTTGTAGGCAGGCAAGGAAAAAATGTTTTAAAAAATATAAGTGTTAATAGATATTTGTATCTATTAAAGGGAAACTTTAAGAAGCATCTAACATGCTGATATGTCCCTATAGCACTTGGGGTGCTGGGGATGAAGCTAACTGTCTTAACTTCACCCCTGGCACTGTTTTCGAGTATTTTGTAGTTTAATAGATATGCTAATGGATGGGAACACCATCAATGCACTAATCAACCCTGGCTGGCCCTTCTAATAAATATTGGGGCGCTGCTCTGCAGTAACGTCACTCCAGTGTTCATCACTGCAGAGCATTAGATACATATTCATTAGAAGGTGTGGGCCAGTTGGGGGGGAGTACGCGAAAATGGGGTCACGGAGGAGAAGAAAACTTACCTGTGGGTGACATATTAGCGAGTTCTTACCTGCTGTAACAAAATGCAGAAGAAAAATCTATATCCCAATCTATACCTTTATCTTATGTCTAGGCAGTGGGGTAGCTATCATAAAGGCAGACCATGCCACTGCTATGGGGCCCGTGGCTCAGGTTCACAGTTAGAAGCTGCAGTGCTCTGACTTACAGAGCAAGAAACCGTCAACGTCCTGCCCTGCCAGTATCTCTTGTGGCCAGGAGCAGCATTGCCCCTACAGCCACAAAAGCCCAATACAAATAAAAATAGTTGTTTTTTTTTGCTATGGGTACCCATGGATCCTAGCTATGCCCCTGTCTCCAGGGTCTGTACTAGTGTGACACATAACACATACTCCTTTGAAGTCACATACATTACAGATATGCATAGCTGTTCCCTGATATCATGTTATTGTTGGCATTTTCCTCTTTCACCATGAGAACATTCCACTAATATCTCACAGGTCTTTGGGGATTTGTAAGTTCCCTCCAGGCCCGGGACACAGAATACAGGCTGCTATTTATGTGTCTGCTTATGTGACTATGTAAAATTCCCTGATGATTCTTGCTGGATTATTCATACATCTTACATCGAATGTCATTGCAACAGGGAATGGTCGCTCATGCAATACTGTAACGTATTAAGGTGTTATAATGCATACCTCATGTTACCGGGTTGCTATGTGAAATGTTACCATTAACCCTATCAGCCGCCTGATGTCACCTGGCGGTGGACTTTTATTACGCTACTAGAATAAGGATGTTTTTTCTGTACTGAGGGCTGTAAGGGGAGGAGAGAGAGAACAAGGGAAGAGAGGAAAGAAAAAATCTACGAGGGAAAAGAGCACAGAGGCAGGGACCAGACTGCATCTCCCAACTGTGCTCACATCAGCATCACTAAGGCACATCCCTGCGGCAGAACCCTCCACCTCTGGCTAGAGGAAAGGAGACAGGAACCAAGGAGAAAATTCATAAGAGGAAGGCGAGATGGGGCAGGCGAAGCACGAATGGCACAGAAGAAAGGAAGATGATAAGAGGGAAAGGGTATAGATGAGATGCACACTGCTGCCTGCTGTGTGGTACAGCTTCATAGAGGAGAGGGCTAGTGAGAAGCAGAGAGACTGAGTCAGGGAGGGAGGGAGCTGTATGCAGTGGTGATATGAGGAGGGGTGTCAGCAGAGACGTATGTGCACAGAATAAGGCAGTGAGATAAGAGGCTACCAGATACATAGGGAGGGGAGTGCGAATGGACCATTGCTGGCTGCTTGTTCGCTGCATAGCAAGGCCAGAGCAGGGTGAGGGTGCAAGGGAGAGGGACAGCACAAGGAGGCAGAAGTCTTAGAACCAGGGCTGAGATACAGAGAGGTGTGGGAAAGAGGGCAGGTGGGCTACCAGCAAGGTGAACGTGACTGACAAGCCAAAGATATTGATGGGGGAAATACTGAGCAGGGAATTGGATAAGGATAAAATAAAAGAGAGTTAGAAGGGGAAAAGCGGAAAGAAAAAAAAGGGGAAAAGCGAAGAAGAAGAAAAAAAACCTGGGGGGTAGACATAATGGGCGAGAGAGAGAGGGCGATAACATTGGGGGGTTATAAAGGGTAGGGAGGAAAAGTACGTGACATCAAGAAATAAGAGGTAGAGGGAAAAGGGATTGGAGGGTAGGAAGGGACGGAGAGGGAGGGAGAGATGGTGAAGCCTGCAGACAGACAGAGGTGATGTAAATACCTGGAGGGGGGAGCGAGGGAGCGAAGAAAAGAGGGAAGGAAAAGAGAGGACAAGCTCCTGCTGCAGAATGATGGGGAACTCACCGCACAAACAGAGGAGCAAGAAGCATCACAGAATGCAGCCGGCAACAGGTACAAGTCTCCATCTTGCTCTGTCCCCACCCTACACCCAAATCTGGATGCCAGTTACTTACCCTGGAAAGATCTTACTGACAGGAGGTGGATTATTGCAGACGCTTGTGTGGGAAGAGATTGCAAATACTGTCATATGTGTGAAAATGTGATGCTGGAAAATGCTGCTGCCATGGTAAACACAGCATTGTGCATAGGCTGCTCCCTATCCTCTACCTTTCTATTCTAGGGTGATGTAGGTAGCATTGGGGAAGAGCACAGCATGGCATGTTAAGAGTTCTGCCTCCGGATGCTGTATGTCCATCCCTATCACTCATCATTCATTGTCTTGCACACTATACATCAGCTTCTGTGCTGCAAACAGCGACAGCTCATAAAATTGCTCATTTCGCCTTGTGTTTAGTAAATGGCCCATCGCTGTGTGATCTATTACATTGCAGGCAGCAGGAGCACATGTACAGCACAGTTCACACTGAGGTAAACCGCAGGAAACATGGCTAAACATAAGAGAGAGTTGATGGTCCTAATACCATAGTCAGGTATAATACATCAACCACAAGGTATTGTCTGATTTTACACCATTTACATCTTGTTTTGGATTTTTCATCTGTATTAAGAGATTAGTTTCATTTATGTAGGGAAATGGCTAGAGAAGCCTTGTTCACATAGGGCAGTCTTATCGGAATCTTATTATCAAAATTTTATACTTTTCTCCTGCTCTTAAAAAAACTGGGGACATACTAAAAAGAATGGGGAAAGATGTAAAATAAGGTTTTAATTAGTTTTTTTTACGTTTCATAGACCTGGAATGAACAGGATATATCAGTAATATAAAGAGGAATTAGCATATACACCATAAAAACAGATGTGTAATACTTTACCTGTGCCAGATAGACCTGGAATGAACAGGATATATCTGTAGTGCATAGAGAAATGAGGGTATAGTCCATAGAAACAGATGTGTAATACTTTACCTGTGCCAGATAGACCTGGAATGAACAGGATAGTCCACTATACACTACAGATATATCCTGTTCATTCCAGGTCTACGAAACTCATAAAATTATTTAAAACCGTATTTTACATCTTTCTCCACTGGAAATAATGTTCATTCTTTTTCTTCATTCTTTTTAGTATGTCCCCAAAAAACTGCCCCAAACTTTGTGAATGTGGCCTAAATGTTGTTGGCTTAAGTTGTTACAAATGATGGCTAACTATTCTTTACTTACCATACATCTGTCCATTGTCAGGCTTGGGTGCCTTAGGTCTATCAGAAAAAATTATTCTGGGGCCTACCATAAATATATATTGAAGATCTGCGCTAAAGGCTTTAAATGCTATAGACTTACTGCACAAGTCAGATCATTATAAATACATACATAGTCAGATCATTATATATACATAGCTCTACATACATACATACATAGTCAGATCAGCATACATACATACATACATACATACATAGTAAGATTAGTATACATACATACATACATAGTCAGATCAGTATACATACATCCATAGTAAGATTAGTATACATACATACTTACATACATACATAGTAAGATTAGTATACATACATACATAGTAAGATTAGTGTGAAGGAAAGAGTCCAGCACCAGTGTAGCGGATAAAAACGTCCTTCTTTATTTAGGCAAACTTCACATACAGGAAACAAACATGCGGTAGGTTGATGCGTTTCGGCGTATCTCACGCCTTGTTCACAACACAATATACCATATACTGTTTTCCCACAAGTTTATATGGGCGGTATCTGACATCACATGACACATAATTAAAAATCACGAACACATGAATTTAAAAACAGGCACAAAAGTTGTACAAAAAACAAACCAAGTGAAGTGGGAAAACCTATGGCAAAACCATTCTTAAACATATATCAATGACATAAACAGAAATAATATATATTAGATTTTAGTATGTCATAATAAGATCGTGTCTAGAGTTTAAACCACCAGGAAATCTACTCCCCAACCTAAAGATCCAAAATGACTCTCTGTTCAATAATTTTCTTTTAAGGGAACCCCCTCTTTTGGGGGGTTCCCTTAAAAGAAAATTATTGAACAGAGAGTCATTTTGGATCTTTAGGTTGGGGAGTAGATTTCCTGGTGGTTTAAACTCTAGACACGATCTTATTATGACATACTAAAATCTAATATATATTATTTCTGTTTATGTCATTGATATATGTTTAAGAATGGTTTTGCCATAGGTTTTCCCACTTCACTTGGTTTGTTTTTTGTACAACTTTTGTGCCTGTTTTTAAATTCATGTGTTCGTGATTTTTAATTATGTGTCATGTGATGTCAGATACCGCCCATATAAACTTGTGGGAAAACAGTATATGGTATATTGTGTTGTGAACAAGGCGTGAGATACGCCGAAACGCATCAACCTACCGCATGTTTGTTTCCTGTATGTGAAGTTTGCCTAAATAAAGAAGGACGTTTTTATCCGCTACACTGGTGCTGGACTCTTTCCTTCACATGTGTTGCCCTGGCTCCGGGCTTTGCCGTGCACCGTGAGTGGAAGTAGCAGGTGAGCTGACCCCAAATCAGCATTTGTCCATAGTAAGATTAGTATACATACATACATAGTCAGATCAGTATACATACATACATAGTAATATTAGTATACATACATACATACATAGTCAGATCAGTATACATACATATTGGGCTATTTGTAAATATTTCTAAAAGCACAAAAGGGAAATGGCTCCAAATCTGCTTCTGCTGGACCCTTTGGGCCTCATAATATGTTAGAACCTGGGCCCACTAGTATTATGGCGGGCCAATTTATACCTGGCTATATGTTCTAAATGCAGGGATGGGGAACCTGTGGCCCTCCAGCTGTTTCGAAGCTACTATTCCCATCATGCCTGGACAGCCGAAGCTTTGGGTGTCCAGGCATGAAGGGGACTGTGGTTTTGCAACAGTTGGAGGGCTACAAGGTCCCCATCCCTGCATTTAGAACATATAGCCACTAACAGTGACAAAGCAATGAACATTGACACAACAATAGAAAAGCTCCCATAGGAGCTGTCAGTCATTATCACTCCTTATAGGTAAATGTGCTTTTTTATTTTGCAACCCCCCCCCCCCCCCCCCCTTCCCCTTAACCTCTGCAAGGAATTAAGTGAAAAAATCTGCAAACAATATAGGCACACAGGACCCAAATAGCTTGTTACAATGTCTGGCATCATAATTCATATGATATATGTCATTTACTTACCAACAACATACAGTGGTCCCTCAACTTTCAGTATTAATTGGTTCCAGGACGACCATGGTATGTTGAAAATATTGTATCTTGAGACCAATTGTCTATAGAAATACAGTAATTGGATTTGAAGCCCAAATAACATTCCAAAAATAAGAATTTTTTTTTTTTTTTTAAAGTACCTATTATGGATAAGACAAGTCCTCATACACAACAGTGCAAAAGAGCTATTTTTTTTCAGGGTCCTGTGCCGTACACACAGGGTCCCAGAATAATATATTGGAATTTCCCTTACCTGGTGTCTCGGAGCAGCTCATTAAATAGTAACCCCTCATTGAGTGAGGAAAGAAGCCCATGACATATAAGCTTCTGGCACATGGTCAGAGTTAATTCCAGGTCCCCAGAGCTGCAAGACCACTAGGTCACCATGCTGACCCCATTGGCATGTTGCTTGGAAGAATGCTGTGTCCCTCTTGTGATTTATTGTGCATTACCATCAATGCTATATTTTCTATCTTCTGTCATAGGTTCACATTCACTTGATCTTACCTCTTTGTCTATATATGCACAATACAATATATGCAGATGAGGTTTTCAAAAGTCCACAATAAAGATCCACAATAGGTGGACTACAGTGTGGACCCTCTGGAGGAGGCTCAGGTGCATGCACACAGTCTCTCCTTCTCCCTCCCCTGCACATCACTATCTAAGCCTTGCCCCTATTTTCCATGTTCTGCTGCAAGAGATGGAATTCCCCTAACAACCGGCACTGGACAGCAGTTGGCCGTAAAGTGAGACACCTAGTGGTCAAGACGTAAGAGAGAACCCCCTGGATTCTGGGGTTAGCATTACATACATGGATACAAGATACATGGACACTTTCTTCCAGAGACAAAACAACTCTTGTCTCCAGTTCAGGTGTGGTGTGAAATTAAGCTCCATTTACATAAATGGAACTAAGTTGCAAAACCCTACCCAAACTGAAGACAAGAGTCGTGCTGTTTCTGGAAGAATGTGGCCATGTTTTTCTAACCCCTTTAGGTCTTGGCCATATTAGGCCAAACTTTGAGGTTCAGAGAGAGTTTAATTATGATGCTTTACATTCAGATATGTGAATACCCCTTTAAGCAATATACATACATGTTAGAACCCCCATAGGATATGAAATGGAGGGAAGATATTTGAAACAGCGGTGCAGAAGGCCAATATAAATGACACTGTGTGAAGCGGAAAGTGAAGTTTGCAATTGCATTGATACAAAGATCTTAAAGGGGTATTCCACAGAAACATAACTTTTGATATGTTGCTGCCCATGGTGAGACTAACAATTTCTTCCATATTTGTTATTATTTATTTAGTCTCCTTCTCCCAGTTCTGAGCTGCCTGCTGCTTTCTCCTGAAAACACAAAAAACTGCGTGTGAGCTTTTCTGTCCGTCTCCCCCTCCACCCCCCTCCCTTCTGAGACAGCTGATATAAACAAGTCCCCGGAAGGCTTTATCTGCAACATTGTAGCAACTCTGTAATGCTGGGAGGAATAATCACAGTTAGTTCATCAGTAACTTGACCTCATAATAATCCTCCCAGCATTACAAAGAAGCTACAAAGTTGCAGATAAAGCCATTAAGGAACTTGTTTACATTATATGTCTCAGAAGGAAGGGGGCAGGAAGGGGAGATGGAGAGAAAGGCTCACAAACAGACTCTTGTGTTTTCAGCAGAAAGCAGCAGCTCAGAAATGGGGGAAGGAGACTGAATAGCTAATGAAAAGTATGGAATAAATTGTTAGTCTCACCATGGGCAGCAACGTATCAAAAGTTATGTTTTAGCGGAATATCCCTTTTAAATATGTTATGACTACATAGCACCCACCAGTGATATAGATCCTAGATTATACTCCTGTCATAGGTTATGTTCCCACATTGTATTTCGGTCAGTATTTTTTCAACCAAAACCAGGAATGAGTTGAAAACACAGAAATTATGCAAATGTTTTCATAATATTTTTTGTCTGTCGTTTCCACTTCTGATTTTGATTACTGAGCAAAATACTTTGTTTGAACATATCCATATACTGAATGTGTTTGCTTATGGATACTATTCCCCAGCACTAGAGCCAGAAATACGAAGATTTTAGCTTTTTTTATATATATATATATATATATATATATATATATATATATATATATATAAAAATAAATATATATATATATATATATATATATATATATATATATACACACAACTTTGGTAGGGCTAAAAATAAAGGGCAATGGTAAACCAGCAGGGGGAATTTTGTGTATTCTCTTCTATAACATGGTTCTATAACATGGTGGCGGGACTATTGAGAGATTCTGGAGAGTTTCTATCCTGCTTCCTATAAGGGCCAGTTCACACGAAGCAAAAGCGGGGGAATTTCAGTGCTAAAGTTACGCCCATAAAATTGCTGCAGAGCCCATTTCCATTGAGTTCAATAGAAATTCCGCACTGCACTTCACACAGCAGAATTATTGCGCGGAATGTTTCGCGGCGGATCTGCTTTCCGCCAGTAGAATGGACATGTTCATTCTTTTGCTGGTGGAATCCTAGAAATCAATGGGTCTTTGATTTTCCTCTTTGAGATTTTTCAGCGTGGAATCAGCGTGTGAACGCACCCTAAAAGAAGCTTAAGTCTTCTAGTACCTATTAGCTGCTGTATATCCTACAGGAAGTAGTGTATTCTTTCCAGTATGATAAGTACTGGAAGACTTGAACTTCCGAAATACAGAAGTAATTCGGCCAAAGACATTGCTTGTCAACCAGTCAGAGGTTTTAGTGGGTCATTTCTGCAGCCACTGATTGGCTGACGGGCAAAGTCTTGTGCCGACCATTATCCCAGAAGTGCAGAGGAGGGGGGAGTTCTTGTAGTAACTTATATTATTACTGTAATTTAAAAAAACTTCTGACAATGTAAGTTTTGGTGGGTTGGGATCTGGGTGCTCAGATCTCTACTGATTGCTAGAACTATCTCCCCATTTTACTGCAAAAGACAAATTCTATAGCCGGTGTATATTTCCCCACTCCTGCAACAGGAAGGGGAGAGAAGGACTCATTTATAGTGATTGTAGGGGTCTGAAAACCCAGACCCTGACCAATCAGAAATTTTGACTCGTTTTATCTCTGTAGCTCCTATGCAGACCTATGAGTCTCCATATGAAGTAACCCAGAAGTCACAAGATGTTCGGTGAGCTAAGGATAGGCTATCGAGGGAACCTTGCCTAAGAAGTAGCAGAACTCTGCCTGGTTCTGGAAG
The DNA here is from genome assembly GCF_027789765.1 of Dendropsophus ebraccatus. NCBI lineage: Eukaryota > Metazoa > Chordata > Amphibia > Anura > Hylidae > Dendropsophus > Dendropsophus ebraccatus. Next base: position 33,019,975 of record NC_091463.1, on the reverse strand, counting down.
CACGGGCCTGGGCTTTCACAACCGGGAGTAGCTAGCCACTGAGATTACCTGAGATGACTGAGTGAGGACCAATGGAGTACTTCAGCTGTAGTTGAACTTTGCTCCACTGCAGATGATCCAATAGCTGTGGGATTGCCCTGACTTGAAAGAAGGAATATCACCCCAGACGTAGGCAGGTAGGTTATCCCTTAGTGGTAGTTACCCCACCTTAGGCTTTTAGCACTGCATACTCTGACTGTAGCACAAACTAGCTAGAACTCCACTCTAACCACCACTAGATTAGTTCTGACTGACTCCAGGAATCTTCACGGAGGTTAAAAGAAGAAGACAGAACTGCTCACCCATTGATGGGGAACTTTCTGTAAGGACCTAAACCCTGGTGTGTGATAGGTGCAGAAATGTGAGGTACCCAGCTCAAGGATTGGATAAATACAGTAGTAAACATACATAACACCAGTGCAGTGTTAACCCTTATAGTACAAACAGCTGTGCTAAAGAAGTAGAAATAGTGAGACACCCAGTGGCAAAACAATAGATTGCAGACCTTAAAGGAGAAGTCAGGCAAATTTTTTATTAAAGTATTGTATTGCCCCCCAAAAGTTATACAAATCCCCAATATACACTTATTACGGGAAATGCTTATGAAGTGCTTATTTCCCTGCACTTACTACTGCATCAAGGCTTCACTTCCTGGATAAAATGGTGATGTCACGACCCGACTCCCAGAGCTGTGCGGGCTGTGGCTGCTGGAGAGGATGATGGCAGGGGGATGCTCAGTGTCCCTCAGTGTTCCCCTGCCATCATCCTCTCCAGCAGCCACAGCCCGCACAGCTCTGGGAGTCGAGTCGGGTCAACATCACCATTTTATCCAGAAAGTGAAGCCTTGATACAATAGTAAGTGCAGGGAAAAAGCACTTTATGTGCATTTCCAGTAATAAGTCTATATTGGTGATTTGTATAACTTTTGGGGGGCAACACAATGCAGTGGTGCCTTGGATTATGAGCATAATTTGTTCCAGGACCGTGCTTGTAATCGAAATCCATTCCCACACCAAAGCAATTTTTCCCATAAGAAATCATGTAAATGCAGACAATTGGTTCCACACCCCAAAAATAATGATTTTATATTCTGAATAACATGTAGAACAGATGAATCAACAGCTGAATATGTGATATTATAAGTTACTGTACAGTATAGCAATCAGCATGTGGAGTATAATGTATAGTAACTGCATAAACCTGAAAAACAGCAGCAGTTTGTAGATACAGGATGGAGCTGCAGATCCTGATAAGGGCTCATGTGGGTCTGTAGGTGTAAAAATGCAAGTGCTATGGCCTTTTAAGCACAAGGAGGAAAAAACGAAAACGCAAAAACGAAAATTAGCCTGGTCCCGAAGGGGTTAAACCAAGTAACAATTTTGAAAAACTGTGAGCTCTTAAACCAAAACGCTCTAAAAACCAAGTTACTCTTAAACCAAGGTACTACTGTACTTTAATAAAAATTTTAGCCAGACTTCTCCTTTAAGCCTAGAGTATACAAATAAATCACTAAACCCACAGGCACTAGGCCTGGGGTACAATACCCCTTTAACTTACAACTAAACCCTCCAAGTAATAAAACTTAACTTTTATATATTAAAAATGATATTATAAATTAAAAAATAAGTTGAATACATGGATGTCAATGGTTATAACCACAACACATTCAGTGTATTCTAATATGAATATAATGGGTACTTCCCAAATGGATATTACGAATCAGAATGCCAAGTTAGGTCTGCAGTACCTAACTACTATCCTTATATAAACACTGGATGTTATGCTCAAGGGAGGGGAGGCCTTTTTTATTTTTATTTTATTTCAAAGAGCATAACATTGGGGTATACAACCTTGATTAAAACGATTGTTTTTTCCTACACTGAGTGGAATACATAGGAAGAGGATAATAGGTTAAAAGTTGCTTATAGTTAAGATGCAATGATAACTGGATTATTACCTCTCAATAGACAGGCAGTGAACATCTGTAAATGAAGGAGGGAGCAATATTCACGTATGATATGTCAGTATAGTAATGAATTCATACATGTATCTGATAATGCACTGTCTATAGTAAATTATAAGATTATTAAAAATCATCAAAGAGTTCAGTGGCCATATAAAACCAGGAGTCTCCAGGCAAGTTCTTTAGAAGTGATCACAGACCAAGGTGACTTCTATCATTCTTAATAATTTATAGAAGAGAGTACATTATCCTTTCTAATACATATCTTGGTTGCTGCAGAAGCTTATTTGATCGACATGCCGCAGTAGGCGATTCCCCGTACAGAGAAAGTCACACTGTAAACTACCATATATTAAGTGGCCCTATACAGCCTAGCCTAAGCCTGCCTACTAAAGCCAAACAGCGAGGCTTTCTTCTCCTTTGACAGAAATCATCGGGAATATAAGTGATAAGTTACATCCTGCTGCAACCATAGTGCCCCCTATGTAGTGGCTGTGCTGGAATACTGCAGCTCATATTCACCTCAATGAGAGTTCCACTGCAGTAACCCAGCATGGCTACTATGGTGGTGGGCACTGTCTGCTGCCCTCTGTGCATGCTCGCGGGGTGGAGTGCCAGCTGTTGGCACCCACTCATGATAATGAAGACCTAACACTATCTGCAAGGGTTATTCTGAGGTCAAGTTACTAATGAACTTACAGTTAATATTCCTCCCAGCATTACAAAGAAGCTACAATGTTGCAGATAAAGCCTGACAGGGACTTGTTTACATCATATGTCTCAGAAGGGAGGGGAAGACAGAGAGAAAGGCTAACACAGATTTTTGTGTCTTCAGCAGAAAGCAGCAGGGGGGAAGGAGACAGAATAGAAATATGGAAATATGGAAGTATGGAATGAATTGTTAGTCTCAGCATGGGCAGCAACATATCAAAAGTTATGTTTGAGTGGAATACCTCTTTAATTTAGGCCAGGAAAGCCCTCTAGAGGGGTATTCCAGATTCTGTACATAAATTGCTTTCTAATATACATTGTGCATCCATTCAGAAGATTTCTGCTTGTGCAAACACATTTGGAAGCTTCCTTGATAACTTTCACAGCTTGAATACTTTTCCTGGTCATGTGATGACACAGATACATGGCCCACTCCCTGTCTCAGCTATGATAACCACAGCAAGTGGAAAGAGGACTGTTCTCGTCTCTTTCCGTCGGCTCCATAGGATGGATAGAGCCGCAGGTCACGCACCGTACCCACAGCTTTATTCATAACAGAGGCGGTGGCACCCGATATGGAGATGGGGGGTACAGAGGTCGGACCTCCCGCAATCTCCTACTTTTGCCCATCCTGTGGATAGAGGAAAAGTTCATTTTTCCTGAAATACCTCTTTAAGACTGTTAAATTGTAACATTATATAACTTTTTATATGGAATGAATGAGCTTTTTAAGCCAATATTGTATTGTGTTTCCCTGTAGATAATGGAAAGCCCCTTAAATGCGGATACTTATCTAAGGATAGTTGGGGCTACCCACATACTTTTTGTAGTACGACTCTTGAGATGTTTTGACCATCTTTAATCTACTAGAACATATACTATATATACACCATATAATTATATAGAGGGTTCTAGGCTGGAATAAGCCAGACAGTGATGCTAGAAGAAAGACAAACAAGTGGTAACAGTCCAATATGATACATGTACAGATCAGTTTAATCTGGTGTAACACGCTAACACAACATATGCTCCAGCACTGTAGTTTCTCCTAATACACATATATATTCTTGATTTGCTTAAACATTTGTTTAATGATCTTATATACACCTCGGGCAGCGCTTCACAAGCGTACAGTCGGTTTAATTATCATCAGGGCCTCCTTGGGAGTCCAAGTCTTTATACATATTTATAAATGATTCCCAAGGGCCTGACATTTCCAGGCTGTGTAACCAACGCAGGTTTGTTCGTGACAATAACCAAAACCTTTTCCAATGGATTTTATTGCTTAAGGATAGTGACAAACACGAATGACAATGTGTTAGTTTAAAAAGAACAGATGCTTTAAAAAGTCTAACATGGTTGTTAAGGAGGTAAATGTTACTTCTCCCCCTTATGTAGTAGACTGTTGGTGCCTTACCTTTATATAGAGTAATTTTCATTCTAAAATGACATCATGGAATTTTACACGACTCATTTCTAATTGGCTGTTTGTCACTCCTCGGTGTACCAAATGTGTGGTATCTAGATCTATAGAAAATCTATAGAGACCATACGCTGCTTGCTTGGTTCTCTGCTGAGAGCTAACTGAAGATGATCAGCACAGCACAGAGCTCTTCTGCCATTCATTTTAGCAATTGGTGGGGGTCCAGGCACCTAGAAATCCACTGATGAAGTGTCTGCAAGATGTGCAAGGAGAGCCCGCTATATAAGGGTCGTTTTACATATACAGATAAATTGCTTAAATGTTTGTTTACTGACAAGTGTTTTTTTTTTTTCTAAATGATAGACATGTAGACGAGAAGATAAATCAATTAGAAAAGTTGTTAATACGATTGTAATTACAATTGCAAATATGATTAAAATTGTATATACAGTGATCCCTCAACTTACAATGCCCTCAGGTTACAATATTTTCAACATACAATGTTTCTTTCTGGACCATCGTAACTTGAGACCAGACTCAACATACAATTCTACAGACAGGATCTGCAGCACATGTGAATAACTAGATGATCAACCAATGAAAGTAGCTATTTTACTGGTATTACTGGAGTGCCTGCACTGATTGGCTGTCTAGTATGTCCTCTGTACAGTACAGTGTGAGGCGATGTTAATACAACGTATGTTTTATATAAATCGCGGCCGTGATTTATACAAAAAATATGTTGTATTTGAATTAATGGAATTCCGTCCCGAGCGTATACACATAGGGGGAGATTTATCAAACATGGAGTAAAGTGAAACTGGCTTAGTTGCCCCTAGCAACCAATCAGATTCCACTTTTCATTTTCCAAAGAGTCTGTGAGGAATGAAAGGTGGAATCTGATTGGTTGCTAGGGGCAACTGAGCCAGTTTCGCTTTACACCATGTTTCCATCCAGCCACACAAAAACTGACATGTCAGTTTTCTGCGGCCGCTATTCATTGAGCCGAGTCACAGAATGGTCACAGAATGGCCAGTGTTATATTTAGTGTAAACCCAGCCTGATACTACATGTCCTGTCCTGTACTGCTCTTTACCATTGCCAGGATGAGCTGCTCCTTTGGGCACCAGGTGAGAGTGGCTTCAATTAAGGCTATGTTCACACTATGTAAAACTACGGCCATAGTTCTCGCCGCAAAACTACGGCCGTAGTTTTGCGTGGTGGAACATAGTCTTATTTTCAATGGGATCCCACCTGGAGCGTACACACATCTTATACGCTCCGGCCGGGATCCCGTGTGGTGCCGGAAAAAACTGACCTGTCAGTCCACACAGTGAAGCGAGTGGCTCCGGGGAGCTCTGATGCGGGCGCACACTGATGCGCCCGCATCAGAGCTCCGCGGCCGGAAAGATCATCCGAAAGATCATCTGGCCAGAGACCGGCCGTTTCGTTACCCGGCCGGGGTCACGGAACGGCCGGTCTCTTACCCAGTGTGAACATAGCCTTAAACCGTTTAACGATTTATTACATGATAATTGGCCCACGTAAAAAGGCCCTTAAGAGTGAGAGAAGGCCTAGCTTGTCATTGTAAGAACCTTTGTGAGCTGGAGAACAGTGGGGCTTGTCTACAGTAGGAAAGCTTTACAATAACTTATGTAGCCTATATCGTGACGTAAGTGTGCTGAGGTCCTGTGAGTTAGTGATTAGGGCACAAAAAGGTCAGGTTAGTTTATTTTTCTTTTGCATTGTTAGCAAAATCTAACTTTTTTTTTTTTACAATTGGAAATCACATAGGAAGCCCAGTATTAGCAAAAATCAGATCAGACAGATTCCTTTGTTCAAGAACAGCATATTGATCCAACACAACCAGAATTGCGCTATAGCATTCACAGCTTTCAATGTTGATCCAAAGGAAGACTAAAATAAACCCTAGGGGTAAGTCTACACAGGAAATCCACAAATACATGTTGAATCCTCAGCAAAATATATGATGGGTGCCTGCTGTTTATAACAACTGATACCCACCAGTAGTGCCTGGGGTCCTAGATCTCGCCGGCTGTTTATTGGCATTTCTACTTTTATTACACCCTGTATGTAATAGGATCACAGGTATAGCCCCAATACACTACAATATGTTAATATTGCAAGATACTGTACACCATGCACCTCTTATTGTTATATAGTGAGGTTAAAAAAACATATATATAAAATATTAAAAGTTTAAAAAAAAAAGATAAACAAAAATATCATTGGTATCAATGCATTTATTAAAAATAGAACTACGGTACTTTCTACCAATCACTGCTCAGACCATACATGGAATACTGTGAACAGTTTGAGGCACCTGTATATAACAAGGACATGGCTGACCTGAAGCATGTGTAGAGGAGGGCGACCAAAGTAATTAAAAGGATTGTCCAGGCTTAGAATAACATGTCTGCTTTCTTCTAGAAACAGCACCTTTCCTGTCCCTAGTTTGGGTGTGGTTCTGCAGCTCATTTGCACTGAAGTGAATGAAGCTGAATTATAATACCACAGACAACCTGAGGACAGGGGTGGTGCTGTTACTGCTATAAAGTAGCTGTGTATTTTCTAATCTTGGATAAATACTAGACAACAGAGCGGGCACTACCAATAAAGAAAGCAGTTTAGCATATATGGACCATGTACACACAAGGAAAGAAGACGCTATATGCTAAAATGAACACCCTTCAAAACAGTACTAGAATAATATATAGAAGATTTATTGTATAAAATAAAAAATCAATTAACAGTCACCAGAAAACCTCATGGTTACAAACAAACAAAATTTAAAGTGACTCCCCTTCCAAATCAACCCTCCACTTACTTACTTTCAATAATTCCGGGCACTCTCTCGCAGTGTAGAAAGGGCATCACTCGCTTCTTACTCCTGGCAGCCAGGACCGTGATCCCTAGGAAATGGAAGTCGGAGACCCCACCCTCAGTGTCTGAATGGTTTGCAGAAATTCAGCACCTCCATCGTATGGAGGAGCTCTGGGCGGACCATATGGGCGCGCCCCCAACCACTACGGCCATGTGGGCGCTATGGATGGCGTTCATGGACACCCCCCAATACCGCTCCTACGGGTCGCCTCCGGCTGGCATCTAGAACTGCTGAACTCCAAACATGTATGGTCTCTCTTTTAGTGGATTCTACATAGACCGGGCCCTCTCTCCTTCCCTACCCCTTCCGGGGACTGTGCTGGTATCTCCTACCTTTTCTTCTTTCTACTGTACTTTACTCCCAACTTCAGTTTTGCTGTGTTTTAGTTCTTTTGCTTTGGGTATATAGCTAGTCGATTTACGACGTTGTGTTTTAAAAGATACTACCGCTGTTTCACCCGCTAGGGTCCTATGCATCATGACCCCTATATCGGGGACTCCGTACTATTATCCAGCACAGCGTTATTTATGTAACAACATGATCCATAGACGCATAACGTCGTTCTCTATGTACTGTTTACATGCCTTACTAATGTACACTTAGGTTTGTACCCGATGATGTTTTCTAATAAAGCATTTGAATAACAAAAAAAAATCCAAAGCTTGAGAGCCATGCTGACTATCACAAAAAAAACAAACAAAAAAAAAACAAAACTAGAAATAAAGTTAACAACCTCTAAAAGTGAAATGGTAGTTTATATAGCAAAGATATACAATGATTATAATTACCAATATTCTTTGTATGATAAATTACACATTTTATAATATATTAAAAATCATTCGCTCAAGTAACTCTGAAAAAAAAAAAAAAAAATTTAAAGTGACTCTGTACCCACAATCTGACCCCCCCCAAACCACTTGTACCTTCGGATAGCTGCTTTTAATCCAAGATCTGTTCTGCGGTCCGTTTGGCAGGTGATGCAGTTATTGTTCTAAAAAACAACTTTAAAACTGGCAGCCCGTCCCCTACGGGAGTGGCCTAGATTGTGTATGCATTAAGGCCCTATTACACCAACAGATCTGACGACAGATTATCTGCCAAAGATTTGAAGCCAAACCCAGGAACAGACTATAAACAGAGAACAGGTCATAAAGGAAAGACTGGATTTCTCCTCTTTTCAAATCCACTCCTGGGTTTGGCTTCAAATCTTTGGCAGATAATCTGTCGTCAGATCTGTTGGTGTAATAGGGCCATTAGGCTGGCACCACCCCTCCGTCCCTCCTCCCCACCCTCCTCATCATTAGGAATGTTCCAGGCAGATTGCCTACTATTCGTCAGCTGTGTCAGCCCAGCACATGGGCTGGATCGTTAAGACACCTGTGCAAATGTTCAACATGGAGAAAATGTTCCAGTGGCATTCCTAATGATGAAGAGGGTGGGGAGGAGGGACGGAGAGGCGGTGCAAAGTTAGGGCACAGATATTCTAAACCACACCCGTTGTGCACGGAGCTACAAGTTTAAAAGTTGCTTTTTAAGACAATAACTGCATCACCTGCTGAACGGACCCCAGGACAGATCTTGAAATAAAAGCAGCCATCTGAAGGTACAAGTGGTTTGGGGGGGACAGATTGTGGTTAGAGAGTCGCTTTAACAGAAAACCACTAAACCCTATGGTCTGTCCTGCATCCAGACACAGAGGTCCACTCACTGGGCAAATAACATATAATCCAATATGTAACCTACATGTGGTAATCTCCATGTGACTTATAGTATGAACCGCCAGTAGCTTAACAATGTGTAAGCAATATGAAATAATACATTTGTACAAGTTAGGGTTTGGCATGTCACTGCTATGGGGCTTGTGGTGGAAGGCAGCTGGCATTGAGCAGTGTATATACATATACAGATTGACAAAAGCCTACCTATCACTTTTTTCTTATTTCAAAAGATTTTTTTATAAAACTGCATGGTGCACAGCTATTTCTCATTCTTTGCCTTTCAGGAGATGACACCAAAGCTGAGCTATTTGCCATCAGTACACACACAGGTACTTCCTTGCTCTCTTCTCTAGCCAATCACGGCACAGTATATCCCCCTCTGCTATACCATACAGTAAAGTACTAAATAGCATGTGGGGGTGAGAAGGGGTTACTGATGCACTGATGAGTTTACAAGGTGCTATGCGAGAAGTCCTGGACTGGTGTTGGTGTTGGAAATTGTTTAAGGTGGTTTTTGGTGCAATTGTGACAAAACTACTCCAAAGTTCTTCAAAAAAGAGACTTAAGTTAATCTGTGTCACTTCTCTTTAGCTGCTCATTTACTCACCAATAAAGGCTATGCTTACTTTGACACTGTCTTAGAGGCTACCAGGAGCAGCCACTGTGGGGAGCTGACTGCACAGGGATTTAATCAGCTATGAATGAGTTCAGTACTAGTTAATTCACCCTAGCAGCGGTTCCATGCACAGAGAATAACATAATTATCAGTTTAAGCCTATGATCACATATGTTGCTTCCGTTTATAATAGTTTGATGCCAGTCATGTTGATGGGAAAAGTAGCGCTGTGTGCAGTATTATTACTTCTGTCAAATCTGACGGAGGCTTCAATGCAGATAAGAGATAGAGGATCCTAGCTTCTCTATACAAATACATTATTCTTCTAATCCGCACAGAACTTTGCACCTCAGAACTTAAATTGTGAACAGTAAGAGTAATAAATGTACCGTCCCAGGATCTTGCACAGTAACACTGATGAAGTCATCCTATGGACTCGCTCCAGGGTCCTGTTTACTTCTACTTTTGCAGCTTGAGTCTAAACACGTTGCTTAGTTTAATGCGTCAACTGATGAGAAATGTTACATTATAAGCTGCTTGGATGTTGGATGCTGTGACCTGCCACCCAGCTGCTATCCAGATGCTTAGTGTTGTCAAACAGAAAACATCTGTTACACACATTAATACAAGGTTTATAAAACGTATCTAACCTCTGTGGCCGAGGAGACATGGACTCCCAGTCTAAGGACGAATACTTTAGCAATCTAGCCAAATGTTTGCACTTGTGCACATACTAATGTTTTCTGAAGTGCTTGCACCTTGCAACACTTGCTCCAACCCTATTCAGGACCCCAGCAGCTGTAAAGCAAGTAACTGTAGAAAGTACCACCTACAGGGGCAGCCGCACTGAAATTTTTAATTTTAAGAAAAAGGAAATGCAGTCAAGACTGGACTGTTAAAGGGGTACTCAGAAGAAAAAAAAAGTTTAAATTAACAGGTGTCAGAAAGATATACAGATTTGTAAATTCTATTAAAAAAACAAAACTCAAACCTTCAAGTATCAGCTACTGTATGTCCCGCAGGAAGTGGTGAATTCTTTCCAGATTGACACAGTGCTCTCTGCTGCCACCTCTGTCCTGGGAAGAACTGTCCAGAGCAGTAGCAAATCCCCATAAAAAACCTCTACTGCTCTTGACAGCAGGTGGCAGCAGAGAGCACTGCATAAGACGAGAAAGAATACACAACTTCCTGTAGGGTATACAGCAGTTGACAAGTCCTGGAAGGGACTTCTATTTTTATTTTTTTTTTTAAATAGAAGTAATTTACATATCTTTATACCTTGTTGACACCATTTAATTAAACAAAATTCTCCAGAGTACCCCTTAACAGTGGCAGATCTGTATGCCAGGATCAATATTTATTATGTATTGCTGTAACTTATATAGCATCGTACAGAGACTGCAGCCTTTTACATCAGACCCAGTCCAGTTTGGGACTCACTGACTAATTTCTTTATTTCAGGCACCTACACACACTCAGAGGGGTTGTCCAGACAGGTGTCTTTTAATCTGTATGGAGATGATTGAAAAATACAACCTGTACTTACCTCCCTGGTTCCTGTGGTGCCATCGAATTCATCCTGCTTCAGTCCCTGTTGTGTAGTTGCTCTTGGGTTCTGGGATGTGACCTAGCAGCCGCTCAGCCAATCAGCAGCTGTAGCAGTGTCCCGCCTCAGTCACTGATTGGCTGAGTAGGCCTGCTACGTCACAGCACCAAACCTGGATGCAGAGGCACAAAAGGGACTGAAGCAGGATGATACTGGTGGCACTGTGGGAGCCCTGATGGTCACAGCAAGGTTTTCTCCCCGTTCTTTCACAACACAACCTCTCACCATATTTTCTAATGTAGGAGTCTCCAGTGGTGCAGCCTCTTTCATATGAAATTTCTGTCTACTGACAGCCTTTGTGTGTCATCTCTGCTTGGCAGAACAGTTCTTTAACTGACTACTCTGAATTCCACTCAGCAAGCAGAGCTAGTGGTTATATTGTACTAGAAATGTGCTGACTTTTCAGCTTACAATGATTAAACTATATACACATACAGTGGTGCCTTGGATTACGAGCATAATTCATTCTGGGACCGTGCTTGTAATCCAAATCCGCTCTTAAACCAAAGCAAATTTTCCCATAAGAAATCATTGAAATGCAGACATTTGATTCCACACCCCAAAAATATTGATTTTATATTCTTAATAACATGTAAAACACGTGAAACAAACATTTATAAACAGCTGAATATGTTATATTATAAGTTCCTGTACAGTATAGCAATCAGCATGTGGAGTATAATGTATAGTAACTGCATAAACCTGAAAACATAGCAGCAGTTTGTAGATACAGGATGGAACTGCAGATCCCTATAATGCAATAGCGTAGTACAACAGGCTAGAATAGAGAAGCAGGGCTGCTGTCAGAGGTCTGTGTGGTCACATGACAGCAAATGGGGAAGGGGTGTGTGTTCAGCACGGACTAATCAGGACTGACAGAGACTGCAGGGAGCATGAAGGAATGAGCAGGGTATATGTGCACACAGTATAGCAGCACTCACTGTCCGGGGAGAGAGGGGTTACAGATATGGAGAGATTACCTCCACCGTCCTGTCCCCTGATGCAAGCCCCAGCCTGAAGTGGATCTGCACTCTATACAGACCATGCTGCACTCCCCCACTCAGGCTCCCACCCAGTACAAGAAGCTCTTAAACCAAAACAATGGTCTTAAACCAAGTCACAATTTTGAAAAACTGTGAGCTCTTAAACCAAAATGCTCTTAAACCAAGTTACTCTTAAACCAAGGTACCACTGTAAAGCTAAAATTAAAAAAATAAATAAATAAAAAAAAATGGGGCTAGATGCCCTCCTTTAGAGCTCTAAGTAAACAATAAACTGTAAGAAGTACATACTTATGGCTTCAGTATTCTCAATGTCATTATTCTCCAGAATAAATATTGCAATACAAATTTTATGAATTCATCTATAATTTATAACCCTAAATTTAACATTAACTTCCTGAGTTCTTAAAATGTCTGCAGCCTGTCAATTAAATTAAATTAATTATTGAATGTTAAGAAGGTTTTGCTTTTATTAATTTTTTTTTTCTTTGTCTAAAGCAAACTTTTTGGTTTCTCGTTAAGGACGGACTGAGGACGGACTACCTTGTTATATACATACAGATATAAGTTAGGAAGATATAGATACCTTTATTGCTATTTTCAAGTATCTCACTACATTAGCTCAGACATGTGATTGGTTTAACTTTATACTCTTATAATATTTCTATGTATTGTTGCTATTATAACTCAACGCAATTATATAGGAAGCAATGATTGTATGTTACTATATACTGATTTTAATACCTAGAGGATGTATCTGTAGTTATTCAATGTACTGTGTTATCTGTAGAAGTTAGCTTAGATGAGGATGTATATGATAAATTTGAGCTGTTACCACTACTATTTTCTTGGCTTTACATTCTTTAATTCGTGAATAAGATCTTTAATGAGTTCATGTGTTAACGTGTTCATCATTTACAATAGATTTGTGTGAAATTTAGCAGTTTAGTAAGTGCTCCCCTTTTGTTCAAGGTACTGTTGTAAAGAAATAATATGTTACATTTATTTCCATTTATCCAGTATGCTGTGTGCATTTTTAGGACGGGTTCACACTACGTATAACACCGGCTGTTCTGTGACCCAGCCTGGTCACAGAACAGCCGGTGTTCCTGAAGATCACTGCAGTACCGGTCGGATGATTTTCATTTCTGGTGAATTTGGATGCGAGCGGCCGCAGAAAACGGGATTCTATTCTTTCCAATACAACGTATGTTTTGTATAAATCATGGATGCTGTTGCAAATTGCAACAACAGACGTAATTTATTTAAAACATATGTTGTGTGAACATAGCCTTAATCTGCGTTCAGTAGTTCACTGGCCTAGTGAATTTTGAGCTGTGTATTTGTTGTATTGGTATATGTTGCCCAACCCCTTACTGAACCCCTAAAATATTTTTGGCTCAAGTTTTCTTCCTCCTTATCTTCTAAGACACCTTGTTGATTATTTGAGGTAACTGTAACCTGGTTAGTACAGAGCAGGGTGCTGGATGGCTTCTCAGAGGTCCAAAGGGGTAATGTTTCTCCTTGGGGAGAGAGTGATAAGGATGCCACCTTACCCCTTTGGTCCCAAAACAATAGGCCTCTCTGCAGACAGCCAGCACCCTGCTCTGTACTGACAAGGGGTAATAACCCTGAAACAGCTGTGCACAAACAGATAACCTCTTCTTCTAGAGAATTGTCTGGCTTGGCTAAAATCCCCTGTCAGGTTTTAAGGCTTTTAACTGGAGCCAAACACTTACTTGAAGAGAAAGCTGTATCCAAAAGGTGGCGTTAGAGAGCTGCTTTGCATATCGTTCTTCCCAGAATTCCTATTAAAGCATGAATGACCTATAGATCTTCACACCCAGAAGTATAGTGTACAGAGGGCACAACCCCGGTATAATGCTGGGTGCTACAAGTGCTATTCTAACACACCATGTGAAAAAAGAGAGTGAAAAAAATAGTCCTATATGCTAATCAGATTTTTACAGCCAAAGCCAGGAATGGGTTTGAAAAGAGGAGAAATTCCAGTCTTTCCTTTATGGCCTGGTCTCTGTTTATAGTCTGTTCCTGGCTTTGGCTGTAAAAATCTGTCAGATATCTGTTGGTGTAATAGGCCCCTAATGCATTCACTAGAGACCACTGTGCAAAAGTGCAAAAAATTCCAAAGTGCAAATACAGCGCACGGTAAGCAGCGTAAGTGCAAAAAATTCCAAAGTGCAAAATTGCGCATTAAAATCCAGAAATTTTTTTTATAAAAAGTGATAAAAAAGTTGCATATATACGCAAGTAAGGTACCGATAGAAAGTACAGACCATGGCGCAAAAAATTACACCTCACACAGCCCCATAGACCAAAAAATAAAAGAGTTATATGATGGTAATAGAGCAATTTTAAGGAACATTTAAGTTTTGATCTTTTAAAAGCCATCAAATAAAATAGGGCGAATGATGTAAACACTACCCCCCCCCCCCCCAAATAAGAAATATTGTGTATTATTTTCACTGCGTGTATAATTTTTTTTATGGTTTCACGGCATATTTTATGCAAAAATTAAGTCTACCATTGCAAAGGACAATAAGTGGTGCAAAAAAATAAGGGCTCATGTGTCAGTAGGTGAAAAAATGCAAGCGCTATGACGCCACCTTCCCGGGAGGATTTAATAAAATTGCTAATAACATTGATTATAATGGAATCACGGCCTTAGTGTATGCACGCTGTATACACTCCGTCCAGGATTCCTTGCGGCTGCAGAAAAAACTGACAGCGGCTGCACAACACTAGGGTTCGCACAATGTAGAGTGCGGCTCCAGCTGCACTTGTCGGCTATCCCAATTGTGCCCGCATCCCAATTCCAGAGAAATTAATCTTATCCGGACGGTACTGCAGTACTGGCTGGAATGAACTTTACTGACACCGGCCGTGTCACATAACGGCCGGTGTCTTATGCAGTGTGAACCCGCCTTTAAATGTATCCATGTTTTCCAGGACTCCTTAGGGATGCATCCAATTCTGCAGACACTGGTAATAAAATTCCGCATGCTCGGGTTCGGGTGAACGCCAGCGTGCTCAAAGTTTGCTCAACTCAATCTGCCCATCCAGGGAACAGAAGAAGTAGCGCTTCTGGACACCTTATGTGAGGGGAACTACAACACAGCTGCTTTTAAGTAAAATAGTAAAAGATCTGTATTGCTTAGCTCATTCTGATGATCATGGGGATCTTATCATCACTAAGGCATGACGAATCCTAGAGAAATGCCATCTCTAAAGGGAAACTCCCTTTAATAGCCAACTCATTTTATTTATAAGATTAAAAAAAATGGCTCTCCGTATCCCAAAATTCTACTGAAGTAGTAAAGCAGATCTCTCTATAATCTGATTACATATGTTTGCAATGGACTAAAGCGGATTCTAAATATCACAGATTATAGACTGATCTCTTCACGCCCACACAGGAAAACTTTCAGCTACAAATGTAGGCTTTAAGCAGCAAATTCAATTCCCATAATCATGTGGTAATCCACCAGCATTGTCATCTTTGTTTTATTCTCCAGATATGTGACGTTTGCAGAGGAGATGGAATTATTAATTCCTATTTATCAGTTTTTGGACATTTAGACGTGACCTGCCGAATCATATCCTAGCCGCATAGTAACAATTACTATTAAATGTCCAAACAGAAGCAAATTAAAAGCTTACAGATCCTGCAGAGGATGCTTATTACCTAGCAACAGCAGGAGTCTTAAAGATGCCATAAAGAAGAGCAGCCTATCACGGCAATAGAATAATGTTGGAATTTTCTTCAGTTTTCATACCATCCAGGTGTTATCTGCTGTACTGTCAGATGCTTTTGGCATCTAGTTACTAAAGGTAAGGATCATGAAGTCCCACACTGTCCCTTCGTTTCTATTCAGCCCAGACCACCGTGTAGACTCTTTCAGCAATTTCTCTGCAAAATTTGCAGAACAACATTCGTAGGCTTTGCTCTTTTCTAGCTCCCTACCTACCTCTTCCCCATTTATAATTCCCCAGATGGTAACAATGCCCCCTTGGTGTCCTACAGAGTAAGGCCATGTCCGCACAATGCATGTTTAGCATAAATCACGGCCGCGAACGGCCGTGATTTATGCCAAACATACGTTGTACTGGAATGAATGGAATCCCTTGTGTCAGTTTTGTGCGGCCGCTATTCATTGAATAGAACTGTACTGTGACGGACTGTACTGTGACCCGGCCGGGTCATAGAACGGACGCTGTTATACTACGTGTGAACATGGCCTAATAGTACTTTTGTGCCCCACAGTAGACCACACACATCACCAGTGCTTCAGTAATATGGTTCCCTCTGTACCCCCATATATCAATAATGCAACTTTGCTACCCCCATACATCAATAATACCCCTTCTCTTCTCCAATACATCAATAATGCCGCCCTCTCTGCCCCCATACCTCAATAATGCCCCTTCTCTGTCCCCACACCTCAATAATGTCCCCTCTGTGTACAACCCTTGCTGTGTGTGACTAGACTGAGAAATGTGTGATGTGTACAGTATACACATTACAGTGATATTGGAGGGAATAGGGGATGGCAATAATCCGTACACCTCAGATTTACTAAATGGAGTACCACAGTCCTTGTTCTAGAAAGACGTGGAGGTCAAAGGTAGCAACATCCACCAGTGACATCTTTTGACTTGTCATAGTTATATAGAGGTTGCTCATTTCAGGGGTCTCTTCCAAATGATATACAGGATTCTCAAAGGATTTGAATACTGTATAAACACTAGGGGAGATAGAATCCTATACTTATCATATTTGTTAAAACATAGGCTTGGCATAATTTGCTTTTTCACAAGCTCTCGATACACACAATATTGGCCCAGATTTATCAATCTGTCAGATTTTTATCTCCAAATCACAGATCATCTTAAGAAACGAAAGCTGGGCTGTGATTGGATGTTATTTGTCTGAGACAAATATCAGACAGATTGATGAATCTTTGGCCAATGTTGCATATACCAGTCTACTAGTCAGAACATAGTACATAGTCAGCTAATAATACATGTATTAAACATAAGGCTTGGGACCTTTATGCAAACTTGGACCAATTTACATATTATTCATGTACGTTTTCCATTTTTCACACTTCCCCCAGACACTGTATTTCTGTCCTGTCCTGGATAGAAGGTGTTAAATGTAATGTATAGTTCAACAAATATAGAAAAAAGCACCTGTGCACTCACTTCTATATATAGCAGAAGTGTGTTGTTGTGGATACGAGTGTGACAGCTGTCATGCTTGACAAGTGCCAAATGTCTCCAAGGCACATCTTTGCTTGAAAATTGTAAATTGGCCATGGTGAGATCCCTGTGTGCTCTGCTGCCTGAGGATACCATCCGGTTATTGCTGTGACCTACAGTTCCTTCTAGATGGGTTCAAGAAGAAGCTCAGTTTCAGCAGCCATTGATACCCACTATAGGGTTATCAGCCAGGCTTCCTAGAAATGCATATTGTATAGTAGTGGAGAGGGCACTTCTGTAGTGGTGGTACTCGTGGCAGGAAGACGTCACTGATGTAGTGGATAAGAAAGTCCCGGCACTCACCAAGTTGAATATTGCTTGATTATTATGTGCAAAACATCATAGGGTACAGAAGGACGCGTTTCGGCATATAGCCTTCATCAGCTGATAAAGGCTAGATGCCGAAACATGTCCCCCTCTACCCTATGATATTTTGCATATAATAAACAAGCAATATTCAACTTGGTGAGTGACGTGACTTTCTTATCCACTCCTAGAATTGCATAGTCATACTCCGGCCTGTATACTGGATTTTGTGAATAGATATCTGTATACAATGCACTTGATAGTTTTAATTATTATTTATTATTAGCACCCTTGATTCCACAGCACTGTACCATGAGGAGTTAGTATACAGAATGTAACATACAGAACATATCAGGAACAAGCAACATAACACGAATAACGTTAATGACAGTACATAGGGAGAGAGGACCCTGCCTGTGAGGGCTTACAATCTACAAGGTGATGGGAGGGGGACAGTAGGTGAGGGGAGTAGCAGGTCACCATGTGGTGAGATGGCAGCAGGGTTATTGTAGGTTGTAGTCTAATCTGCAGAGATAGGTTTTCTAATGGTTTTGAAGGTTGTGATGGGTGAGAGACGGATGTGTCATGATAGTGAGTACTAGAGTATGGGAGATGCTCTGGAGAAATCTTAGAGGTGGTTGTGTGAGGACAAGGGGAGAGCACAGATAGAGTTCTTATGAGAATCAGAGATCATGTGAGGGGTGATATCTAGAGATCAGGTCATAGATGTATGGAGGTGACCTTGTATGGAGGCCTTGTATGCCATTGTTAACAATTTAAACTGAATTTATTGGGCAACGGGATGTGAAGGGATTGTCTCTGTCAGTAGGTTTATGCTGCTGTATGTCAGGCTAGCATAAACTAGTGAAAAGCTGAACAGATTGATGTATCATTTACATTGCTCTGTGCAGCTGATTCAGAGATATCCCCCTGAATATTATGGACAATAACTAGTCCTGTTCATTGTGTGTGTGTGTGCTGAGTAGTCCTCTATATTTATGAGCACCAGCACATTGTATACTGTACATTATGGGGGCAGCCATCTTGCTTTAGCTCTTTTTACAGCATATAGGGGGACATGTATCAAGTGGCTTATCTTTGTTTTTCGGCGTAAAGTGCCGATTTGCGAATATTTTATTTACAAAATGGCTGTTTTGCGAATAAAATATTCGCAAATCTGCACTTTCTGCCTCATACGCCAGGGGGGCAGGAAGAAGGTGTGGAGGGGGCGGAACGGGGGGCGCGGACTCAGAGTCCGCGTGATTTATCATTGCTTTGTGTTAAAGATACGCAGGAAACCTACTCCAGCTCTCAGCTGGCGTAGGTTTCCTGCTGTGCGCACCGGCGCGCACAGGATTTATGTAGAGGCAGTCCGCGTGCAAAACGTCGGACTTAATAAATGTCCCCCATAGTGTTATGCTTTACAGCAAATCCCATAAACATACATACAAGGAACATCTCCAAACCCTATTCTTTATATAAGACACGTTTTTAAGCAAGCACTTTGATCCATGTGGCTACACATTCTACAGACAAGAGGACGACGTGCTCCTATTGTCTTCTCCATCTACTGGTGTCAACTCTCACTGTAGTTCTGTACAGATCACTTTCTAGAAGCCTCCTCCTTATCAACACAGAAAAAAAACAGGAAGTCTCAGCTTAGTTTTAGGCTTCAAAATTACAGAATTATTTTTAAATATAGATAGTAAAATGGAAAATTAGAAAAACCACCAAAAATTCTTTATGTTTAACATAAAAACTTGATTTAAACAGGCCGATTTCTGATGCATATGATTTTTTTTATTGCCATTAGCCCACTCTGATATAGGCACAGGTATAGCCAGTTTACATGACTTAAAATAGTCACAAAAAGAACAAAAAATGTATTAACATTCATTTAAGTATAGTGTACAGAAATAACTAGATTTCTAGAATGTCTTCTATTGTCGACTATATTGGAAGGGGACAAATTTGCTTTCCAACTTTAGAACCCGCATTCTTCTAGCTGTTAACAAGCGTGCATTGTTTATAGTGCGACATGCAGTGTTGTTCCTCTGTACTTATTGATGGTACAGAACTTGAAACTAGGTCATGACTGACAGCTGACAGGGAGTACTTCCCATGGTGTATTTAAGCTCTAGCAATAAAAAGGGTCAAACTTTTCAACAAGCCACATATTACAATAGGATTTCATGGGATAAATAGTATAAAAGCTATGATCTTCCTTCAACCAATTCTGTATGTAACACCGAGTGCGTCATTAGATTTTCAGCAAGTGGTTAAATTCTCGCTGCTTGTTTTCTGGCAGTTCAATAAAGTTTTTCTATGTTAGTTGCTAGGATACGTATTCGATTATGGCGTGGGAGGATGCCAAGCGGGGACAGGGATCAGAATAAAAGAGAGAATGAGGTGTGAGAGTAGATGTCTTACATTTGTCGCACATGCAGTAAGTGCACTATTCATCCCTTGTATAACCCCTGGCAAAATGTATGGACTCACCGCACACATACAGATTACAGACATACAGACACAGAACAATGGGTGTGTAATACGCCAACATTCTAGATTGTGAAGCATACTACAGTGAATAAAAAGTAATTTTTAATTATTAGACATTATTGTCCAGGTAAAATAGATGAAGAAGATGGGGCCTCTATACTCTATGCATTGTCTACCAATTCTTGAGGTAATGACCGCCATCTCCCCTAGCCCTATACACGACATGTGACACCATATCATATGGAAATGTGATCCTTGACCAGTGTAGATTGGTGATTGATCAGTAAATATCACTTTGATCCATTCCCCCACAATCCATGATCACTTCTCTTTAGCCTCTTGTAACCTTGTTTTCTTCTGTTTAGGTGTTTATTTGGCTTTTCTATAAGTAAATCCTACTTAATTCTGGAGATTTCTTTAGTCTCAGGTGAAGGTCTTAAAGTGTAACTATCATTTTATGCTGGCGTAGGATGTGCTGTTAAAATCCTTCCACTGGCTTGTCTGTTCAGGCGTGCGCCAAGGACGGAATTCATATGGCAGCGCCGTTGACTGCCTTTTGAGTGTATACAGTCATCAGTGCTGCCGGATGAATTCAGTCCTCTGTACGCCTGGTCAAACATGCCGGCAGCAGGATTTTAACAACGCTGCCACCAGCGTAAAATGACAGTTACACTTTAAGGCTACGTTCACACACTGTAATGAGTTCAGGAAACTATGGTCGTAGTGGTCATCGATAACAACGACCATAGGTTTCTGAATTCATTGAGTTCTATTGATTTTAATAGAACAACGGCAGCTGTTGTGCACACAGTGCATTAACTAAGGACGTCGTTTACTGCCGCTGTACAAAAAAAATTATCAAGTCTATTTTCTACTCCCACAGTTCACGAACAATGGCAATAATAATGCAATATTGGCCAGAGGAACATGTAATACAGAAATGTGGAATTCACATGGTACCTTTCATTAAATCTGTCTGTACTTCCAGAACATAGAAAAATACTTTTAAGTGTCCAATAGGCTTTCCTAAGCCTCTGATCTTCTGAAAGTTGTAACACCTCCTTGCTCCCCCTGCCATCGTTACCCTTGCTTGATTGTCATTCAGCTGGAAGCAGACCGCTGACTGACAGTCAATGAGAGTCAAGGAAGGGAGGGGGAGAAAGGAGGCATTACAGCTTGCAGCACATAAAGGGCATAGAAGCTTGTTTGACACTTTGCACAGTAAAATAAAATTTTTCTATGTTCTGGAAGCACAGACAGTTGTAATGAAAGGTACAAGGTGTCTCCTTTCCCTAACAGCTATCTAGCAGTGTCAGCTGTTTGGAAAGTAAATTAGCTGCTGGCAGATTCACTTTAAGGGCCCTATTACACCAACAGATTATCTGACAGATTTTGGTGAGCCAAAGCCAGGAATCGATTTGAAAAGAGGAGAAGTCTCAGTCTTTCCTTTACGACCTGTTCTCTGTTTATAGTCCATTCCTGGCTTTGGCTCACCAAAATCTGTCAGATAATCTGTTGGTGTAATAGGGCCCTAAGTAAAACCTTGCCAGCGTACAATTGCACCGGATTTATCTAGAGGTGCATGTAGCTTAACAAATCCAGGCACAACTGTGGCTGCCCGTGGCGCACCTTACTAAAATCTATGCCAGCTATACCATACTTAAGCTGGCTATAAACATTACATATGCAAACTCAAACAACAATTTCAGCAGAATCAGCAAACCATCTTGTGTATGGGAGACTATCGGCTTAGGTAGAGAAGGACAGGGTATGCTGTATATGAGTTATGTGATTCTTTTGATCTCAGGGAGATAAGTCATCACCAGAACAGCCTCCTCCCTATCCTTGCACAATTTGGAGTATATTTTCTGCTGCGGACTTCAGTGTGGAAATGCTGTGGATTTTCTATTTTCGCTGTTTGCAGCCGTACCCTGATACTACTCAGTTTGGCACTGCTACAATATATAATACATTTACTTTTCTGAAGCTATAGAGATGTCGATTTTACCTAATAACATTGATGGGGTATTTGTATAGGCTACATAACTGGTACAGTAGCTCTATGGGAGCCTGTGTAGATGTGAATGTGTGTTCTCACCTATGAACAAATGAGGCAGTTCATTAACAAGGCGTCGCTCATTAGGTATAATGAAGCATCGGAATGTGTTCTTGCAGTTTTGGAAGTGTTACTGAAAGCAAGTGTTTAACAATCCCAAATGGTTGTGTGAATGAGCCTGGAATGGTGTCATTGCAATGACAATTTTCACACCCATCTGCAAATATCTTCAGGATTTGTCCATGGGAAGCATAGGAGAGTCACATTTCTATAGGTTAAGCAAAGGACTTTTGCATGTAGGGATTGTTTGCTTGACTTGCTCCATGCATTACAATTCAGGAGAAATCACGTTTTCTATTATTTAGTTGTGTAGGAGTATTCCATTTATCATAAAATAATAGATAGGAGGTCAGCATGCAGATATAGGTGGCCATACCCCTTCAGCCAAACTTTCTGTTTCTGTAAAATTTACTGCTATTGGCCATGTGATTAAAGGGCAAATACAGCAAAATGTTTTTTTTTTTCTATCAACTCAACTGGTGTCAGAAAGTGCCAGAGATTTGTAATTTACTTCTGTTAAAAAATCTCAAGTCTTCCAGTACTCCAGCTGCTGTATGTCCTATATATCTATGTCTGTCTATGACATACAGAAGCTGATAAGTACTGGAAGACTTGAGATTTTTTTTAATAGAAGTAAATTACATTGGCACTTTTTAGTACCAGTTGATTTGAAAGAAAAAACATTTCGCTGGAGTACCCCTTTAATCATTCCTTCTAAAGCCACTGCAAATCAGCGCAGATCTCATTAATCGCTTGCGTGCTTGCACAACCCCATATCGGACCATGTAAAAGGACCCGTAGTAACTAGTGTTGGCTCCAGGCTGTCAGTTCACGCTTTCATATGTTTGATCTGTTTAGTTTACAGTGTCAGTACCCTTCTACAATGGGTGTATTAATAGTGTTTTAGGTGCATGTTTCAAAAGATCTGTATTGATCTTAGTCCATAGAAGTCAATAAAAAAATGCATATCCCACTTTCCAGATATAATACACAACCAAAAACAACAGATTCTAAGTAAAAAAAAAAAAGATCTTCATTGACCATCTGTATTTGATCCATATTTTCATACTGAAGTGTGAACAAGCTTTTCCAAGCCTCATTTCCACTTCTATATAAAATATGAATTAAATATGAAAACATAATGGATTGCTCTTTCTTTATTTTCTTTATAGTTTGTTATTTGGTTCCATATTTATCCGTTTTTCAATCTGCAATTGTTCCATCTTTGTTAAAATTTTGTAGTCGTTTCGGTCATTGCATTGAAATGAATGACGTACAAAACCAAGAGCAAATACAGACGTATGTATGTTTTTTTTTAATTCGGTGGTTTTAGGATAAGATGCTAAATACAAATTTTTTTATTATAATATTGCAGTAAAATAAAAAAAAAACTGCAAATGGGCAGTTTTTTTTTTTCTAAAAGCACTGATGCTGTGGAAAAATCTGTCTCACCATATATTGAAACCAAGCTAGGCTTTATCACACTGGAGGAAAACACTACGTTATGTGAAGGAAGGAAACATAGGGAGGGGGAAACAATAGTTAGAGAGAGACGTTTAATAAAACACCAAGTTCCTGCTCCCTTCCTCTCCTCCCCCCATGTTTTCTCTGTACGACTGAAATATCCCTCTCGCTGCTCTCACAAAGCAGGAGTAATGTTCAGAAGACAGTCACACTAAGTACTGTACAGACAGGGAGGACGTATTCTCTGCCTCTGACTTTCTCATCTTCCCTGATGTCTGAGCTTCAAGGGCCCGGCTCTACAGGAGTCCTACACCACATATGGATTTATAGGGTCCCTGGATTTCTGCATATGACAAATGGCAGCAGTCACACAAAATAATGGAGCGGAGCAGTCACCATTCATTTAATCATTTCTGTTTTTAATAATCATTCCTGTACTCACCCTATGATCTGGTCCATCGTTTTTCTTTATTTTGTTTGACATCGAATGATCCATCCATCCACCCTCCGGATCAGTGAGCGCAGGAGGTATGTACAGCTGAACAGCTGTCCTTCCTGTCAGGATCCTCCTTTTGGGGATCTATCTTTGGAAGCCAGTTTGGAGGAAGAGCAGAGAAGACAGAGAGCAGCGGGGAAACCTTGGGATTTGTTAGATTTGGATTTCATAGGTGTCATACAGGATGGATAAAGCATTAACAAGCATCACACGTGGTAAAGGTAAGAGGTTTTTATGCCTAAACCTAGAAGCCGACACTCCGATAATATTCTGAAATATTTACCGCACGATGGAGATTCTATGGTTATATATTGATATTGATTTTACACCCAGATGGTTGGGAAATACCGTGTGTGCACTTATAGTCAGAATCATCATTGCTAAGACTATATCCAAGAAGTAGCATTCGCCTATCTGGGACAGGGTTTGGGGCAATAGCGGTACCCGTCTATTCTTAGGTATCAGTGTTATGCAAAGCGATGGATGCCAATTCTCATGGATTTTCATGATTTTTAGTCACAGGTTTCTGAGACTCGATATGTAGGACAATGTATGTTTGGCATTATATGTACAATACATGGTGACGGTATATGTGGGAGAGAATGCAAGTGAACTACACCTACGATGCACAAGACTAATGCTGGAGACAGAGGTTAGAGCAGCGTTACGTTAGCCTAGATAATGTTACATATCATGTATCCAGTGACGGGCTGGAATAATTCTAGAGTCATCTATCTCGCTCTATATATTGCACCTTGATAGCCATCCCGTTACCATCTTATTTTCCTAACCGTCATCCATGTTAGCCTATGTAAGCGGCATTGCTTGCCTCTAAACACATGGAAGTGGGAGAAGTGGGAAGATATGTTTCACTCATCTCCAATTACATCACTAGATGAGGAGGAGAAGAGCGCTAGGTTCTGTTGCCATAGCGATGCTTCAAGCTTCTCGCTGGATTCTCGACATTACTGAACTGAAAGGAAGACATAAAACCTATATGGATTTTTCCACTGAACCTGTGTCGCCTTTAGTTGTTTTTGCAACAGGTCAAAAATAAACCTGATTCCAAACTCCGCTCTCTTCACACCATGATTTATCTTTTTTTTTATATTACAAGCATATATATCTGATATAGAGGCAAAGCCTTGTTGGGTTATACCGAATTAAGAATTATTATCTTTTTTTTTTTACGAAGCCTTGCCTATGGTACATAGCATATCAGTCTGTAGTAGCAAATTTCAGTGCAGGACGCTAATGTAATGTCACAATATCTGTGAAGGAAAAATTCCCACCATGGCTTGTCTTAGGATGATATGTGCCCCCTCCCCCCCAAGCCCCCACCCCCACCCCACTCATAGTGTTTCATATGATGCCCATTTAGATTATAACTATGTGGTGTAAAATGTCTATAAACCCATACTAGAGACAGACCATGGGGCCATTGGAAAGAAGGCACCCAACACAGATTGGTCCCATTACTCTTGTTATTTGTAAGAAACTTGACAGGACTCCTCTCCACTGATCCACTGGAAATATGGATTGGGGTATTCATCTATGGATCATGGAAATCAAGGAAAAATAAACCCATCATATCTTTCTGTCCTGGGACTTGGCAAAATCAGTCGTAATAGGAGGCCCACCTATCTTTGCTATGGGGCCCCCTTTTCTTGTTTGTATGCCACTGTCTAAAGTCTAGACTATCAGCACCAGTAGCCCTATTGAGCAAAGATGCACCCCCATAAGTGGCTTCCAATCCCCATTCATGACCATTATCTATAGGTAAATAATGGAAACTGCATGCAATACAATGTAGATAGTGCCCTGTATAATACTACACTTAGATGAATAAGCCACATCTGTTCTAATGTAAAAGTATACCCGGTAACCTCCCAGTCACATGTACTGTGGGTGATGAAGACGTGCAGAGAAGTTCCAGCAGTTCTGCACATCTCCTGGCTATGGGACATTGTAATTTGGACAGAATGAATTTAGAAGCAGCCTTGTGTAGTTACCATAGCAGCAACGTCTGCTCTTCTCCCCGGATTGGTTCATACACTACAAATGAAAAGGGAGAGGCTACAGGAATCAGATGTAAGGAAGCCGCTCTGCTCTCGGAAAGCCAAAGTGCAGCTTGTAACTTGATGCTTTACATGCAGCCAAATGACAGGAGGCACACAGTCGTATAGAAGCGGGGGCTGCTGCATTTGGTTGTTATTTGTGTTATTTGCTTAGTTGTCAATAAAGCTTATTATTAAAGGGAATGCGTCATTAGAAATTGACCTATTGTTTGAATCATGTTTTTATCCTAAACATATTTTTATTAGTGCAGGACGTTATCTGGCCGTTCTATTACTAGTTTCTACCATTTTATTCCCCCATTTATTACCATCCTGCAAAGTCCATCTCTTTGCGTCTTTTATGCTTAGTTGTAGTGTGGATTTAGACTAGCCTCTGTGCTGCCTCCGTTAAACTATACAGACACCAAAAACAGGACCCGACAATTTTACCTCACTGTAGCAAAACTTCAGAAGTTCCCAGACTGGCATTGAGCAGTCTAACATGTAATTCCAGAGTGTGACCAGAAAGTCTGTATATTGCACAGGCTGTTTGTCTCCTCTTCCTGCTCACTTATGCCCCCTTGGCTTCTCCCCCTCCATAGGCAATAGTGGGCAGTACAAACCTGTCTTCACTTTACCTCTCTGTGATATAGACAGCTTTTTCTTCAAATGAACAGATAAGAAGTGAGATAATAGGACTTATACTATTGATTTCTGCTGAGTTGTTTGTAATGACAGCTACACTTAAAGCTACCTACAGCCAGCCTAATGATCATGAATTCCAGCTGTAGGTAGCGGTAAACAACGGTCATTCACGTGGGATGGACATTGTTTATACAGCGGTTGAACATAGCCTAAGGATGACTAGGATGATAAGAATCCTTAATTCTATACCATCAACATATTGTGCAGCACTTTACATTTCAGATGGTCCATGTACAAACCAATTCAGACATTATAGAGTAACAAACTAATCTATTCTTCAAACAAGAGGAATGAGGGTCCTTCCCAGAAGAGCTTGCAACCAACAGTGATTTGTACAATGGTCCAGCCATCCTTTATAAAAAGAAAATGGGGTAGAACATGTAAAGCTACACAAGCCAGTCACCAGAGTATAGGTATTCCATGGTTTATATGTTCCAGAGAATTGGTGCAGCGCAAGACAAGTCTTAAGGCCCTATTACACAGAGCGATTATATGCTGAATTAGACCAAATCAGGCAAATATTGCCCCGCGTGGTAAAGACAATGGTCAGCCGAAGAGCGAGCAATTATTTGCTTTCCATAAGTTTAAAAATCATCATCCACCAGCTATGTCATAGCTGATGCGCAGCCAAAGGCTAATTAAAGGGATACCTCGGCGTTGGTATATAGAAAATATTAAAATGTTATTCTTACCTCTCTTCACTCCCTAGTGTCTTCCTATCATGTCTCTGGTTCCCTGGCTTACCGCAGCCAGCACCTCACACAAACCCATCTATGCAGTGACAGCTGTTCAGCCAATCACTAACCGAGATGGTACAGTGCCTCAGCCACAGCTGTCATTGCAGAAACAATTTAGTCTGAGGCAGTGACTGTAGTCAGTGGGGGACCCAGACACAGGACAGAAGAACACTGGGGGAGCTTGGAGAGGTAAGAATCACATCTTTATTATTTTCTATATATGGATGCCGGAGTACCTTTTTAAAGCAAGCGCTGCTCTGACATTGCTAATGATGTCCATGGAGCACAAGCCGTGTAATAGACTTGGTAAGCAAGTACTGATCTAGCAGATTGTCCTTTGCTTACCTCGTGTGTCAGGCTGTTTAATACAGCCCTTAGAGAGAAGGGCGTGGGGTTCAGATTATGGAG
Organism: Dendropsophus ebraccatus; assembly: GCF_027789765.1. NCBI lineage: Eukaryota > Metazoa > Chordata > Amphibia > Anura > Hylidae > Dendropsophus > Dendropsophus ebraccatus. The sequence continues at coordinate 32,991,925 of NC_091463.1, read as the reverse complement.
GAAGTTCGTGTCAGCTCATTGGCAGAATGTATAGCCTCGGTAAGGTGATAGTATTTTATTCTATAGGTAAGGCAAGAGAGGCATCATGTAGAGGCTGGACAGAAAAACAAGCCTGTCTGCTACATCTGGAAAGGTTGGAGAGAGGGCGAGTTAAGCACTGATGTAATGAGTTTTGGGAAACAAGACGTCATAGTATCAATATAAGTTTTGGCTGTTCCCACAGTAAGATAAGGCCGGATTCCGGAGATATTTTTGAGACATAGCTGGTATATACAGAGCAATGGACGATCTGAGCCAACTTAAACCTAAGACAGCAGGCGTGATGCTTAGGCACTGTATGGTTTATAGGGACAGACCCCCATCTATTATAGAGTGAGGGCATATTCTAGTTTTATGACATCACTGTATAAGATGGGAATCACTTGTTAGGAACAAAATTTAAATTGTTAAAGTAGGCAAGATACAGAAGTATCACTCCATGCACTGGTACCCTGGTGAACTTGTGCTTACCTATAGCTGTCAAGCTAAAACACCCATTGCTGCAGTATAAAGTAGACAGGTAGATTTCAGACTACCGGATATGGTGATTAAACAATGCAGATTTAGCACTATTCACACAATGTACATTTATTTTAATAAATAATGGCAACACCGGTCACTATTTATTAAAAATTAAAGTAACATTGAGTCCTATGGAATCCCAGTCGGAGTGTATACACTCGTGCCGGGATTCCATGCCGCCGCATAGAAAACTGACATGTCAGTTTTGTATAGCAGCTATTCATTGAATAGCGGCCACACAAAACTGACAGAACAGACAATGGAAAGTGCGGCTCTGGCCGTACTTGACATTGTCTGCCATGGTGATTTGAAATGCAAGCACATCCGAATGCACCCGCATTCCAAATCGAAAGAAGTGAGGTTCATACGGTCGGTACTGACATACCGGCCGGTGGAACTTCACTGACATCGACCGTTCTGTGACACGGCCATGTCACAGAATGGCTGCTGTCTTACACTGTGTGAACCCAGCCTAAAAGAGTATTTATATAAATTTTTAGCATACTCCCAATTTGGGGGACCCCATTCTAGACACAGGTACAGGACACAGAGGTGGGATCTGCATTTAACATGCCCCCATTAACAGTTGATTATCTTGTAACATGTTGAAAGACAGCTATTTGTCAATTTGTCGCTCATCTGCTGATTTCTGGCTCTATTACATGGGGAGAAATCTGCCTGATGTGGTAGATAATCTCTCAGTGTAATGGGAGATTAAGAGGAACTGTGACTTTTTGGTTTCTTTTCCATTTCCACTTCTGAACATTACAGAACAAGGGACAAGCATGTATACTGCCACTTCATTTACTCAGGGAACATTTGACGTCCATGTGATTGGTGGAGGTCCTAGCAGTTGAACCCACAACAATCAGCTTGTTATTCCCTATCCAATGTAAGCAGTGGGTCATTGTAGGAACACTTCTACTATATAGTCTGTAGGCATGTAGCTGGTACAGTGAGAACTGGGGGTGGTGTTGGGGGTGCTGGAGTTCAAGAAAGTTGGTTTTCCAGGCTAATTAAAGGAGAAGTCTGGTGAAAATTTGTATTGAAGTATTGTATTACCCCTCAAAAGTTATACAATCACCAATATACACTTATTACAGGAAATGCACATAAAGTGCTTTTTTCCCTGCACTTACTACTGCACCAAGGCTTCACTTCCTGGATAAAATGGTGATGTCACGACCCAACTCCCAGAGCTGTGCAGGCTGTGGCTGCTGGATAGGATGATGGCAGAGGGACACTGAGGGACACAGGGCACTGGAGGGACACTGAGCATCCCTCTGCCATCATCCTCTCCAGCAGCCACAGCCCGCACAGCTCTGGAAGTCGGGTTGTGACATCACCATTTTATCCAGGAAGTGACATCACCATGTTATCCAGGATGTGAAGCCTTGATGCAGTAGTAACTGCAGGGAAAAAAGTACTTTAAAAGTGCCCCTTTATAAGTGTCCCTGTCTTAATAACTTTCAAAATCTACGGTAAATCAACATTAAATGTGATATGAAACAAGATTGCAATATACATTCATTATTTTTTCTTAGTTATTATGTGACACACAGGACTGTGTTTAGACTTTTTTTTCTCTGCCTTCAGGAGACTGGACCTGGATTTCAGGTAAGTATAGCTTTGTTTTAAAGCATGATATAAAAAGCAATTATGAAGGTATGAAGGGTCCTTTCACACCAGTCATGCCATTATTTTTGGCCCGCCAGGCAATTCAGAGTTTGAATTACATCCTGCCCGCCATGGCTACTATAAACAAGACTATGGGGAGGGCAGGCTACTATATGAGCCTATGGGGAGGGCTGGCTACTATATAAGACTATGGGGAGGGCTGGCTACTATATGAGACTACAGGGGAGGACTGGCTACTATATGAGACTACAGGGGAGGGCTGGCTATTACATGGCTATTACATGCGTTGGGGTTTAATCATATCATAGCAATTTATCATGTAATTTATCATAGTGCACAGTGCTGGGAGACGCACACCACTTACACATTTGCGCTTCAATAATTATCAAGGTTGGCCTGCGACTTTATCCAGTTTTTTAATTTTGGCCCACTGTGTATTTGAGTTTGACACCCCTGTTTTACACGCACAGATAAATAGCTTAATCTACGATTTTTAGCAATGATATTTTCTTTTAAACGATTTAGACAAGAAGATAAATCGCTATGAAAAGTCGTTAATGCGAATGTAATTGTGTTCGTATATTTTCTGTGAATATGTGTAATTGCGCTTGTCTCTATATACTGTGACTGGTGAGTGTTTACATTGAAAGACTTCAGAACGATTAACAATGGTTTTAAAGCTAAAAAGATGCATTTTTTGTTCGTAGTTTGAAGGTTGCTGCATTTACACCAGAAGATTATCTCGAACGACTTAGCGATTTTCTGCACAATAATTGTCCCGTGTAAAAGGTCCTTAGATTGCAAACTTGCTTTATTTCACATCCTGTCAGGAATGCACAGTGAGTTTTTACTTTTTGTCTGACACACCCACTTGCCTTTCAGCCTCCTGGCAATGCAGGAGTTACACTGTTCACTGCTAGCCTTGATCGCTGCAGCTGCGCAGTGTTTTTTGATTGACACATGCCTCTGCCTGTCCGGAACCTTGAGGATCAGAGCGCCGATCCAATGGGGATCCAGACCGGGCTCTTCAAAATGAAACGAGAGCCAGTTAGTTCCCTGCTGGCAATTAAGGTTCATACCCTGATCCCAGCTCCCCCTGTCTATTCCTGCGATCCCCGTTCCTAATTCCTCTGTTGCTTGACTTACCTGACCTCCCGCTTGACCTTTTGAAGATACGTTTGCTTCCAGATTTTGTACTGCGTAGTCCGTTTGGTTCTGACCTGGCTTGTCGACTCTCCCATATTGTGTTTGTCTGTCTGTCTTGTTCAGTGTTACACTTATTATGTGTTAGGAACGTCTTCGTGGTTGTCCGCAGCCGCCTAGGGCCGACTGAAGCAAGTAGAAAGGGACAGTGGATGGGTTCAGCTTCAGGGCCCACTGTCTAGGGTTGTCTCATACCTCCCGTCCTGACACATCCCCTGTTGATTTAGACTTTAAAAATTATGAATTGCTCTGTTGTGCTGTTATATAAAGATTAGAGGAGAAAACCTACATTTAGTTGAAGCCCAGATTAGGCGGGCTTTTATATTGTATGTTTATGCGCGCTGTTCTCGATATCTACATTGTCAGGCGTTGAAACTGGAATTTGCACATTGATTGTGTACATGACGGAAACACCCACATAGGAAGATCTCCACAAGCCAACATCTTGACATGAACAAGAGCTATCTCAGAAGTCTAGTTAGGAAGCAGCTCCTGTTACTTCTTTTACAGCTTGTTTATAGCTTGTTTACTTTACGCGACTGGAACTGGAGTTCTTAGTATTTTATTGGCTTGTCTGACTCCCTGGTGAACCATGCACTGGAGATTATTAAGGAAGATGAGGCCCAACACGTGGCAGCAGCATAGATGTAATGGATTGGAGGTGCCTAGACTAAAATCTAAGACATGTATTGTAGTGTTCTAGCAATTTTATACTGTACGTATTTCATAGCAAATTTTTTAACCTGCTAGCACCACTTCTAAACATCACCTCCTAACCAGCAGGTAAGCATATGGATGGGAATGTCCATGTTATTTCACATGAAACATTAGTGCAGGGAGGGAACCAGGAGGTGGGTTCCTGACGTCCCGGCTGTTTTGTTCTCTTGGCACTTTTTCTTCTTCTGTTTTTTGGATTTTTCTATCAAAGATCGCCCTGTCAGACCTAACGCTGGTAATCCAACAGTTCCAGCAGAAAATTTTGTTCACTCACATCAAATATTGATCGTCTATTCTATGAACTGGCAATCAATTTAATAATATATAAATCTTTTCTTGTGTTTAACAGTCCTGACAGGAGAATCTTCGACATGAATAATAGACATGTAATTTTCATGTCTTGGATGTAATGATCTGCCCTGGTTTGAGAGAATTCAGATCTACCGATATAATTACTACTTATAATTAACAAAGGAATATCAACATAATTACATAAAGTGGAGATATAAAGAAGTATGACCATTATCATTGACATTCTCTATATTTTTGGTGTGGTCAGAAACAACTACAAAGTTTCTGGTATTCCAACAGGGAATAACTATTTTATTAATGATCTTATTGCACTAATTCCCTTAATAAGTCGTGCCTCTGTATACTAATCCCTAGTTATAGCTGCTCTTCTACAACACATAGAAGAGCCTGCAAAACATCACCTTTGTCCGCAGTCTAATTTCCTAGAACCTTGCATTCACAATTGGGGTTAAACACCCTGTTCATGTGGCTTAGGACTCATTCTACTGGATTCAAGTAATAGTTTTAGAATACAACACATCTCTGACCCTTAAATTGGTTATACATCCAAATGCTAGTTTGGCTAGAAGTAGTATCTGCCTTTACATTAAAATTTAATTTAATATAGATATTTATTTCAACGAGCAGAGGTAGATAAGATGCTGCAAAAACAAAACCAAATGTACCTTGTCCCTCTCTAAGGCTACATTGACATGTCCATAGCGCGTACGCATGTGTGAACGGGGCCATTGAATAACATTGGTCCTATGTTCTGTCCACAATTGTGGATAGAAAATCGGACGTGTGAATAAGGCCTAAGGGGACAGATCTGGCATTGACATAAGTTATGTTACTAGTTCTAGGCTGGATTTTCTTGTCTTAGGGTTTGCTTGGGAATAAGTGACTAGAATAATGAGTGAGGTAAGGCCAACTTTTACATGTCAAACATTTCCTTGGGTACTAGCTATTGCTCTGGCTCAGGATTTGATCACCGGGGGCGAATGCAACTGCAATCCTTTATTAACTATCCCCACAGAAATAGAAGGGCAAGAAAGCCCTGTCTAGATGCTTTGTAAAATAACATAAGGGTCACTTAGTTGTACCTGGTGAAAGACCATGCAAACATTATTTAGGGGAGAGATTTTAAACTGCTCCTATTTTTATAGATAGGTTGTATTCATTTTACTAGGGCTTGCTGTGAAATTACCTATATAAAATACTATAGTATCCATGATGCCTCTCTGGTCTCAGATATTGCCTCCATTTACAGCTGCCTGCATGCCCCTCTAAGGTGGCGCTATAATTACTTACTGTCTTCACGCACAACATAGATCTGTTACTGAAACTGAAAAATCTGTTGCCCAGCATGGAAAACACCATCCTTTCAAAGAAAATGGAGGGAAGGAAAAGAGTCATGTGCTGTGTGATATCCTTATACTACATGGAGGGAGAAGAGGGGCGATAAACACTCATTCACTTACAAGACGTCACAGCACCAAACACCAGGATTATGGTCATGTCACTGCACCTAAACCCGGTTTAAAGAGGCATTTCAGCTATGGACGGTACATTATTAAGTTAGTAGTCTTGCTGTAATTATACTATTTACAGGAAATTTGTAGAAATTCAATAACAATTAAAGCATTTATCAAACAGCTAAACAAGCAGAGCTTCCTATTCTGAGCACATCTACAGTATGTACCTCTGATCTGGTCCCAGCTGCTTTGCAATTTTTTAAATTCCAGTGTTACATCCCGCTCTGTGTACCACTATATATAGCTCCCATTGACCTAAATAGGGTCAGTGACGCCCATAACAATACATCAATATCATGCATAACTCTGAGTATCATGATGGCTTCGATTTTTTTTCTTCTACCTTGACCTAATTTACCATGAAAAGTTTCAGTATTGGAAAAATTCAGGCCCGGTACTACCAATAGTGACTGGTGTCAGTGGCGTAGCTATAGTGGTCGCCAGGGTCGCCATGGCGACCGGGCCCGACGCCGGTGGGGGCCCGCCGACTCCCCCTCCCCACCCCCTGTCACTCACAGTTCTCCCCAATCAGCTGCGATAATAACAGGCGGGTTTTGAGAACAGCATTAATCAGGCTGCATATTAAAAAACTCACAGGCAGTGCAGCGGACACCCTCCCTCCCAGGCCCCCTGCTTTCTAAAGCAGATGCTGAGGGCCCTGACAGACTCTTCCACTGACTGTGCAGCAGCAGGAGGCCCCAGCCGACCCTGTTACATGCTCCAGGAGGAGGAACAGGAACGATCTGCTGCTGCATATCTCATGCTGCTGATCGGTGGGGAGAGGACAGGATACAGCATACAGGGGGTTACAGAGCAGTCCTGTCCCCTGCAGAAGAAGCTCCTCCCACACAGTACCTAGAAAATACAGGAGAGGAGGACTTTGTAAGTGCTTCAGTGTAAAGAACTGTGTGTGTCTGTATGAGTATATATATATGTGGCTGTGTGTGTCTGTATGAGTATATATATATGTGGCTGTGTGTGTGTGTATGAGTATATATATGTGGCTGTGTGTGTGTCTGTATGAGTATATATATATATATATATATATATATATATATATATATGTATATATATATATATATATATATATATATATGGCTGTGTGTGTCTGTATGAGTATATATATGTGGCTGTGTGTGTGTCTGTATGAGTATATATATATATATATATATATATATATATGTGGCTGTGTGTGTCTGTGTCTGTATGAGTATATATATATATATATATATATATATATATATATATATGTGGCTGTGTGTGTCTGTATGAGTATATATATGTGGCTGTGTGTGTGTGTCTGTATGAGTATATATATATATGTGGCTGTGTGTGTGTCTGTATGAGTATATATATGTGGCTGTGTGTGTGTGTCTGTATAAGTATATATATATGTGGCTGTGTGTGTGTGTCTGTATGAGTATATATATATGTGGCTATGTGTGTGTGTCTGTATGAGTATATATATATGTGGCTGTGTGTGTGTGTCTGTATGAGTATATATATGTGGCTGTGTGTGTGTGTCTGTATGAGTATATATATATGTGGCTGTGTGTGTGTGTGTGTATAAGTATATATATATGTGGCTGTGTGTGTGTATGAGTGTATATATATATATATATATATATATATATATGTGGCTGTGTGTGTGTCTGTATGAGTATATATATATATATATATATATATATATATATATATATATATATGTGGCTGTGTGTGTCTGTATGAGTATATATATATATATATGTGGCTGTGTGTGTGTGTGTGTGTGTGTCTGTATGAGTATATATATGTGGCTGTGTGTGTGTATGAGTATATATATATGTGGCTGTGTGTGTGTGTGTGTGTATGAGTATATATATATGTGGCTGTGTGTGTGTCTGTATGAGTATATATATATATATATATGTGGCTGTGTGTGTGTCTGTATGAGTATATATATGTGGCTGTGTGTGTGTCTGTATGAGTATATATATGTGGCTGTGTGTGTCTGTATGAGTATATATATATATATATATATATATATGTGGCTGTGTGTGTGTCTGTATGTATGAGTATATATATATATATATGTGGCTGTGTGTGTGTGTCTGTATGAGTATATATACATATATGTGGCTGTGTGTGTCTGTATGAGTATATATATGTGGCTGTGTGTGTGTCTGTATGAGTATATATATGTGGCTGTGTGTGTCTGTATGAGTATATATATATATATATATATATATATATATATATATACGGCTGTGTGTGTGTGTCTGTATGAGTATATATATATATATATATATATATATATGTGGCTGTGTGTGTGTGTCTGTATGAGTATATATATATATATATATATATATATATATATAATGTGGCTGTGTGTGTGTGTCTGTATATATATATATATATATATATATATATATATAGTGGCTGTGTGTGTGTCTCTCTCTCTGTCCCTGTATGAGTATTTATGAAGCTGACTGTATGTGTACATAAGACTGTATGTGCCTCTGTGTACAGTATGTATGCATGCATGCCCCCCCCCGTATGGGTATGCCTGACTGTATGTGAACATAAGACTGTATGTAAGTGCCTGTTATACAGCGTCTGTGTGTCTCTGTATGCTTATATATGTGCTTGACTATATGTGCCTGTGTATATGTAATTGTATGTGTCTCTATGTATATCTATGTCCGTATGTGTATATGGGACTGTATGTACGTACCTTTGTGTACAGCATGTATGTGTATTGGTATATATGTGACTGTAATATGTATGTGCTTGTGTGTATAGCATATGCATCTCTAAATGGGTATATACGTGCCTGACCATATGTACTTATGTGACTGTATGTGTAAGACATAGTCACATAGAGACACACATATACAGTACATATACTCTGTACACACACACATATATATATATGCCTGATTGTCAATTCTTTGAGAGGACAATGGGACAGGCGAAATTTCAAGCAGCGTCTCCTGTGGGGACTCCGCTTGAAATTCTGCATCTTTTGCTCTGTGTGAACAGGCCCTAACAATATGATGATAATGAGCATAGATAGATAGATAGATACATAGTCAGCCACATTGCTGATCAAGCCTTATGTTACTATGTGAGCCAAACCAACAAACTTCACTGCCTGACTGTGCCTCATCAGATGGCATAGGGGGGGCCCCAAGCTAAAATTTGCACCAGGGCCCATCAGCCTTTAGCTACGCCCCTGACTGGTGTCCTTATGCTAATGCTTGAATTTCCTATACACCACAGGCAATGTTACATATCATAGCATCACACTGTTAGACATGGGTGTGCATTGGTGCATTGGTGTTAGTACAGCTCTTTTTGTGTGCCCGTAAAGTTACTGGAGCGCAGCGCAGACTGTAATTATTCCTTGTTCTCCTGTGCAAGTGATGTGCTGTGAAGAACGGCATGTTTATACAGTCTAAGTGTATAGATATAAGTGGGTATATATTCAGACCGCACAGTTTCCATGGATACCGGCAGAGATGCTGAGGTTATTGTGTTAATTCCAAGAATGCATCTGACAAATAAATACTTTACAGTACTAGATCTTGGCTATTTGGATGTTTTATTGAGCTGAACTTTGATCATCGGGGACTCCTGGTTCGGAGCTAATTAGATGGAGGGTGATAGGAACATTAGGAGAGGTCGGAGCTGCATTGCATTGTCTCCTTTAGTGCAAGCACTCGCCTCCCATTGCAGAAAACAGTATTTTTGCAATGCAGCAAATTTTATTGAGCTTTAGTGTCTCCTGGAACTATAGTTATTTTTATACCGAAAATTAACTAAAATACAGATTTCAAAATGTTTCATACATTACAATGAAGCATGAAACATTATAATGTGGAGCTGCGTTATCAGCACTTTTATTGGAATTGCTCTCCTTACACATGGGATTTATTCCAGTAATAGTGCAGGGTTGCCATGCTGAATCCTGATTCCTCACAGCTGCCCTGAATATTACTTCACTATGCAGGAAACATATATACACATATATAAGGGAGCTTATGGTAACCAGTTTCTGGAAAATTAGGCAACATTCTGATTATGTGTGATAGAGTCTGTAATAAAATTGTTTCAAAAAGTAATTTTTTTTTACTTTACACTTTGATATACGGTACCAGTCTGCCCATAAGGCACACACTGTACTGACCTGATGAAAGGGTTATGTATTTTTAACTATGCTATGTACTTTCTACTTCTTAAAGGGGCTTAGCCAAATAAAGTCAGGATTAAAAAAAACAAACAAACAAACATACTCGCCTGCCACAATCTCACCACCACTTCCCGCTTTTCAGTATTTCCTGGTCTAAGGAAGTGCCCACCACTGTGGTAAGCAGGGGCTGGCTGGCATATTTTAGCTTGGGGGGCAAGCACACAGCACTGGCCCATGAGTAGCAGGCTAGCGGTTGATCCTTCAAGGACCACTCTGGCCCTTACCTATTATTAAGCTCCCCACATCAGTGCACAGAAGGTAGATGGCCCCCCACTCCCATACTTCATCCAGCGGCAATGTTCCGACAGTTCAGATAACATCTTTGGCCCCTTCAGTCATTTTTGACCAGGCAATTCCTACTGTGCCCTGTGGAGGGGTCAGAAGTCACTTCCCTGTATAAGTCTAAAGGATGGTTCAGCACTGACACTGAACCGTCCCATAGACTTACATTGACAAAATGACTACTCGCTCCTTCACACAGAGCAGTAGGAATTCAGTAAGGGCTGAAGATGTTATCCGAACTGTCACAACATTGCCGCTGAAAGAATTACAGGTCCGGGCTGCCATCTACCATCCCTGCACTGATGTGGGGATGATAATAATAATAGGTAAGGGATGGGGAGGTCCTTTAAAGGGAACCAATCATCATGATTGTGCTGATATGATTTCCAGCTGCACAGTATAAATCTACTGTGCAGCTCCCCAAGGCTTCCAGTTGTGTCTACAGACGTATCTTTACATCGGGTGCGAGGCCGGGAGAGGAGCGGCAACTAGTTACTCGAACTGCTTGGTATTCGAATGAAAATTTACCCAGAAGTAGTGTTTGGAATTCAAACTTTGCTCGGTTTTCGAACGTTTTTCTAACGTTTTTGCGAGCGTGGATGGTGGATTGTACCTGGCGAGTTAAGCAGTGGGGAGGCTTCACATACAGTACAGTGCTGTATAAGCCTGCTGGAGTGCATATACAGTGCAGTAGTAGTACAGGCAGTGCACCACCATCTCCCATACATTACAGTGCTTGGATAGGGGGGGACGCTATACAGTAAAGGATGGGTGAGGAGTTGGTGACTACTGTACTATAATTGCTGGTTCTGATGAACATTTCTTATGTTTAATGTCCTGTACAGTATAGTGCTGTTCTGTACTGTACTGTAGTGATTATACTGAGCACTTATCAGTGTAATAAATGAGTATTGTAGGTAATTATTGGTGGCTGCTGGAACCAATTAATCACATTTACATTATTTCCTATGGGAAGACACTGCTCGTTTTTCAAACTGCTTGGTTCTCAAACTGCCTTCCGGAACTAATTAAGTTCGAGAACCGAGATACCACTGTATTTGGTTGGGGAGCCACCTGTGATTAGTCACGTCTCTCTGTCTGTCAATGTAGAAAGCTCCTACCTAATTTTGGGGCCCTGGGCACTCTACGCAGCAGACTTTCCCAGGCTATAGGCAGGGGGACAGCAGTGGTAAGATCACACTCTTACAGCCTGCCAGCCAGCAGGAGTTCAGTGGGGCTCTTTCCTCCTAGTGCTTCTCTTTGGTGGGGACAGCTGAAGCATAGTTGCTAGCATTTAAAATCTTTTTCCAGGGGCACTTAGGCTTTCCCAATGAGGGTTGTGGCCTATTGTGGGTGTGGTATGTTGGGTGTGGCCTGTTGTGGTTGTGGTATGTAAGGTGTGGCCTATTGTGGGTGTGGTATGTAGCTTGTCATTAGTCTTGATTTTATTTCAAAATTTTCCCTATTCTTTTCATTGTATGGACCTAACACATGAGAACAAGATGCTGACCTCTATTATACTGAGTTCAAGATGCTGGGAAAGCTGGGTTACCTCCATCAAACCATATGAAATATACTTGTACTCGGATAGTGCCATTGTCTTTCATTATATTTTTAGATCCATTTACATAGTTCATACTTACATATAAATTTATAGTATTGATAGAGATAGTTCCATTGAAGTGAATGGTGCTGAATTTTAATAATACATACAACCTGAGGACAGGTGGGGTGCTGTTTTTTGCAAGAACTAATGTTTCTCTAATCCTGGATAACCCCTTTAAATATTCTCAGCTTTATGTAAATATACACTTTAAGGTGAAGTTCACACGTGCATTGGAAATTCCATCGTGCAGATGGACCCATCAGAGTCATTGTGGTTTGTCAGGCACTATCATTGTCCATTGTGTAATGGTTTCAACACTGTTGTTATTCTCCTTTCTCTGTCCTGTGACATAAATAAGAGGGCAGATGTGAACCAAGCCTAATCTACTACCCCATGTTTAAGAGTAGAAGTCACTGACACCAATATACTCTCTGCACCAGTTGTTATAAATGGCCTCTTATACATTATGAGAAAAGATAGGCTGCTGTGATACCAAATGGTATCTAAACATAACAGGATATATTGCAAAAAAAAAGATAGACAGATTGTGGTAGAGGAAGATACTCATCCCGCCTCTGCATGCAGCTGAGTATTTGTGTTGTGTATCCATAGCAATTCTAGTGTCTCGTAAGAAATAAGAACTGGTGCCGTCTAATAACGCAAATAACTGCTGACCCTGTAAGAGGTCTTATTAGTTCCTCAATACGGCAAACTGTACGCGATTATTACATTCAACCTTAGGGCAAATGAAGTCCTAACCCAACTAAAAATGTGAAAAGCCAGATGTAACTGATGTCTCCAGCTTGTTATACTTTCAAGGGTCCGGGGGTCTGAGCTATGAGGCGTTTCTAGGTGGGACCCTCACAATGGCGAGCTGCATTCTCCTCCACAGGGAGACATAGGGGTGGGTAAAAGGGTTTGCCCCTCTGAATTGGCTTTAGTCATAGCCAGTCAGTGATTCTGATTTCTAGTCCTCAGCTATCCCCAATAAGTCATAATGTGAGGATAACCCATACAATGAAGATCTATAGTGATACACTCATTATATTATATCACCTGTAAAATCAATCCCTAAAACATCAGCTGTGCGGACCGGGGGTAGCAAACGCATAAGTCAATCCGGGGTCAAGGATATTTAAAGGGATACTCCTGAGAAGAAAAGTTTTCAAACCAACTATTTAAAAACTCAAGTCTTTCATTGCTTATTTGCTGCTGTATGCCCTGCAGGAAGAGCATATTCTATCCAGTCTGACACAGTGCTCTCTGTGTCCACCTCCGTCTGTATAGAGCAACAGCAACTTCCCATATAAAACCCCTTACTGGACAGTTCCTGACATGAACAGAGGTGGCAGCAGAGAGCACTGTGTCAGACTAGAAAGAATATGCTACTTCCTGCAGGACATACATCAGCTGATAAGTACTGGAGGGATTGAGATTTAAAAAATAGGAGTAATTTACAAATCTGTATAACTTTCTAACACCAGTTGATTTGAAAACTATTTTTTCAGAGTCATACATCCAATATCATCACATGACTTTTACCCTGGTAAACTGTATAAATTCTTCTTCCACTTTTGAGGTCAATTAGATTACAAGCACCGTGTGTATATTGCAAAATGTTTGGGGCACTTCCTGCTACCTAAAGGTTTGCACACAGCGACATTTGTCTCGTGTCCATAATTCTGGTTTCAGGAATATTTTTAATGTTTCTCAACATTTTGCTGAGATTCCTTTGCTACATACCTGTGAGCCCAATAGTCCTAATCATTGCTTGGATCTTATTTTGCATTAGTAAAATATTATTTATTGCAACTTTATATTTTTATGGAATTAAAGGGGTATTCCTGCAAATATATATGTTTTACATTTCTTGAATTAAGTTATATAACTTTATTATTACATAAAAATGGATGTCATTTTAAAAATTAATAAACAGACATGAAAAAACGTTGTGGTAACATGGCCAAGGGCAGCAGTACGGGGCAACATGGCCCCTATGCTGCCAATGGCTGTGTTGGGAACTGCAGGGCCCAACACAGCTACATATCTCTAGCCCTAAGGGCCCTATTCCACCGGACGATTATCGTTCAGATTATCGTTAAATCGTTCAAATCTAAACGATAATCGTTCAGTTGAAATGCAGTTAACAATTAACGACCGAACGAGAAATCGTTGATCGCTTTATAAGACCTGGACTTATTTTTATTGTTGCTCGTTCGCAAAACGTTCGCAAATCATTTGCATTGAATAAGACGTCGTTCAGTCGTTCGCAATAGATACAAACGCAAACGATTGCAGTTACAATCATAAGTAACGATTATCGCTCCATGGAAATGAGTGAACGTTTTCAGGTCTTTCTCAATAGCGGTCATTTGAGATTGTTAATCGTTAACGATTATGATTATGCCAACGATAATCGTCCGGTGGAATAGGGCCCTAATAGTACTTTTACACGGAGCGATAATTCGCCCGATCGCACGATTAACGATTTTGAATGAACGATGTTTTTTTTACAACGTTCAGCGTTTAGACGGAACGATACATCGTACGAACTAATCGTTTTGCGATCGCTTAAGCCTATCTCACACATAGGGGAAATCGTTGGAAGACTGTTTACTGAACGATCTGCGAATTTTTTGCGAACGATCAACGATGATTTAAGAACATGTTGAAAGATCAAAATGAACGATTTCTCGCCTCGTTCGCAGCGTTTACAAGGAACAATTATTGCTCAAATGCTATCGTTATCGTGCAAAAACTAACGATAATCGTTCATTGTAAAAGGACCATAAGTCTCCCCTTATGTGTATTCCAATGCATGTTAGCATTAGAATAGACATTACACTAGGGGGGGAAGCTGTCTGTATCTCCAGCACTGCAGGTGTGCCAGCCTATAGCAGAACGAGTAGTGATTGACACTAGAGATAAGCAAATTTACAGTAATAACAAAGCAAAGTGCTTCATTATCTATGGAATCCACTCATCAGCCTGCTTCCATTTAACTGACTGCCGCTCTGTGCTGCTCCTGCCCGGATGCTGGGAAAAGCTGGATCCAGTCCTGGGAAACTAAGAGAAGGTTATTGAGAAGCTGATGAGCAGATTTAAAAAATAACAAAATGCTTTGCTTACTAAAAATTCGCTCATCTCTAATTGATACTTCTGCTTCACTGTGCCGTGGCTGCAGTGCTAGTGACACAGGCAGCTTCCCCAAGTCTGATGTCTATTCTAATGCTAATATGCATTAGCATGGACATCAGGGAGGTTCAGTATCGCTAGCGCTATCTAAAGGCTCTTTTACACGGGCTGATCTGAAGGAGCAAGCAAGACCTGTCAAATCAGCACTCCTCGTTCTCCACTTACTGCTGGCAGGGGCGGATTAAGTTTACCATAGGCCCCGGGCTGTTCACCAACCCTGGGCCCCCCACCCCACTGTAACTATGGCAGCACTAGCCTGGCGTTCATAGTACAGGACAGATAATGTCATGATGTCCTGACTTGTGCAAAATTGGCAAATCATGGCGGAAGTGTAGCCAGGAGACAGTACACCACTGAAAGTATAAGTCTTTTTGGGTGGTCATGGGCCCCCCAGGAGCTCAGGGCCCCGGGCTGCCGCCCGAAACGCCCCTATTATGATCCACTACTGACTGCTGCCGCTAGTACATGTGCCAATGGCAAGTGGGTGAGAGCGGGGGGGCCAGGGGACCTGTGGGAGGGGCTCCCCGGATGATCTTTAGATTGTCCAGGTGGCCCATAGGAGATAGCGGTGGTCTGCTCCCAGCATTCCTATTACATAGAGTGATGGCCAGCAGACCGTCACTATTGTCGTAATTTTTTTCATTATGTTCTAACACAAGGACCAGCCGACATTGTGCATGCCGACTGATTGTTGCCTTTTAACACTAGCTATTATCAGCCGTAACAGCCTATATGCAACTAATAATAGTTTGGTGTAAGAGGGTCTTAACTGTGTTGGGACCAGGGCTTGCCTGGACACAGCCATCGGTGACAGAAAAGTGACCATGTTGCTCCTTACAGCTTACACCACTTTAAAAATGTTAAAAAGTTTTTTTTTTGTTTTTTTTTTAATTATTTGCCAGAATACCCCTTTAATTATGTGTCACAGTTCTATCTTTCATTGGTCTCTATGGATTTGGTAGGGGTTGAGGGAGATGAGGCACCAAAACAGAACAACAAAGACTTAATTTACAGCTACATCACCGGGCTATCTCCCCTGAAGTCAGAACTGACCTCTCTGACCTTTGAATACCAGTTTTCACACATGTCATGCTGTGTAATCCTTTGTTCTCTGCTCTCTGCTGGCGACTAATCTCCCTCCTCCCCCCTCCCCTCTCCATAGGTTAGACAGGGCTCGACTGATGTAAAAGAGTCAAGATTTCCTGATAATGAGCAGTGAATGAGAGAGAGGGGGGGGGGGACCTGGGGAAAGTCTTTTTAAATGCAGATAATGGCATATTTGCCTAATAAACCCAATTATAAAGTTTCTTAAAATTGTCTGTACTATTGATCGCTGCAAAAAAAAATAAAAAAATACGACAGTGACACTGCGGATTAAACTGGATGTATAACTAAGTTTAAAAACTTTGTTTTTGTCAGTCGGCCTGGATGCTGATTCCCCTTACTATCACCAGAACAAGCAGGGAGAAACACTCATCTAAGCGATTCTCTCCCCATCTCTGCAAGAGACAGGCTCCATAGACATACTATAGAATCCACCTCCTGGAGAGAGACAAGGAAAGAAGCACTCAACTTAGCGTTTCTTCCTGCTTGTCCTAGTGATCAGTTGGGGTCTGATCACCCAGACCCCAACTAATCAAAGCATGTCTCTATATTGTGTCAAAGTTTTTCTTGACAATGACACTTTTTAAAAAGTTTTTTTTTTTTTTAAATAAAGCTTTATTATGTATAAAAGAAAGTTTTGGGATGGCTTTGGGGAGTGTTTATGTTTTTGTACTTATCACAGACTTCCCATTATAGTCATATGGTGCCATATGACCACCAGCACAACACATGGTAGACAAGAGAGTGCTGTGCAGTCCGAGTAATAGTGCAGATCTGTTAGTGATGCAGCAGAGACCTGAGATATAAGACGGCTGGGTGTAAGGGAATAATGCTGAATAATCCTGCCCCGTAATGCTCATTTATGCCTTCCTATTATATTTTCTCCTTTTATACCCTGACTCATAACTCATAGAAAAAAACATGCTGCAAACAGATGTAAATACACACACCCTCTCTTCTTAACCACAACCACAGGGCATGTCCTCTTCCCTGACATGGAAGGCGGGTGTGTGCGGTGAGTTATATTGAGCTGTTAGAAGTTTGGGGACACTGTCACTGCGAGGAGGCGATGCTTTAAGGTAGGAGCTCTCAGCCCCTTAAGTAGCCAATTTATTCTGAAAATAATGGTTACTCCCTGACAACAAGCTTATAGAATAGGGAAAGCCCAATGGCAGCAACATCTCTACCTCCAGTTGGTTTCATGTGACAACAAACATAATGACAATTATGGAGTCAATCAGCGCAACATAAGAAGAGCCTGGAGGGTCAATAGACAATGACTTGTTACCACAAACGTGCTTTAAGTGGTCAGGGACGTTGTGTCTTGTCTTACAGCTGTAAGATGTTAAGTGTTAGTTTCTGTTAATCTGGTGAAGAAGTGTTGGGTTACATGTAAAGCAGCTGCGTACTGTCATATTGGGTGATGCCTGACTGTATTATCAGTCCTGTATATACTGAAGAGGACATGGACTGTTCACATATAGAACATACTCAGCTCTGCTGTATCTAAATAAGGGACTGGTATTTACTGGGAGCACAGTCTATGAGGAAAGAGTTCCTGTAAAGAAATGTATAACTATAGCAATATGAGTAAGTGTTCTCTTTATTTTCGTCTGTGTTGACTGATATAATAGAACAATTCTTGAAGGGATGATATGGTTAGACAATAAAGGGTTTTACATGAAAAATACTGAGGGTCTCATAGGTAGGAGTCTGACCGCTGGAATCCTTACGAATCATGGGGGGTCCCTTGTCTACTTTTTTTATCCATATCAATATCCTCTCCCATCCCTTCATGAACATGTGTCTTTTTGAACCATACTATGGAGCGGTGCTCAGACAGTACAACACTGATCCATTCTACTCTGGGGGCTAGAAAAATACAGCTGAATACAGTGCACAGCTTTGTCCAGCCCATAGAGGTGAATAGAGAACTAGTGTGCAAGTCCCACCACCTCTCCACTCAAACAGGGGGACAGGAGACCTCTGTTTTGTGGTCAGTGGGGGTCCCAGCACTCTCATAACCAGCAGGTTAGTATCTGCAGGTTAGTATCTTTCATGGGAAAAAAAATTGTCAGCCTCATAGACATTAAGGGGCACATTTATAAAATGCGTACACTATGGGAAAGGTGGTGATTTTTGCACAGACCACCCGGTATGCCACATAGACAGCCTTTTTCTATAGCCCTAAATGGACTGGTCATTATACACTGTTCCCAGACAGTCTAATAGTGATTGGACCTATAAGTGCAGTATTTGGCAGGTCTGGGCTCCTAACTCTCTACATTCAATATGAAGACCCCAGATAACACTAATAACAAGAAAGTTTCACTTGCTGCTAATGAGACATTCTGTTCTGTTCACATAGAAACTGCCCTACTAGGATTCCCAGTGAGGACGCAGGCGTAATATAGAAGCTGGGGTTGTTATGGGAACTGAGCATAGATAATAGTAGAAATAACCCTAGGGATGTAGTACCCAATTCTTTTAGTGATGGACTGTGGCCTTGGAATATACTTAGAAGTATCATATTACATTTAGTGTTCATTTACAATATATGAACAATGGGGCAGATTTATCAAACATGGTGTAAAGTGAAACTGGCTCAGTTGCCCCTAGCAACCAATCAGATTCCACATCTCATTCCTTACAGACTCTTTGGAAAACGAAAGGTGGAATCTGATTGGTTGCTAGGGGCAACTGAGCCACTTTCACTTTACACCATGTTTGATAAATCTCCCCCAATATCTATTACCTATTAGAGTCACCCTCCCCTTCTATACAAAACTATCTGGTCAGCAGTATAATAAAGTCATGGTAGGCACCATCACATATTGTAGTCAAGGGTATAAATTTATTGGGAGTTAACTGGGAGTTATATATGACCACCCTCTGACTTATATAGGGGGATCTAATACTAATGCAAGAAGAAATAGGGTCACTGCCCCCACTTTACTCAGATGATGATGCACTTATTTTATGTACAGCCCCCTATGTGTAGTGCTGCATCTTATCCTCTTTCTTTAGACCCACTACCATGAGTATAGATTGGTTACGTTTCCGAGCTAAGGCAGAACTTAGAAGTTCTCTGGAATCATTTTCTTTATATTTAATGAAGACATTGTCCATTCTTCCTCACAAGAAAGTGCAGGTTTCTGATTCCCCAAATATAATGATATATAAGAGACTGCTGCTTTACAAGATGGGACAAGTCAATAATACGATTCCTCCCTGTTGCCCTGGAGGGATGAGAATACAAGAGCTGAGCGCTCATATCGATAGCATCAATTCTAGAGATGCACGAAGGGCGTGTATGGGAAAACGCATGTCACCTTTACTTCACTGTCTTCTGAGGAATTGGACATTTTATGGTATTTTTAGTGACATGTTGTACAACAAGGAGTAGGACAACCTTATTATGTAATTAGATATAGAAAAAAAACAAAGCAGGGTATAAACAATGGAGTGAATAGATGTCCATTTGTTTCAACCAACCTTTGTTTTCTCTCCCTTTGCATAGAGCTGATGGCAGGATTCCCTGAAACATAGCGCCCTGCAGTCAGGTTGTAGTCGTAGGCGACAATCTAGAAATGCGATCTGAGTCTATAACAACATATTAATAAAAATATGACCAACTTCAAAGGTGTTGTGCGTGGTAGAGAATTCCATTTTATATGCTGTATTATGACATATAAAGACAGCAGAGGTGGGAACACCACTTAAGACAATGCTTGCTTAGTGTCTAGAAAAAATTCTAACAATTTGTTACCGGTCAACCCAAGGATCTGGGATTATATTAATCTAAAGAAATTGTCAGGAGCTGTCCGGCTCCCGCACCACCAGAGCCAACGGCGTCCCTAGTTAACGGCAGGGTTGCTAGGGGTGCGGCGGCATCCTACTGTATAGCCATGGCCGGGGCTTTTCTGCACCTGGCTGAGCGGCACATGTGTTTAGCATTAGCTGTCACTGACTGGTGGACGTCACCGCCAGTAAGCTTGTGGTTTTTTTCTGGGGCTGAAGTCTCAGCACCAATCACGCTTGGGGCCCCATAAGTATCCACCCCTGTCTACCATACTCTGAGTGTTATCTTGACCTAGCATTATCTCCCTGATTTGTTATACTGGTATCTTGGACCTCCTGGCTTTGACTTTTGAGCACTATTTTGGAATAAGTTTTTGTGCTGAGCTGACCGCTAGTTATTGACCCAGACCTCTGACCCTGACAATGTCGCCCAGTTGTCCGCTGCTGTCAAGAGCAGTCGAGGCAAATAGGCAGGGACATTGGGGCGGGTGTCAGAGCCAGGGCTTCACCTGTCTTTTGTCACCCAGTCCCCAAGACCAGACAGAAATGTTCTAAAAACAAACACTACTTACCTCTTAAATCCCCCATCACTCCAGCTCTGATGCCCAAGTGCTCCCTGCAGTGATTGTATATTCTCCTGCAACTGCTCATGCTGTGTCATACACTAGGCTTGTGACCACCATTTGGCACATCGTTGCTCCAAGAGAATAAGCAAAGACTTCAGCGACCCCCAGAACACTGGAGTGGTGGGGGATTCTACAGTAGGGTAATGTCTAGTCTATAACGTTCCCTGCTGTTACGTTAATTAACTCCTGATAACCCCTTTATTTCTAATTGTAATTTGCAGTTTGCACCGAACTAGGGTTCATTAAAACCAAAGATAATAATATGGGATTCAGACAATGAACTAGAAGTAAAGGCTCGTAGTTATAGTAACATCAGCGGTAAATGGCCAGTGACGGAAAATTAAAGCAAACCTGGTTTCGTTTCCCATAGTAAAACCAATGACAGCTCAGCTTTTATTTAAAATTAGCAATGTGCATTAATAGTATGACCTAAGATAGGGACATGAAAAAGCTTATGCATGCCGGTATTTTCAAAAAGAGTCTGTTGTGACCTTAAGGCAAAACTTTTAGAACTGGTAAATTCGCTCCACTTACAAAAACTACATTTTACGTTGGGTATGCAACTGGAAGCCACTGGGTGTTTATGTCATGGCAAAAGTCCAGGTTGCCCAATGTCTTTAGAAAAGGAGCCAAGCCGAAGATGACTGTATTGCTAGAAAGTTGACCAGGCTGACCAATATGGAACTACAGGTGCCAGTTATTATGGTGTGGCATGTCAATTTGAATCGTAAGGCATACAGATTAAGTCTTCTTCGGGAGATAAAAACCAAACAAGAAACCAAAATGCTATGAATTTTCATTGACTTGAGGGACAGATTCGAAGAGGACAAATTTACTGACCGGCTGGTGTTCAGCAATGAGGCCGCCTTTCACTTCAGCTTAAAGGTTGTTTGCCGCAGCATTAGAATTTGAGACTCAGAAAAACCCATATGTCCTTATTGAGCACCAAAATAAACGTGTTCTTTGCAAGTCTATAGTCCTCCCTTTTATGTTGAGGATACTGTCACTGGCCACTCCTGCCTCTACTTGGTAAAGGAATGGTTTTTGATCTGAGGCAACACATCGCTCAAGTAGTGGAGTCCATATCCAAGGATATGCTCACATATGTCTGGACAGGACTAGGCTACCGCCTGTTATGTTCTTTCAGTGATGAATAGAGGGCCATAATTTTGCACCATTCTTTTTGAATCACCCTCTATGCAAAATTTGCATGAGTAAAAGGGTCAATATAAGGCTTTGGGAAGAATTATTCACTGTACAACACTGTAGCACTTCATTGATTTATTACTGAAAGGCATTTCTATCATTGGTATAAAAAAGACTCTACAGTAAGTGGTTATACAGTAGAAAGCTTTAACACACTATCTATAATGGATATTAACAATGGAGAAGACATTAGTCTCATATGTATTTGTATTGAGAGTTAAAATTTGGAGGTTTATTTGGTCCCTCACTAAGTAAAACTGGTCACTACTACCCAGGGAGGATAGTTTTGCCGTATCTGGGAATAACTAGGTCTGAGAAATATAAAGACTGACAAACATTTTTCCTTTTTCAACCATTGTATATGTAATTGCTGGGATTGATTTGCTGTTTTTCCTTCATATTAAATATTTTTTCTTTAGTGAATTTCTTAGTGTAAATAGTTACATCCAAAAGCTTAGAAAACAGTCTAGAGCTGATCCTCCTCCAAGCTCTCACATATTCTCACATGGTTCCCACGCTTTTTATAAGCAATCCAACTAATACCGTCTTAGGCCATGTTCACACGGAGTGGCCAGTCTCTGAAAAGATCATCCCGGCCGATACTGCAGTACCGGCCAGATGATGCAGGGGCATCCGTGTGCCCCCGCATCAGAACTGCCCACAGCACACAATGAAGTAAGCGTCTGGAGCCGCTCGCTTCATTGTGTGAACAGACAGAGCTTTCTGCGGTGCTATTCAATGAATAGTGGCTGCAAAAAACTGACATGTCAGTTCTTTGTGGTGCCGCAAGAGATCCCGGCCGAAGCGTATACTATGTGTATACACTCCAGCCGGGATCCCATAGAAGGCTAAGCAGCGTAGCTTTTAGTAAAAAGTACGGCCGTTGTTGCAAAATAGGGTGAGGATGCTAGGCTCAGGGGGTCTGACTAGGAGCTTCATAATCACACTCCACTAAACATGATTCATGCCCCCTTAGCCTTCTGATTACCATTCCTCCAAGCCTAGCATTCCTCCCCATTATGTAATAGAGTTCCCACCCATCTGACTAAGCTGACTAAAGTAATGTATGGTCAACCAAATAGTAAAAACAATATACTTAGGGAAATGGGGGGGGCATCCTTTTTTAAAATCCTCTGAGGCTATAAAATAATTTTTGGTCAAAACTTTTTAGACTGGCTACTGGTACGCTTTAAGTTACTAGTACATATTGATATGTAGCTCCAAACAAAGCATTGCTCTGAGAAGCTGTGCTATATATATATATATATATACTCTAGAAAAGAGGAAGGCTTGCTGACAGCTGAGAAAACTATACAGTTACACCCAAATCCCAGCGGGGTCATGTGTGTATTCAAGGGTCACGCCGTAATGTTCAAAAACATATGCAAATTGGTGTCACATAGGGGGGCTCTTATAAACCAGAATATCAAGCCCCCTCTGAATTTATAATATTGGTAACACTTGATGTGGTCGTTCGATATCCGAATCAAGAAATGACTTGAGTGCTAGATGACTAATAACGAGGCTACCAAAATCTGAATGAAAGCATCCCGGCCTGTAGAAATACCATGCTAGGGAACTAGGCTATAATAGAGCTTTCTATGATGGATGGATAGATGGATGACACGGTTTATAATACCCAACAATGATAATTCGCTGGTGTATATGTCCTGACACAGCATCGGTTACATTACTCTGCCATAACACACTTCCAGAATGTTTCATTTATACAGGTGACACATCTTCGTATTATTAGCCACACATATTACCATCTCTCACTCGGTGGTGCCCCAGTTATATCACTTGTATAAACTGTTCTGCACGATGGTATACATTCCTGCAGTAATAAAATTGAACAAAAGGGGAAGCGATTGTTTTCTGTTGGCAGTTGCTTAGATCTCAGGAAACTAATTTCGTAAAGGAAATAGGATTATGAAACTATATTTCTCCATAAGCGACCTACCCATGTGCCCTGTACCCTTCATTAGCTCATATTGTTCTGCTTTATAATATATATCCTCCTAACATATCAAAGAAACCCTACTATATAAAACACCAACATATCCTGCCGTACTTTATGATCAATGAATCAAAAACATACAAAATATTAGGAAAATCTAACAAAATGAATAAACAATGAGATAAAAAGGATCCTGCCTGCAAATGGCTGCAGTCCACAGGAAGGGGAAAGGGGGGACTGGGGCATGTAGACGGTCCCTATCTACTGTTTCAATGGCCGGTTTGTTGCCTAAGGTCTCCTAATATGTCATTTTAAGTAAAACCTGCATTCCCTATGAATCAGATAAGTCTTAAGCATCTTTTTTGAAAACTCTGGACCAGATTTATAAAGCGTGTAAAATATACACTGGTTTAAACTGCCTGCAGCAACCAATCGCAGCTCAGCTTTCATTTTACCAGAGCTGAAAGCTGAACTGTGATTGGTCGATATGGGCAGTTTACACCAGTGAATATTTTACATCCTTTGATAAATCTCTTAAAATCCTAAGTCTTCCAGTACTTATCAGCTGCTGTATGTCTTGCAGGAAGTGGTGTATTCTGTCCAGTCTGGCACAGTGCCAAGGGCGTAACTACCACTGTAGCAGCCATAGAGGGGTAAAACAGCAGAGGCACTGGACAACCAGCATAGGTATGGGGGTGGGGGTAGATGTTTGGCTGTCACTGTTATATAAGGCACATGTGGTATGGGTTCATTGGTATGGAAGGCATCTGTGGCTGCCAGTATTATGGGGGAATGTAGCTGTAAAGGTTTAGCTTTGGCTGTCCAGGCATGATGGGAGTTGTAGAACCAAGATTCCCTGCTCTATGCTCATAAGAACAATAAAATGTATAAGAAATAAGAACAACCTCATATAGTGCCTGTCTAGCAGTGTGCCACATTGCTTTACCCTTCATTTGTTCCAGGAAAAACATGTGAAGTTCATGGATAAATATGCACCAGGGGCTATTTTCATCTCTAACATTTATGTGTGGTCCTGGTTCAGACCCCTTCATGCATCACCTAGCGTAACAGGTCATCCACTAATAGAGTTCACCATAGCAGCTTTATAGGAACCCCCCACGGTACTTATGTGTGAATGGGGGCAGTAGAGACTTGCCATTCATTCTGCACCATGAATTCTAGGCTGAGATTGCTCCTTAATCCGAATCTTAGAGGTTCTAGAGGCAGAAATAGGAATACGCTTTTTTAGTTTTTAACGTTACATTGTATTTTGTCCACACCTCACTGATTTTCATATGGGTGGGGGACATGACAACGACAACAACAGAAAGTTCACACCGCTGACACAAAGTGAAGAAAATACTGTGTGAGGCAGGCAGGGCAGTTTCATGGTGAAGAAATAGTGACAAACAAGAAGTAACCATAAACGGCAAAAGTAATAACATAAGTGATTCTGGATAGCAACCACAACGACGTTACATCTGTATCTGAGCGAGCTTTATCCTCTCTGCTATAGGACTGGAGGCTTGGCAGACACACCCCATGTGATCATTTGTAGCCCTTTGTATGCCAATGTTGTTACTTTCATATTAAGGATAGCATTCATTCTAAATACAATGGTACCTTGGTTTAACCCTTTAATGACAGAGTCAGTTTTCATTTTTGCGCTTTTTGTTTTTGCGTGTTTAAAAGGCCATAGCACTTGCATATTTTCACCTACAGACCCACATGAGCCCTTACTTTTTGGGACACCAATTATACTTTGCAATTAAAGACTTCACTTTTCCATAAAATATGGTGCGATACCAGAAAAAAAATTATTTGTGCAGTGAAATTAGGGAAAAAAAAGGTGCAATTCTTTTTATTTTGAGGGGTTTCGTGTTTACGCCGTTAGCCCTATAGTAAAACTGACACATTAGCTATGTTCCTCAAGTCAATAAAATTACAATGATATGTAACTTGTATAACTTTTATTTTATTTGATGGCTTTAAAAAAATTAAAACCTTTAAAAAAAAAACATAAAATGTCTTTAAAATTTCCATCCTTATAACGCTTTTATTGTTTGTGGGGCTGTGTTAGGTGTCATTTTTTTTCGCCACAATCTGTTCTTTGTTTCGGTACCTTGCTTGCATATATGCGACTTTTTGATCAGTTTTTATTACATTTTTTCTGCATTTGATGTAGACAAAAATGTGCAATTTTGCACTTTGGCGGGTTTTTGAGCTTACGCAGTTTACAGTGCAAGATCAGGAATGTGATAATTTAATAGTTTAGGCGATTACGCACACGGCGATACCAAATATGTTATTTATTTATTTTTATTTATAAAATGGGGGAAAAGGGGGGTGCTTTAAACTTTTATCAGGGGAGGGGATTTTTTATTAATAAAAACACTTTTTTTCACATACAGTAATTAGAAGCCCCCTGAGGGACTTTTATATACGCAGCACTGATCTCCCATTGAGATCAATGCTGTGTATATAATAGAGCAATGAGCCATCAGATCACATTGACTGCCGAGCTGGGATCAGCGTCATCCAGACAAGGGATCTCCCCTCAGCGATCGCATCTTGGGGGGAAATAAGGGAAGACACCAGGGATAGGGAAGCAAGCACTATTTAAATGCAGCGGTCAGCTTTGACAGCTGCATTTAAATATTTAATTAGCTGGGAGCGGCGATCGGCTGCGATGGCTAATACCCTTGGTCCCCAGCTGCACATAGCAACAGGAACAGGAGTGTGGAGGTAATCTCTTTATAGCTGTAACCCCTCTCTCCCTGGACAGAGAGTGCCGCTTTGCTGTGTTCACATATGCCCTACTTATTCCTTCATGCTCCCTGCAGTCTCTTGTCTGCCCTTGTGTTTCCCATCCTTTCCATTCCTGCTATAATATGCCTGCATTCACACTCAACTATACACACTTCTGCTATAATGTGCCTGCACTCACACTCAGCTATACACACTGCTACTATAATGTGCCTGCACTTACACTCAACCATTCACACTGTTGTATAGAAAAGTTTCTGTCACTGTCCTCCTGCACAGCTCTGTGATTCTCACTTCCTGATTGGTCCATGCTGAACACCCCCCCTTCCCTATTGCTGTCATGTGACCAGACAGACTTCTGGCAGCAGCCCTGCTTCTCTATTCTCGCCTGTTGTACTACGCTACTGCATTATGGGGATCTGCAGTTCCATCCTGTATCTAGAAACTGCTGCTGTTTTTTCAGGTTTATGCACTTACTATACATTATACTTCACATGCTGATTGCTGTACTATACAGTAACTTATAATATGACATATCCAGCTTTTTAAATGTTTGTTTTACCTGTAATTCAGAACAAAAAAATCATTATTTTTGAAGTGTGGAACCAATTGTCTGCATTTCAATGATTCCTTATGGAAAAATTTGCTTTGGTTTAAGAGTGATTTGGATTACAAGCACGGTCCCGGAACAAAATATGCTCATTATCCAAGGCACCACTGTATTCTAATTTTACATATTATTCTAATTTTTGCAAGCAAAATGGATAGGTTGACGGGAATCTGCCATGGAGATCCTGGTATAATGACTCGGTGACAGGTCCATTGATTATAATCAGCCATGTTTAGAGAAAATATAACCCCAGTGTTATGTGCCAGCCTTGGGGAGAAGCGTCTGCCGGACAGCTCCACTTTGCTTATCTTGCTATGATTGACAGGCCTCTCGCTATTTTTGTATAGAAGGAGACCTGTCAATCATGTTGAGCCAGATGGGAGAAGCTTAAGGAATCTGCTATAACCCACTGTTATAGCTATGTTTTCTCAAAAATACTGCATTGCTTTAGACGTGTACATAGTGTAGGTGATTATAATCATCCAACCTGTTGCTAAATTATTCTGCAGTATGTTCTTGGCGACAGATTGTGTTAAATTCATGTGATTTTACGATTGTTTGTGAAAGAAGGAAGAAGAAATTATTAAAGAGTTTTACAATTGGACATAGAAGGCTAAGGTCGGAACTCAGTGCAAAACCCACACCCAACCTGAGGACAGAGAGAAAGTAGCTATGTTGATTTAAGCCTGGATAAGCCCTTTAAGTAGAAAAATAGGATATGTGGCAAGCCTGCCAATAACATGTTGTATATTTCCTATCTTTTCTTATAGCTGCCTCAACTTTAGACCACTCCAAGCTGAGCAATTGGCAACAGCAGCCTGTAAACGTATTCCTGACATCGAAACGTCCTCCATGTGTAGAGGAGCTTCACCAAGAAGCTGAACTCAACCTACAGAGTCTACTTCAAGGTAAGAGAGACTATATCCATTCATTATGTTGCTATAATAAGTCAGTTATGTTATGTGCTCCTTGGTCATCCACCATATACATGTATCCCCATTCATATCATGTCATAAATTCTTTCCACATTTGGACAATGCCATACAAGATGCAGAAGAAGACTGGCATTCCTGCTGATCCCACCACCTACCCTCTGAGCATGGTACCCTCAGCCCCTTCCCGTAATTTAGGAGAGCTATATGACCCTCCAGCTATTACCCAACACAGATTTGCTAACATTGCTGTCAATGTGGAGTAGGGCAGTCCTGTGTATAGGAAAGGATAGCTCGACCTGATCATTCTCCTCTATAGTATACATACTCTTGCATTTGGAATAGGAACAGGGTGCATATCTGTGGCAAGTAGAATAAGATTTTGTTCACTAGATGACATGGTTGTCAGATATAATTGCTGCTGTAAAGAAGGGACATTTGTATATGAAAACATTTTATCTTTTACATGTATAGTAATACTTATATAATAAGCTTATAGGAGATGTGACCAGCCTGTTGGTGTCTATTAAGATTTGTCTACACCAGGGATTTGTCTGGAGACATGAGATGCCTTCATAGTGGCTGCACTGAACCATGCATTACCTTACATACTATGTTATGTACATGGGCAGCTGGGGAACGCACAATATCCATCAATCATGTAACATAGGTCCTATTAAAAAAGAAATAATTCAAAATAATAAGTATTACTTTCTTCAAGATCTGAGAACTTAAGGACCTAAGTAATATACCATCAATGCCATTGCTATAGTATAAAAATAATTCTTTTACAGTCATTACATGTGTTCCACAGAAACCATCCCTTTACTAAGAATTTGCAGGAAACGAACTACAGGAGTTATTTTGCTGAAGCACAACGCTCAGCCTTGGTTATGGGTCTCTGGGGGGACGCGATGTTAAGGACACAAGCCACATTTCTTCCTTTCTCACCAATACAGTCAGCAGTTTTTCCAATCAGTAACTTTGCCAAGAGGCCTCATTCACATCCGAACTCCCCAGTAATTCTCTCCTTTGTTTTCACTGTGCTGTATATTATAGCTAATGTTCTGCAGGGACATCATAAAAGAGAATAGCATGAAACTGAGAACCTATAAGACATACATTAATGAACCAGATGTGTGAAATGGGCCGCCAACTGGACAGCCCGAAAATAAATAGAAGAAGCCAAAAAAAGTGGCAATTATACAGCAAGTGCTAAGAAACCAAAAAGTGACTTTATATACTGTAATATACATTCATGGAAATAGATCTTCAATCAGTGTAAGTGTCAGCTCATTGGCAATTTCTTGTACATAACATACAGGAACATACAGTGTATTATGTAGAACCAGTGCTGGACTAGCCCACCGGAGGACCGGAGAATCTTTTGGCAGGCCCCCAGATTAGAACCTGCACAAACACTGACTGACACGTTGTTTCTCACAGGTTCTTCATTGGTGGGCCCCCAAGGATCATTTTCTCTGGTGGGCCCCAGATACCCCAGTCCGACACTGTGTAAAACCTTCTTGTAGAAAATGTACCATTGCACATTCAATGAGGCCTCAGATCTATGGCTGATGAACAGGATTTTAGAGGACTGAAACAAATATAGCCCAACGTTAGTCAGAACAGGGGGGTGGCAGGGGCTTCAGATGAACAGAGCTGAAGTGCAATCCCAGTAAGCACAGTTGCTCCTTCATTCTGCTGATTATCAGGGGATCCTGTAGTCAGACCTCCGCCACTTAAAGATTGATAACCTATCCTTATGCTGCGTCTACACGTAACGATTATCGTGCGAATTTGCGCGATAACGATCAAATTCGAACGATAATCGAACGTGTAAATGCAGCGAACTATTAAACGACGAACGAAAAATCGTTCGTTTTGATCTTTCAACATGTCATCAAATCGTCGTTCGCAAAAAATTCGCCGATCTGCGTAAACAGTAGTCGAGCGATAGTCCGGCCGCCCGCAGCTCCGCCCGCAGCCCCCTTCGCTGGCTTAATCGCCACCCCCGCCGCTCTGATCGCCGCCACCGCCGCTATGATCGCCACCCCCGCCGCCGCTCCGGTCGCCCCCCCCCCCCCCCTGCCGCTCTGATCGCCACCCCTGCCGCCGCTCCGATCACCCCCCCGCCACCGCTTCGATCGCCCCCGCCGCGAGCATACATTACCTGCTCCGCGTAGCAGGTTTTCCGACATCCCCGGCTCCCCTCTTCAGTGCACTGATTGGCTGAAGAGGGGAGCCGGGAATTTCAAATGGCTCCTCTTCAGCCAATCAGTGCTGCCTTGCATTGATTGGCTGAAGAGGGGAGCCGGGAATTTCAAACGGCTCCTCTTCAGCCAATCAGTGCTGAAGAGGAGCACTGATTGGCTGAAGAGGAGCGGTTTGAAATTTCCGGCTCCCCTCTTCAGCCAATCAGTGCACTGAAGAGGGGAGCCAGGGATGTCGGAAGACCTGCTACGCGGAGCAGGCAACGTATGCTCGCGGCGGGGGCGATCGGAGCGGTGATGGGGGGGCAATCAGAGCGGCGGCAGGGGTGTTGATCGGGGTGGCGGGGGTGGCGATCAGAGCGGCGGCGAGGGTGGCGTTCGGGGCGGCGGGGGTGGCGATCGGGGCCGGGCTGCGGATGAGTGGGGGACTGGGCTGCGGGCGAAGGGCCGGGCTGCGAGCAGGGGGCCGGGCTGTGAGCGGGGGGCCGGGCTGCGGGCGGGCGATCGCAAAACGATTGCAAAACGATTTTTTCCGTACGATATATCGTACCATCTAAATGCTGATCGTTATTAAAAAAAAATCGTTACTCCAACATCGTTAATCGTACGATCGGGCCAATTATCGTTTTGTGTAAACGCAGCATAAGTATAAGATATTTATAAATGTCTAAAGGGTCACTCCAGCATGGGTAAACTTTTGATATAGTACTGCAGTTATATAGAAAATAATAAAGAAGCTATTCTTATCTTCTTGGTGATTTAATAAAAACTTAAAGATTCCATAATTTCTGGATGCTGTCAGATCTCCTTTCTTGATGTCTCTGTGACATGCCAAATGTTCTTTTTAAATGACAGAGACACTTACAATTTCAATTACTGACGGCTAAATGTTCATACATTAAACTGATATGTCTTCCTACTGCTATGTTAAACTGCTTTGTCTTCCATAAACATGTGCCCTGAATGTGAAAAAGATAGTATCCCACTGCCAGACAGCTCTAGCAACAGCTTATGTACATAATGTACATGGTGTATGGGGTTTCTTTAGTTTTGAGAAACCCCTTTAGGTTCAACATCATGAATACTTCTCCTATGTTTAATACCAGGGCCGGACTGGCTATCTGGCCTTTCGGGCAATTGCCAACGGGGGCCACTCCCCTGCTTGGGGCAGGCTCCTCTGCCTTCTTGATCCTGTCTGCACCTAAGTCTGTAGAGGGCTGTGTAGTACAGATGCATGCATTAGTCCTCCTTAATACAGGGGGTGCTGCGGGGCCTCTCTGCAGCTTCTACCGTGGAGTGCTCTACACAATGGACGGAGCCTACATCTGCCCTGTTTATTACTGTCCTGCAGTCTGGATGGGAGAATGGAGGATGTAGGGAAGGCTTCAGCAGGAGCAACTCTATTTGCAGTCCCATCCGCTTCTGGAAGACCAGTGACTTCTGTAACTATTCATGGGCTGCTGTCTTTAGAAGACTGTGGGTTCAGCAAGGAAAATAAGTGTATACATGTATGTGTAAATGCAGAGTGCATATGAATGTATGTATGTATGTATATGTAGTGCATATGGATATGTATGTAGGTACGTCTGTATATGCATTGTGTGGCTGTGTTAGTGTGCGTATGGATGTGTGTGCACATGCAGTGTGTGTATATGTTTGTCTAAGTGTGCATATGGATGTGTATGTATGTGTATTGCAGTTTGTGTAAGTAAGCAGGATTAACAATGTTAAATTCTTACCTTCTCTGTGGCGCACGCCGGCCGTAACCCACTGATGGGGGGGCGCAGATTACTGCGCCATGCCTGAGCTAGAAAAAAGGGCTGGCCAGCTTTACTAACAGGTGTGCGCCTCTAGTAAATCCAGCCTGGGAAATAGGGGCAGGGTTTTATTTGGTGGATAGTGGATAGATACCATTACGTGTAAAATGTAAACTTACCACCTCTGTAGTGTGAGTAATACGTAGATCATTGCTGCAGCTTACCTAGAGTTTACGCAGTCAGTTCGACTAGTTGGAGAGAAAATTAGCTGGGAACTTCTTATAGAAAACTGGTGTTTATAACTAGTGCTGATCCTTCTGGGACAAGGCTTCTCTTATCGGGCTAAATCTGGGTTCTCATTACATTTTGTGTCTGTGTTTCAAAGGTTTACACCTGATAAGCCCTCTCTGCGTTTTTCTTAAGTTTGTGTTATATTGTATCCGAAAATTGTGCCCAAAAACAATGAAAAATTGTCCTGCAAAACAGGAGCTCCTAGCTAAAGCAATGTACAGCAAAATCAAACAACGTTTTTGGTTCACTTTGTATTTCTAAGCTCTTCCATTCATTTCCCATGATAATCTCTCCTTCATCCACAAATATTTTGCAGTCCGACACCTGTGAATATTTTGTAAGACTTCAGCCAGCTTTGTGTTTCCCTGGTGGAAACATAAACTAAAGATAAGTATAGGAGAGATGCAGGCGACGTAAGCGGTCGCTCTGACATTTATAGGAACTTGCAGCATTCAGCAGTTGTTTGTTCTTCTTCTGCCCTGACAATATCCCTTTGTCATCATCTCTTGTCATTTCATGTCCAAAGGCAGCACAGGCCATACGACACATCAGAAACAGGTTGTGTAGGCAGACCTTCCAGGGAGAATAGGGGGTGGGGTTTTAGCCAGAAGTATTATAGTCAGGAACAAGCGCACAACCTTGGAGTATCCATAGTCCAGTAGTAGGGAACCTTGGCTCTCCAGCTGTTGCAAAACTACAACTCCTATCATGCCAGGACAGTTAAAGGTCAAGGATGGCGCTGTTTCTTGCATAACCCCTTTAAAAATTACAGCTTAGGGCTCAGTCACACTAGCGTTTTTCTTTCTTTCTAACGGATCCGTCCATATTAATTAAACGGATGAGCATAAACTGATTGCAAAATGTTCATCTTTTTTTAATGGTCCGTTTGTATTTTGGCTTAAAAAATCTGACTTTTGAACATCAGTTTGCATCCATTTGCATCAGTCAGCATCCGTTTTTCTATCCGTTTATTTTTCTTCTTTGCTTTCTTGCTGCTTCTGCGCATGCTCAGTGCAAAAACGGATGAAAAAAACGGATGTGAACGGAAATACCTTCCGTTTTAGATCCGTCCTCATTGACTACAATGTAAAAAAAAAAACGGAAGTGCACTTTCCGTTTGTGATCCGTTTTTTTAAGCGGAAAGAAAAATACTGCAAACACTATTATTCTTCAGTTCAAAAAAACGGATCTTGAACGGATTGCATGCAAACGGAGCACAATTAGGGCAAACGGAGCACACTAAAATATCATGGGAATCTATGGGGATTTTAACGGATCCGGACAGTTTCCGTTTTGCTTACTCCAAAACGGAAAAGGTAGACGGAATGGTGCCGGATGGTCAAACGCTGATGTGAACGTAGCCTTACAGTGCAAAAGACATCACACTGCTTCATGGATGAAAACATAAGATCTATATGGTTTACAATCTGGTGATGGAAAGCAATGTTATCTTAAATATAGGTTTGTTTGTTTTTTTATTTAGTTAAGCAAAACAAAATTGATAGAAAGGAAGAAAAAAAATTTAAAAAAAAAATAAAATCATTGCAGCGTGTACCTTTTAGTAAATAAGGGGTAAATGAAGGCGGGGTCTAAGTTAAGACTGGCATACGAGTACACCAGTTTTAATAAATGTCCCCCATAGAGTAAAATTTGAGGAAAAGTGATATTGAAATCATAAGATTGTATGTGTTGTCCAAGACTAGGGGTATCACTTAAGAAGAATAGGGATGCTAGGACATGGCTTTGAGGGACGTCATCAGAAAGTGGCCATGCGGATGTGGTGAACTGGTGTGGGAACTGGTGTTATGTTGTACAGAGCTAGCTGAGACAGTAGTGTTTTGGATATGTCACGTGGTCGGGTGACGTCACTAGCCTAATGTCTCTAGAGTAATCCACATTCTTTGTCACCAAGCTGTTTTAGTGATACAAAATTCTATACCCAGAGGGATACATATACAGGATCATGATCACCACCAAAAAGCCGATCAGCACAGTGCTAAGAAGAGATTGGTAGATACTTAAGTAGAAGGAGATTGTAGAAAGTTGCAGTGTGGACTGACAGTAGTGACCTGCTTGTCGCAACCTAGTGAAATGCTGACAGTCACCTTGGAGGCTCTCAGAGGCAGTCTTTCTTGCTTACAGCTCGTCTTACAGGTACATGTCCTTCTTGCAGGAACACTTGACTTGGGCAGCAGGTTCAGGGGCCTCAGGGGCCTCAGGGGCAAAACCTTCTCATTTAACTTGACCTCTACAGACTAGAAACTTCACTGTGAGATGGCACTCTGAACAGATGGAGGCGACATCAAGAGACAGAACACTTTGGCTCAGTAACTATCCCCTTATTTACGTGTCTTTCTTTTTCCATCCTTTACACTTATCCTGTACACGAGATACAAAGAAAGCTAAGTAGCTGACTGACTAATTTTCCTTCAGCCAGGTGGCAGCTTTAAGCTGAGATACAGGTAGAGGGCGCTGCAAAGCGAAGGTGGTGTGCAAGTAAGAGATGATAAATGTTTAGTAGATTAGTGATGGAGGAAGGATGATCAGCTGACCACACCTGCACGTATATCCCCTCCTGCTGGTGCACGGAGGTGCGAGCAATCACCAAGGAACAGGCAGCAAGGATAGTTCCAGCACTCAGATTTGGACGACTGAGTGCTGGAACTATCCTTGCTGCCCATTATCTAAGTGATGATCCAGGAAAGTCAAGGGACAAAAGGATTTGTAACAGCAGAGAGTGGGTGGCAGTAATGGGATGGCTGACAAGATTACTCATATGAAGTCCACATCTCTCACCCCCCAAGGCTCCCGTCCCTTGAACCCCTGTACATGTTTACATATACATTTCAGATTTCTTTTTTATTAACTGCCCTTTTTTGAACAGTGATCTTGGGGAGGGGGAGGAATCTATCAAGAATGGAGTATTACACTCCGGTCGTAATATTTAAAGCAAATGTACCATCAGGTCCATCGCTTTACGTTTTTTACATGAATGGATCAATGTCGGCGCAGAGATGCTACTGCCCCGGTTCTTTTTTTTTTTAACCTGCATCGGCCTATTCCCAGGCACCGGCCCAGCCTGGCCTGAAGCACTAGAGGCGGTCCTTCCGGTCCCCAGTGTGACGAAACCCCGTTCCCTCTGTGACACAGCTCCATTGATTCTAATGGAGCTGTGTCACAGAAGGCAGAGGAGATTGTCACATTGGGGGACGGTGGGGCTACCCCTAGTGCTTCAGGCGGGGCCAGTACCTGGGAATAGACCGGCACCATGCGCATGAAATTGTAGCCGGTTCAGAAAAAGGACTGTGGCATTGGTATCTCCACGCCGGCGCCGATCTATTTATGTAGAAATCCCAAAGTGATGTATCTGATGGTACATTCACTTTAAGTGTGCTACTTTGTGCTACCATAAACTGTGATAAATCTGGCATTAACAAAGGCCACTCTTCCTGTTGTCCCCAGGTTATGTCAAGGTCTGTTCACTTTGTGAGGGAGGTGGAAAGTGTAAAAAGTTGCAACATCTTACAATCTGTGCTAAGAGAAGACAATGATAGATTCCTCCCTAAGTCTTCTGGAATGACTTCCTTTCCCTAAGTCCATTCCTTACCCTCCGTACTCCTTTTTTGTGTACACTTGTGTTAACAGGAAAACTATGGCACACTGTTATGCCTCCTGTGAAGTGAATTCCTTCCTGTATAACCTTTCATCGGCTTCAGTAATGGCTTTCATAGAAAGCTTTTCATTGTTAAGTGTTCTAAAACTTACTATTATGTAGTAATAACAAAATGATATGATAATATCAAAAGAAGGGATTACAATCTGGGGATTATACAATGGTCAAGGGCCAGTTGGGTTTAGTTGGGTAAGAAATCCTTGTTTCATTGCTGCATCTCGTTGTGTAACAGGGGGTGTACAGCCTAGACTAATAAAAGTAGGGGTCACACAAACAATCTAGAGACCATTTGTGCATCCCTGCCTGCACAACAGTCAAGTCATGTAATAGGCTCCAGTCTGGTAGGTGACGCCCATTTAGTGCATGCATCAGCCAATTTAAAAGTGGTTTTACACATAAGTTCCCACTGGGATGTAGACAATGTTATATACAGTAGGTGATGAACAGTCATCTATATACCCACCAGTCATTGACATACTGATTAACACTAATTGATACACCTACCATTCAGGAGGGCGGTGGCTAGTTAGTATAAGGTGCTTTAGGTTTGTTTAGGCTTTAATCGGTTATCGGCTCCTGGTTTTGGTTTCCAAAATCGTTGGTTTCCAAAACCCGATAAAATCCTGTCCACATCAGTAATGCATTAATATGTATCACTCTTCTTTATTCCCAGGAGACTGTTTTGCAGAAGAATTTGAAGATCGGTATTTAGATACTAAAGTAACTGGTCAGACTTTTCGCTACTCTGCTCTATCACAGTCTACAACTCTTCCTCCAGAAACACCCACAAGGAGCACACCAAGGCGTCTTGAATTTGTCTACCTGGTAAGTAACCAGAATTCTCCAAAAATAAGATGTGCCTGTGCCATTATGTTAAAGAGTCACTGTCGTATTTTTATTTTTTTTTTGCAGAAATCAATAGTCCAGGCGATTTTAAGAAACTTTGTAATTGGGTTTATTAGCCAAATCTGCCATTATCTGCATGTAAAAAGCCTTTTCCCAGGTCCCCCCCTCCTTCCTCTTTTTCATCCACTCTGAAAAATCTGAAAATTGTGACTTGTTGCAGGAGACGTCCCCTGTCTGTTCTAGGGAGAGGGGAGGGGGAGGAGGAAGGAGGGAGTTAGCCGGCAGCAGAAAGCAGATAACAGAGGATTACAGGCACGGAGCTGGGTGACAGCTGTAATCCGAGCTCAGACAGGCCACTGGTGACTGTCACAGGAGATATCCCGTGAGGGATTTGTAGATTAACTCTTTGTTGTCCTGTTTTGGTCTTTTCTTTAGCTCTCTCCATAGGAGAACAATGAAGACAGGGGAGAGAGCTTCAAACTGCTTTTTCATGATAAAAATGCATTTTTCGGATAATAAACCCAATTACAAAGTTTCTTAAAATCGCCTGGACTATTGATTTCTGCAAAAAAAAATTTCACGACAGTGACACTTTAAGCACTTCAATTGCCATGATACATAATACAAGTCCTAAACAAATTCCAGTACTACCACTCCCTGTCTGCTTGGATTTATGTTCCTCTAAGCAAACTAAATTTAAAGAGAAACTATCAGAAGGTTTGTTGCAAATGAACCTGGTGGTATGTCCCTGTACTTATGCATATTCAAGTCTGGTCTTTGAACAGCACGTGCAGTAACAGTGCCTGGTGATCCTGCACATATATACATACATACATACATACACCGTTCATACTATGTTCCTAACAGTGCACTGTTACTGCAAAGACTGGCCTGCTTGTGCATACTTGAGAAAGTAAGTGTGACCATAGGAGGTGGTGGGCTGGACACATAGATCTGCATAGGCTCCGTACACACTAAAGATTGGAGTATTTTCACTAAATGTTTGCAAATTAGCTTCATTACCTTTTAAGAATTTTTAGCACTAGACAAACCTAGTGATACAAGGATGTGTTGGACAT
The DNA here is from genome assembly GCF_027789765.1 of Dendropsophus ebraccatus. Lineage (NCBI taxonomy): Eukaryota > Metazoa > Chordata > Amphibia > Anura > Hylidae > Dendropsophus > Dendropsophus ebraccatus. Next base: position 32,953,802 of record NC_091463.1, on the reverse strand, counting down.
ATTGGAGTGAAAACCTATAGGCCATTGTGTTAATAACTACAAGTGTGATATCCACAGCCAACCAACCGAAGAGTGAGTGAAGATGAAACAACCACAGTAGGAGTAAGACCTCGGGAGACTTGTCTGAGTCTACCAACCACTCCAGATAAGCAGGTGGCCTGGATCAAAGCATTCCCATTTCCTATCCCAGAAGAGAGGCGGTGGCATCAGTCAAACTCCATACAGACTAATATTGTACCTATAAATGTATCAGGTATGTGATAAACCTCTTGACGTCATGGTCTACGAGCCTCTGTTGTATCACTAGATTAATGTTTTTAGTCATTTTTTTTTAAAGATGAGTAGAAATAAACCCACAACTAAGGCAGAGAAAAGTACAATATCCCATGATCCCTGGTTAACTTTTTAACTTTAAAGGGATTCTTTTACTAGGTGTTTGCTGCCTTAAATGAGGACAGCATAAACTAGTGACAGAAGTGCTGAACAGATTGGTGTATTACTTACATCTATGCAGCTGTTCTCCTAATATGCAGGAGAATAGGATTCTTGCCACACCCCTCTCCCGCCCTCCAGCTGCTGATTGACAGTTGGATGCCTATACACAGCATGGATAGATAACTGCCAATCAGCAGCTGGTGGGGGCGGAATTGTCTGCTTCTCATGAATATTGAGGACTACTGGGCTCATGCACATAATGTAGAGGGCTACTTATTGTCCATGTTATTCAGGATATCTCTGGATCAGCTGCACAGAATAATGTAAGTGATACATCATCCTGCTCAGCTTCTCTGTCACTAGTTTATGCTACCCTGAGATAGGACAGCCTAAACCTACTGACAAAGTGTCTTTAACTATGGTCTTGTAACTCTATGGTGGGACCAGCCAACTATGTAAACTGTATGGTGCCAGGGAAGGAAAGAAGTTGGATTTAAGCTCCTCTTTTGTTCTCTCCATTGAGAACACTTGAACATTCATCCTACAGCTGTTGAAAGTGTATGGCCACCTCTCCACTGTAAGAACTTAGTACACTATCAGAGTGTAACAGCTCTTCCTCACTCGGCTGAGGGTCTCAGCAGGGGGGACACATTTTGTGACCCTTCATACAAGCAGTTTGTACAATAAATAGGTTTATACCTTTTTCACATGGTTTCCCTAATAACCTTATGAGAACATGTGATCATGCTGCAGTAAAATGCAGCATCAGACCCAGTTCATGTGGTTGAACTCAATTATGCTAAATGCAAAGAGGAAGAAAAGATGCTGAATATAAAAAAATATATGTGGCAGCACTTGCCAAGTCTGATAACGTTATGATAATACATGACACTTAGCCAAACTTTCTCTATACCTCTCTTAACGTTTTATGATAGATACATCCATCATGATGGCATTGAAGGAGTAGTCCAGGCAGTACCCCTTTTTTCAGAATGCCTGGGGTTGGTTTTAAAGGAAAAAAACAACATCCACTTACCTTCCTGGCTATCGTGCTGCCAACCCCTTTCGGCTGCTCCAGCCCCCTGGTGTGCGGCATCTTTCTGGTCTTGAGACATGACATGGCAGTCCCGTTCACATGAACAGACCCTGTTTCCACACACAGCGCCAGTCTATTATGGAGCAGCGGCCTGGCATGAAGAACTGGAGACAGCCCCCAGTGTGACGATCTCCCCTGTGTGACGTGGCTCATTTTATTCTAATTACAGAATACATTTTATTCACATTACAGAAGGGAGAGGGTTGCAGTACACTGGGGGCTGGCAGGCCGTCCTCCCAGTGCTTCATACCAGGCCGGTGCTCGGTAATAGACCGTCGCCATGTGCGGGCAGTTCAAAAAAAGGACCATGGCACTGGTATCCCTGTGCCCCCGCCGGTCTGTTCATGTTAAAAAAAAGTAGCTGGCTGGTGGCTAGTTGGATTCTTTCTTTGGATCTTCTACAACTTTTCATATGTTCAGAGGTAATAGTTATCACAGCTGGTTGTAATTTGATTGTAGCCACCATTTCATTAGGATATAATCAGGCGTGTTATTTCTCATTTGTCATCATCCCGGGATTCTGTCACACATTATCACATTAGTACATGTTACGCTGAGTTATGGGAGATCCTTCAGCTTCTTTATGAATTTGGTAACGGTCATTTATAAAGCCATTAGTGATGAGCGAATACTGTTCGATCGAATAGATATTCGATCGAATAGTGAGATATTCGAATATTCGATATTCATACGAATATCCCGCGAATATTTGATAAATATTCGATAAGCGTATATTTCCGGTTTCACCCTCCAAATGGTCAAATAGATGTTTTTCACTAATCGAATACTTGTTCCCATAGACTTTAATGGGATCAAATATTCTATCGAATATTCGAATATTCGCGGGATATTGGTACAAATATCGAATATTCGAATATCTCACTATTCGCTCATCACTAAAAGCCATAAAAGCTTAGACTTGTAAAGTGTTTACGATGATGAGGAATAATTTTATCATCTGAACCTATTTATTCTGAGGACCCTGGACAATGTGTCAGCGGTGGGTTTCCTTGTATATCTACACGGCCACATGTATGTGGAAAACACAAACTTTGGATCAGTCAGTTCTGGCTGCACATCTGATACGCTAACCATAGGCGCTATGCTGTTCTCCCCCCTCCATGCTACCACAGCCACCACTCTTCTCCAGTTCTCCACTATATTTTAGAACAGGGGTCAGTCATTCAGTGAGGATCAGCTCAGCTCACTCTCAGTCAGTATCAGTAAAACAATGACCTATTGAGTAAATCTAGTTTTATGGTAAAACTATTTTTACATCTATGAAGTTGTTGTTTGTTCCCCCAAAAAAATATCTAAATAAAAATGCAGTATTCACATTGATCATTGAACCCACAATAGGCTGACACTTTCTTTTCTATAGAGATCACATCGCAGGCAGGATTGCACCTCTATTATAAAGCTGGAGGCAGATGATGCAGGATCCACCACTGATAATATTTACTATTTTCCTGACTAGATTTCACTGTTAAATATTTGTTATGGCGCCCCCTGCTGTTTTTACATTTCCTCTCAGAATATCCACACAATTTCTGTTCAGAACAGCAGGGGGCATAAGGGTAAATGCACACTAGATTTACTTGCTGAATTTACACAAGCTTTGGTTTAGATGTTGTTACAGATTTGGAGCAGATTTCACTTTCCACATTGACTTAAACTGACATGCTGCTTTCCTCTATGTGCAGATGAGATCCCAAAAATTACATTTACTGTGGATTTTCTGGAAGGAAGATCTGCAGCAAATCAGTTAAATGTGTATTTACCTAAACAAGAATAAAAATTACTTCTTTTGCGTGACCTAATATAATAGTAAAGGTCCTCACACACTTTATACTTTAGCTGGCAATGCCCGATGCTCACAGTATAGGGTGTATGGGGCTCTCTTAACCAATCCACTGACACATGATGTTAGTGGAGATAGGGTTCGGGAGTGAGATAAAGTCATTGCCCGACCCCTTTGTTCTGGCAGAGATAATCTGCAGCCAGAGCTGTTAACCTGAAGGGATCTGGCCCACCCCATTTATTGTGATGCACACCTACACTTATTTATTGTATGCACACATACACACCTAAGGGCCCTATTCCACCGGACGATTATCGTTCAGATTATCGTTAAATCGTTCGAATCTAAACGATAATCGTTCGGTTGAAATGCAGTTAACGATTAACGACCGAACGAGAAATCGTTGATCGCTTTATAAGACCTGGACCTATTTTTATCGTTGCTCATTCGCAAATCGTTCGCATTGAATAAGACATCGTTCGGTCGTTCGCAATAGATACGAACGCAATAGCGAATAAATACGGAAGAAGAAACGATCGCAATTACGATCATAAGTAACGATTATCGTTCCATGGAAATGAGTGAACGTTTTCAGGTCTTTCGCAATAGCGGTCGTTTGAGATCGTTAATCGTTAACAATTATGCTAACGATAATTGTCCAGTGGAATAGGGCCCTTACACAGTTGAAGATTTGCTTCTCCGGTGAACAGACAACCAAACTATGCATAAATTTTATTAGAAAGCTTGCAACTTGTTTTTAGATTAAGAGCAGCGTCTATTATCGCTGTGATGGTTAATGTCTTTGTGCCATGAACAAACCAACAAACAGGAAGATATAAAGCAATAAAGTATACTTCATTCTTTCGCACCATGTAAATATACATAGCTTATTTTACAGAACAATAAAACCTGATATTGTTCCCATCTTACTCACTAGTCATATCTTTGACCTAGAAAGAAGGTATTCCGAATTAAGGAAGAGACCTGGCATAACCTATGCATTCCTTTACCTTTCCTGTTATTCTATCAGGAGAAAACATGAAATAGTTATTATTAGGGAACTTGCACTGTTTCCTGAAACACAATCCAGACATAATGAAAATACCTTCCTGTCTTTGGGTCCCATCAGCCAAGGCGCTGTATACAAGGCCGATCCTATGCGGCACTCTACCTGGGTTTATGATAGAAAGGGCAATCTATGTAAATTGTTGGAGTTGTGTTTATTAAGCCCTTATAGTCTCTGCTGACCGGTCACAATATCAGCTGACTCGAGAGGAAGGTTAGTACAGCTCTGAGACTTTTATATAACCCTGTGTGCAGCATCACTTTCTCGTTCCCTCTATTGGACCAAAGTAGGCCAAACTGCTTTGTAATGCTAAGAGGGTGTGAATCCATATGGAGATTTAGCGCCCTCTAAAATCTTTATAAAAAAGACAGATTAAAGTTCCTTAGATGCGTACATTTTATTGAAGGATGTTTATCAATTAGTAAAAAGATGCATAAATACTGCAATTACTTTAAAGAATTTTCTGCTGTTTATATATATATATATATATATATATATATATATATATATATATATATATAAATTGTAATTTTATTTTAAAAACTTAATTCCAGCAAAGTCTTCAAAGGGATTAGAAAAACAAGATAGCTTACTTCTATAAACAGCACCACTCTTGTCCTCAGTTTGAATATGGTATTGCAGCTCAGTTCAGTTAAAGTGGAGCAGAGATGTAATACCACACACAACCCAAAGACAGGTGTGGTGCTGTTTTTGGAAGAAAGCAGGTGTGTTTTTCTAATCCTTGTAAATGAAACCTAGTATTAGTAGTAAAGTCTAATGTAGGCAATTCACATTAGATATGTGTTTGATTTTGGTGGGATGGGCCAAACTTCTAATATGTATGAGGACCTCCAGACTCTCCCTTAACAGCATATGTAAGCAAGGTCAGAGATTTCAACCACCAAATCCTTTTGTTCCTGAGGAGTCTTGCAGCTGCTTTTTCTCTATTCTCTATTCAGAACACATTAAGGCGATGTTTACATAGCGTATGAGACTGGCCGTTCCGTGACCCGGCCGGGACACGGAATGGCCAGTCTCTGAAAAAATCATCCCAGCTGGTACTGCAGTACCGCCCGGATGATCTTTGGCGCTGCAGAGTTCTGATGCACCAGCATCAGAACTCCCCACAGCACACTGTCCAGTCCGCTCGCTTCATAGTGTGCACTGTCATGGTTTTCCGCGGCCGATATTCACTAAATAGGGCCCGCGGAAAACTGACATGACAGTTGTTTGCGGCGCCGCAGGAGATCCCACCCGAACGTATACTATGTGTATACGCTCTGGCCAGGATCTCATAGAAGAATAGGCAATGTATCTTTTCGCAAAAAGTACGTCCATTGTTGCCGATTTCAACAACGGACGTACTTTTACGAAAACATAGCCTAAGCTTGTATGTGTATGGTGTCTTCATTGATGGCTGTGGACCCTCCTTAGACTGTATACTCACAGAACAAATAACTGCTATGGAATAAGAAACAACTGAATAGTTACCTATAAAAATGGGAGATTTTGCCTTGGATTCTCCCTTTGCATAACAATAGGATAAATGTGGCAAGTGCAGGAAAAAAGTTCAGACCCCCACCAAACTCTAGGTGGAAAAGCACTCAGCTAAGCTCTTCACTTCCTGGCCTGCTGTCTTTTCCATCTCTTTCTGCAGGATATGGGCTCCATTGTAACTCTATAGAAAGTGGAAAGTTTTAGGGACAATAGAAATGTAGGGTCCTTTTAGATGCAGCAATATTTGGCTGTGCATAGGGGCAAATGAGCGCCAGTCAATGAGACCGGCATTCATTTGCAGTAGATTTAGACAGCACAATTAAAGATTAGCTGGGCCTCACGGACGATCCCTGTATCCCTGTATTAGGCAGCCATTTATAAACTTTGTCATCAGCTGCACATCCCCTGTTTACACAGATATGTGGCTGGTAAACATTTTCTTATTTTTTAATGGCCTGCTCAAAAGATGTGATGAGCCGACGAAGAGGTCACTGACACTTTGACATGGGACGATTGCCGTGGCCCGTGTAGCCGTGGCCCGATTGCCGTGGCCCTGGTGTTGCACCAGCCGGTTGGCTCTGGTGTTTTGGGGGCGACTTGTCACAGTGGTAAGGGGTGGCAATACCCACCCACATACACACGTCACCGGACCTTTGGTAGGACTAGTGTGAGGTGCAGGTGTAGGTGCAGTGGCAGAGATGACAGACTTAACCAGATGTTAATTTTTGACTTCAGTGTAATACAGACAAAATATAAGGACAACACTGCTCACGAGTGCTAGTGCAAAAAATGTGCATCACAATACTTAGACAGACTATGGTAGCAGGAGGTAGAAGAAGACAGTTTTATTTGTCAGGCTAGTGCAGGATAGTGCCGGATAGGAGCCCTTGCCTAATTAGTGCAGTACTCTGCTGGGATGTGTGGGTATAACTTGAAGAAATCCTCATACTCACATTTAGATAAATCTGTGTTATCTGACCGCCTTCCGCCTACACAGTATCAGTGACCACCCTGTGAGGTAGTAACGAGTCCCAGGCCTCTGTCTCTGGATGAAGCTAACTAGTGAAAGCTTTCCCATGTAGTAGAGTGTTGTCAGCAGAGAGCGGCTTACTTGCATCTGTGCTCTACTACAGATCAGTCCCTCTTCCTCTCTTTTTTAGGGGGTGACTGTCCTGAAGTGAAGATCCTCAGCATAGGCAAGGATGTTTCCTATTTCTCCTGTTACCCCACTGCTAAGGTCTAACAGTGCATAACTGCTGTGGTCTTTCTCTCTGGAACTGGAACTAGACTGATATGACTTCTCACTGGTCTAGGGCCGGACTACAACTAAAGGCCCTATTCCACGGAACGATTATCGACCGTATTCGGCGGATATCGGCCGCTACGGACGATAATCGTGCCGTGGAATAGAGTGCAATGATCAGCCGACATCGTTCATGTCGGCTGATCGTTGCAGTCGCTTGTTTTTCAACATGTTGAAAAACAAGCGACTGATACAGCAACGATCAGCTGCCGTCGCTCCGTTGAATAGGAGCATTGGCAGCAGACACTGCTGTATCCTATGGGCTGCCCGGACGATCAGCGATCCCCCGGGCAGCCCCCCCCCCCGCAGCTCCCCGCCGCTCCTCCCGCACTCACCCGCTCGCCGCAGACGCGTTGAATAGCGGCGGCAGCGAGCGGGGAACGAGGAGCAAACGCGCTCGTTTGCTCCTCTAGACGACGCGTGAAATAGGGCCATAACTCCTAAGACAGGAAATGTGTGAACAAAGAAAGGGTAAAACAGGCTAAAACTTCTTTCCTAAACTGCAGCTGTGCACAGGGGGAATGAGACACCTAGGGGCTGGAATAGAGCACAGCAACTAAGTACACTAGCTGTGGCACCTAAGTGAACTAGTTTTACCTAGGTGTATAAGGACAAAAGAACCACCCGTAATTGGACATTACACAATTATTGGCTGAATGAGCCTTTCTGGCAACACTCATTGCCGATAATCAGCCAGTGTAAAAGGGCCTTTAGTTCACATGCATTGTACTGTATAGAAGTATAGAAATGAATGTAGGACGTAATGAAATGGTGAGGTAAGGGATGTATTATTTTAGATATACATATGGCAAACAAGAAATTCCAATAACTAAGACGGATTGTGATCACCATAATCTTACCTTTCTAAAATAGTAAGGGAATACACTATGGAAACATACTGCCGGAATGTTCATTCTTCAGACAGTGATGGAATTGTACAGTGGGTAAGCTAGGGGTGGGGCCACCAAATCTTTTTGCATTGAAAATTTTGATACAACCCTAATAAATTGAAACTTTGCCACAACAGAAAGTCTAGCTCCAACCCAATGGATATATTGATGTTTGCTATTTGTCCATCATCATCATATAAAAATATACTTTACTTTTCCAGAAAAGTATATGACACTTCTAAGCCCTTCCATTAAAAAAAAAAAAAAAAGAGTTTCCATTAGGCACTTTTATCATACGCATGCTTCTATGTTCCTTCTTATGTGCATTGAAGCCTTGGAAAAAGCACTTCTTGTGAAGAGTACAGTATAATTGACAGCGCGGAGGAGCATGCAGGTAGTACAGGGAGGTAATAATGGAGACACAAAGAACAGACATTCATTTACAATATAGGTTTATACTTTGTACTTTTTTGTCCCATTTTTCAGTTTTGAGGCACATTTTAAGCATTTGTAGCATTTTTTTAATGTACCTCCCTATGTTTTCCCCTACAGGAGAACTATTTGACAAGCATGCCAGCTCCCACCACTCCTTGTTCAACACAGAGACTGCTGTGAACCCAAAGACTACTCTAAGACGCAGAAGGACGATAATTGGCTTCTCTCATCACCAGACCCAAGATCAAGAAGAACGTAAGACATCTGCGGTGTCTGAGTCAACTCCAAAAAAGACCCCAGCAGGTATCTGCCCACATCTCTCAGTTTTCTTAAATCTATTATAGTTCTTTCTATAGGGATTAGTAAGGTCTAATAGAACTATAATTAGATAGTGAGGTCTGACAGTGGTGCCGGGCAGAATCATGCTCCGTAATTCATTTCTTTAGTCATTCAGTGAATTCAAAAAAATCTTGTTTGTAGAAAACATTAAAGGGTTTTACCAAGGAGAGAAAATTTTAAAGGGTCGAAGGTGCTTTAAAAAAAAAAGTTTGGAGTATTTACCTGCCATTACAATGGTGCTCATGTACCCATTGCTCAGTGCTTCCTGGTGGTGTGCCAGCACCCAGGAAAGGCCAATACAGCTAGGGGGCTTACCACCGCAGCCAGTGATAGGTTGAGTGTGCAAGTTCTGCATGCTGACACATCACCAGAAAGTATAAAAATGGCCAACACTGCAATGCTCCAATGCCTCTGTTCACACTATGCAGGTTGCACACCGCTGTGGCTAAAATACAGACAAAAAACAGGAAAGTGCAACAGCTGGTTAGGGTGATTTTAGTGCTTGCACCACAGATATTGATTTCCTAATAGCTGCCACCATGGTACACAGCCATTTTCTCCATTTCAGGGGGTCAGAGCTGGGTTGTATGCCAGCAGTACTTACAAAGGGATTTCCTTTCATTTACATCCCTGACAAACTACAGAACAGCATTTATTTTTCTGTGTTATGCAATGACGTACTGCTGATAAAAAAGCATCGGACTGAACAGGCTGGAGATGATTTACACAGTACAATACTATGGTTGGCATGGGGGGAAGGGGGTTATTGATACACTGAGTTTGCAAGGTGCTGTGTGGGAAGAAAGGAAAGTAACAGCAGCAGCAAAGCAAGGAAGGGGTTACACTAAGCTCTGAACTGCTAATAATAATGACAAGTCTGCAGCATGCCTAAAATGAGAAGAGAGGGAGAGATAACTTTTAAGAGACAGCACTGTGTGGGTAACTACACGCGGACTGGACAGGGGATATCACAGCTCATTATTGCCTGATATATCCTTGGACTGGTTATGCTAGCATCATTAGGCTATGTTCAGAAGCTGTAGAAGACCGTCCGTTCCGTGACCCAGCCAGTACTGTATTTCAACATAATGCAACTGTATAGTCATTAAAATTTGTGCTTCATTTTCCATTATATAGGAAATGTCAATGGAGTGACAAGCAGTGAACAGCCTCCCCCTCCACCAGATTCTCCACCTGCAAAATCAGAGTCATCCCATGGGAGACATCCAGGAGGAAGAGCGGCAACACCTCATCCTCAGCAGCTGCCATTAAGAAAGACTTTTAGTGATCTTGGTCATATATTACAATCGCCAAGCAGTATGGATAGTACAAGTATGATATATTCTACCCCACCATGTAATGGATCCAAGGACACTGCAAACTGGCAGGGAAATTCATTCAACTATATGACACCATCTAGCCCAGTAAAAAGTCGACAGGCCCATGCTGCTGAACAAGCAAAAAGTTTCACCGCAACCACAGCATCTCCTGGAGTTAGTAAAAGTGGCTCTTTCAAAATAAAGAAAGAAAACACAAGGACCAATTTAGTAAGTTCTTGTTCAATTACAACTCTCCCGTCTCCATCTGTCGAACAAATAAAAAGTGAGAAATCGAAATCTGTTTTCTATCCTAACTATTCTGGAGCGAGCAACATGACTAACTCTTCAACCTTACCGACATCTTCTAGTGAGTGCACATTTAGAGAAAGGTCACTGTCAATGCCCACGGACTCTGGTTCCATGTCTTCAGTAGACATCACTTACACAGAAAACCGGAGAGGAAGTGGGGACTATGCGCTCAATTATCCCAGTGGAAGCTCTGAGGAAAGCACAAGTACAGAAAATGTTTCTGCCATAGCGGATCAAGACAACCTAGAGCGTAGAAGATCCAGAAGTATCTCACTGAGAAAGCCAAAGAAAAAGCCTTCTCCTCCTGCACGTAGCGTTTCCTTGATAAAAGATACATCTGATCAAAAATTACAGCCGGTAGCTACAATGCCAAAGGACCAAAGACCTAAAAGCCTCTGCATTGCATACGATAGTCAAGGAAATAGCTATGTCCAGACATCAATGCAAGGTAATGCCACTATGCCAACATCAAGAAGCATGCATTTTAATCAGAACTGGAATTACAATGATTGTAGACCCAACAATTTGCATAGGACATTATCTGGTTCAAGTACGGCAACAGGCACCACGGTGATAGAGTGCAAAAAGGTACAGGGGAGTTCAGAGTCACTTACGTCTCTAACCAATTCAAGGGCCACAACCCCTTCTCAGGTCTCTACAGAGACAGATTTCAAGATGTCATCACCTGGGAAGCCTCCAGGACTGATGTCCCCATCTAGTGGATACTCAAGCCAGTCAGAAACTCCGACTGCAATACCAACATCTTTAATTTTAGGTCACTCTCCCTATCAGACCAATAAGATAAGGCCCATGGTTCCTGAGAGAAAATCATCTCTTCCTGCTGTTTCTCCAATAGATAGAAGTCCTAGTGTCCGACAGTCTTTTGATTTACCTCTGACCCCACCAACACATCTGGATTTGACTGGGACAAGAAAGTCTTCGAAGAATAAGCTGAGGACTAGCAGAAACCATTCTGAGTCGACTTTTAGCTCTAAAAACCAGAGTCAGAAAACCAGTCCAGTGCAACCCATCATGCCAATGGTAACTCAGTCAGACCTACGGTCAATTCGTCTTAGATCGGTCAGCAAATCAGAAACCGATGATAGTTTGGACATTGTAGATCACATTGATGAACTGACCGATGAGGCTTTCCCCTTGCCAGAAAAAAAGACAAAGCCGCCAGTTGCAGAAAAACCTCCAATGTCAAGAAGGCCGAACAGCCTTTCCTACCGGTCTACAGCGGTGACACCTGAATCACCTGTAATGTCACCATCTTCACCAGGAAAATATCTTAGAGAGCAAGTCTCTCCTCAAGATGCCTATATGGTGATTGGAACAATGCGTCCCAGAAAAAATTATGATATTGATACTCGTGTGGAAACACCACCATCCTTGGACCCATCCCCACCTCCAGACAATTACTTTCAAACTGCATCATCAGAAATAAGAAGCTTCTCTCAGAGCAGCGGTGAAGAAGATGAACTCTGCAAGGGAAGACTATTTCCAGAAAGAATAACCATTCAGAGCTTAACATATGTAGATAAAAAGAGAATAAAGGTCCCACCACCTATTCCAAAAAAGCCTAGTGGGATACACTTGCCAGTTGCCAGTCCACCACCGCCAAATCAGTCTGCATCATCTTCATCTGAGCAAAGGTTATCCCCCATTGCCACCATGGGTTCTGGAGCCAGCTCTTTCCCTGATATTATTGAGTTCCAGAAATACTGTACAGAAGGAGCCATTCATGGTGCCCAGCCAGATCTTGTATCTGTAGACACATACCCAGGTAAACAACTCCACCATAATAAGACTACAGTTATCGGGAGGGGGGATAGAGGCAGCATGCTAGAATTTAACACCACTAACAGCTGAAATTTGAGACTTTTTATGCCACTCCTGTGCCAATAAGCTGTAAAGTGCTCCTGTCAATAAAGTGTTACTGTCTTCTTAGAAAACATAGAGACATCTGAAAAGTTTTGATCGGTCCAGGGCCTAGTGTTTAATCTTGTACCGATCGGGAGAACAAGCCGGGTGAAGAGTGCGCTAAGCATGGTCCTCTACTGGCTCCGTGTCGTGTGATCAGTCTGGTTCATAATGTAGGTCTATGGAGCCCAACTGAATATTATGAGTGGGGAGCATCATCCCCAGGGACTCCAAAATCTCCCACCTAAAGCAGGATGCTCTTCCTGCCTCATGGCAAAGCCTATAAAAAGGCTGAACACTCACTTTTGTTGTCATACTAACATGTTTTATTGCCATTTTACTGCAATGGGGAAAACCACAGCTTTGAAAATTGCATCAAAAAACACAGTACAGATATGGTGTTTTCTATAGCAGCAGTTCCGTACAAAAATTCTAGAACTGTCTCTGTATTTAGCCATAGTTTAAAAAAAAATTCTGCTACAATTTTCTGTCTAACCCATGGATTGTACCATAATTTTGCCATAGTTGTTGTCTGATCCCATTGTATGTTTGTACTATAGGAAATCACATAGAAATGGCGGAGGAAAACAAATGTGTATCAAGCAAAACAGCAGAATCCATCATTGAAGATGACGATGAGGTGTTTGTGAGTTCACGGACCACAGAGGATTTATTTACAGTCATTCACAGGTATCAGCTTTGCTGTTAGGAGTAGTGTGCACACTTTGTTGTTGTTGCATAGTGTAAATGGCCTTTTACAAGGGCCAATAATCAGCCAGGAGTGTTGCTAGAAACGTGACAGCCATCAACCAAACACCGAGCAAACCTATTATCGTCTGATCATCTGTTTAATTTATCTTTATCAGCCACTTATCTCCCTGTGTAAACGGGTTTGAGTAGCCAATAAAAATATAGGGGAAACTAACAGCACGGATATGTAAATATCTGTGCTGTCAGTTTCCAGGTAACAAGCAGTCTATACTTACCACACTGCTTGTGATCCAACATCTGGCTTCTCCAGTCCTCTGGTTGCTGGCTATATCATTAGGCCACCATCCCTTCGGAATGACTGTCTTCTGGAGGAGGCAGCAGCCTGAAGTTACAGCCGGAGGACTGGAGAAGCCAAATGCCATAATCACAAGCAGTGTGGTAAGTATAGACTGCTTGTTATCTGGAAACTGACAGCACAGATATATACATAAGACTGTTGTCAGTTTCCCAAGCTGTAGTGATACAAAGATTGGTTGTGCAGCCCGGCTGCTTGATTTGTTGTGCCATGTGCCAAGTGCCAATCTTGCAGCGCTCTTCGTGGCCCCTGCGGACAACAAATCTGTAGGTCTAAAAGGACACTAATACTTTCTCCCCCTCTTCTCCTTTGTAATGCCTATATATAGCTAATGTATATTGTGCCTACTGTGTTCTACTGGCATCTAGTGGTTGTTGTGTAACAAGCAAGAGAAAGTAACTTTAATGTTATTACTGCAATACACACCCATAGGTGGTTAGAAAGTTCAACAAAGTGTGCGATGTGCCTAGTCAGCCACTATTCCTTTCTCTATCTGAGAGTAGGATATTTTGTCGTTTGAGGAGGGGTCTAGTTCAAAGTATAGAAGAAAGTGTGGAGTCTGTAGATGGCTTGGGCAGTATAGGCTTGAACCCCACTAAAATAGATAGATCCCAGGAATTACCAATCCTACCAGGCAGGGGCGTAACTAGAAATTTCCAAGGGGGCCCCCCCCCACTTCCCGGCTACTGGGGAAGAAATGGACGTGTGGTTTCGGCCACATACATTGGCTGAATCTTTCTTTTTCTACATGGTTTTTAAATGCTAAATATATATAAACAAGTTTGCACATTAAATGATCTGCATATTGTCTGTAGCGATTCTCGCCATAGGATTGGTAGGTAAAAGCTTCAGACAATGTACATTTAACATATACAGCCATACCAGACCTAATGAACAATAACGCCATACTGTGACTGGATAATACCACCATACCAGACCTGAACAATACCGCCATACTGTGACTGGATAATACCACCATACCAGACCTGAACAATACCGCAATACTGTGACTGTATAACACATCCATACCAGACCTGACCAATACAGCCATACAGTGACTGGATAACACTGCCATACCAGACCTGAACAGTACTGCCATACTGTGACTGTATAACACCACCCCACCAGACCTGACCAATACCGCCATACTGTGACTGTATAACACCACCACACCAGACCTTACCAATACCGCCACACTGTGACTGTATAACACATCCATACCAGACCTGACCAATACCACCATACTGTGACTGGATAACACCGCCATACCAGACCTGATACCACCATACTGTGACTGGATAATACCACCATACCAGACCTGACCAATACCACCATACTGTGACTAGATAATACCACCATACCAGACCTGAACAATAACGCCATAACAGAACTGAACAATACCGCCATACTGTGACTATATAACAGCACCATACCAGACCTGACCAGTACCACCATACTGTGACTGGGTAACAGCACCATACGAGACCTGACCAATACCGTTATACTGTGACTGGGTAACGGCATCATACCAGACCTGACCAATACCACCATACTGTGACTGGATAACACCGCCACACCAGACCTGACCAATACCACCATACTGTGACTGGATAATAACACCGCTATACCAGACCTGACCAATACTGCCTTACTGTGACTGGATAACACCACCATACCAGACCTGACCAATACCGCCATACTGTGACTAGATAATACCACCATACCAGACCAGAACAATACCGCCATAACAGAACTGAACAATACCGCCATACTGTGACTGTATAATAGCACCATTCCAGACCTGACCAATACCGCCATACTGTGACTAGGTAACAGCACCATACCAGACCTGAACAATAGCGCCATACTATGCTGGATAACAGCCTGGTACTGCACTATAAATCCTGTCTGTCACTGCACGTGTGTGTATATGTAGATAGATCCAGCCCGGTACAGCATATACAGTATATATCCTGTTTGGCACTTCACTTGTATACTGGTACTGCACATATATATCCCGCCTGGTACTGCATGTATATATCCTGTCTGGCACTGCACGTGTGTGTATATGCGCGTGTGTATGTAATTATATATATATATATATATATACATACACATACACACACATATATATATATATATATATATATATATATATATATACACACGTGCAGTGCCAGACTGGATATATACATGCAGTACTATACATATATGTGTGAATATATATATATATATATATATATATATATATATATATACAGGGGCGTAACTAGAAATGGCTGGGCCCCATAGCAAACTTTTGATTGGGCCCCCCCCCCCGCCCGCCCCCTCTCGATCGACCACTATGCCATCAACACACTCAGCTCTACACAGGTCCTGTACACCATATAAATTACAGTACAGTTATATCAGGTGACTTACATGGGACGTCTTCTCTGATCGGAGTTCTTCCCTTTTCATTTCATTCTCCTCCATCTCCTTCTCCGAGCCACAAATCCACAGAATCTGCCAGAAAAACATATTAGTCTCCTCACACTGGCACCATCCTCATCTCTCTATACTGCACATCTGCATTGGCCCCTTTACACCCTCATTTAGTGGGAAGGCTGACTCTATGTGATCCCATTTTATTATATGGCCCTCCTCTCTGTCGCCCCTCCTTATAAATAGACCCCTTATGTTGCCCCCCTTATAGAAGCCCCCATGCTGTCCCCCTTATAGATGCCCCCCATGTTTTCCCCTAATAGATGGTCCCCTATGTTGCCCCCTTATAGATGGCCCCCTCTCCCCCTATATTGTCCCTTTATAGATGTTCCCCTCTCCCCAAATGTTGTCCCTTTATAATATCCCTCTCCCCTATGTTGTGCTCCTCTCCCCTATGTTGTCCCCTTATAGATGGCCCCCTCTCCCCCTATGTTGCCCCCCCCTTATAGATGTCCCTCTCCCCCCCTTCCTTATAGATGTCCCCCTCTCCCCCCTTCCTTATAGATGGCCCTCTCTCCCCCCTCCCTTATAGATGCCCCCTTCTCCCTCCCTTTTAGATGCCCCCTCCCCCCCCCTTCCTTATAGATGTCCCCCTCTGCCCCCTTCCTTATAGATGTCTCCCTCTCCCCCCTTCCTTATAGATGCCCTCCTCTCCCCCCCTTCCTTATAGATGTCCCCCTCTCCCCCCTTCCTTATAGATGTCCCCCTCTCCCCCCTTCCTTATAGATGCCCCCTTCTCCCTCCCTTATAGATGTCCCCCTCTCCCCCCTTCCTTATAGATGTCCCCCTCTCCCCCCTTCCTTATAGATGCCCTCCTCTCCCCCCCTTCCTTATAGATGTCCCCCTCTCCCCCCTTCCTTATAGATGTCCCCCTCTCCCCCCTTCCTAATAGATGTCCCCCTCTCCCCCCTTCCTTATAGATGCCCTCCTCTCCCCCCCCTTCCTTATAGATGTCCCCCTCTCCCCCCTTCCTTATAGATGTCCCCCTCTCCCCCCTTCCTTATAGATGCCCTCCTCTCCCCCCTTCCTTATAGATGTCCCCCTCTCCCCCCTTCCTTATAGATGTCCCCCTCTCCCCTCTTCCTTATAGATGCCCCCTTCTCCCTCCCTTATAGATGTCTCCCTCTCCCCCCTTCCTTATAGATGTCCCCCTCTCCCCCCCTTCCTTATAGATGTCCCCCTCTCCCCCCTTCCTTATAGATGTCCCCCTCTCCCCCCTTCCTTATAGATGTCTCCCTATCCCCCCCCCTTCCTTATAGATGCCCTCCTATCCCCCCTTCCTTATAGATGCCCTCCTCTCCCTTATAGATGCCCTCCTCTCCCCCCTTCCTTATAGATGTCTCCCTCTCCCCCCTTCCTTATAGATGTCCCCCTCTCCCCCCTTCCTTATAGATGCCCTCCTATCCCCCCCTTCCTTATAGATGCCCTCCTCTCCCCCCTTCCTTATAGATGTCTCCCTCTCCCCCCCTTCCTTATAGATGTCCCCCTCTCCCCCCTTCCTTATAGATGTCTCCCTATCCCCCCTTCCTTATAGATGCCCTCCTATCCCCCCCTTCCTTATAGATGCCCTCCTCTCCCTTATAGATGCCCTCCTCTCCCCCCTTCCTTATAGATGTCTCCCTCTCCCCCCTTCCTTATAGATGTCCCCCTCTCCCCCCTTCCTTATAGATGCCCTCCTATCCCCCCCTTCCTTATAGATGCCCTACTCTCCCCCCTTCCTTATAGATGTCTCCCTCTCCCCCCCTTCCTTATAGATGCCCTCCTCTCCCCCCATTCCTTATAGATGTCCCCCTCTCCCCCCTTCCTTATAGATGCCCTCCTATCCCCCTCTTCCTTATAGATGTCTCCCTCTCCCCCCCTTCCTTATAGATGCCCTCCTCACCCCCCCTTCCTTATAGATGCCCTCCTCTCCCCCCCCTTCCTTATAGATGCCCTCTTCTCCCCATCCCCCTTATAGATGCCCCCTTCTCTCTCCTCCCCCCCCCCCCCGGAAAGCAGGTTTAAAAAAAAAAAAAAAAAAACTCACCTTACAACGCGCTCCCCCGTCGAGCCTTTTTCCTGTCAGTCCCCCATCTGATGCGCGGCTGCCGGGGGTGTCGCGTCCTATCCCCGACAGCGCGCGTATCATAGAGCTCTCTGTGGGCTTGTGCTGCGGCCGCGACTTCCGGCACACAGAGAGCTCTATGATACGCGCGCTGCCGGGGATAGGACGCGACACCCCCGGCAGCCGCGCATCAGACGGGGGACTGACAGGAGCGCTGTCGGTCGGTCCAGTGCTCCTCCTGACCCAGTGACTCCTTTTCCCTATGGTTGGGGAAAGGAGTCGCCGGGTCAGGAGGAGCACGGGACCCGCGTCACGGGCCCCCTGATGCGGCGGGGCCCCGTAGCAGCAGCTATGGCTGCTACAGCGGTAGTTCCGCCAGTGTATATATATATATATATATATATACACACATAGTACTGCATGTATATATCCTGGCTGGCACTGCAAGGAAAAATGGGACAATTCAAATTATTCTATGACTGTATGTAGGGTGACTATAATACAGTCCTACAGGAGCTGCAGTCACAGGGTAGCTTTGTATATTGACAGTGTGGGACTACAACTCCCAGTGTGATCTGTCTGTGCAATCTGTGTCTCCATTTAGTCTGTGAGGAGGATGGGGGTACAGACAGAAGACAGACCACACTGGGAGTTGTAGTCCCTCCCCCCCGCCCACACACACACACACACAAACTTATGCAACATGGCAGCCACCATACAACATCCCCCCTCCCCAACCACACACACCTTATAGGTGACAGTATATACTTACCGAAGGGGGAAGGAGCTGTCATGCCTGAGGTCCGGCAGGAGAGGGCTGGGGGTCGGAGGATATCATGCTCCTCCGTGCAGGCAGCTGACAGGCCAGACAGGAGAGCGGCCTCTATCTGCTGCTGCAGGAGGAGAGGAGTCTCCTGTCAGGGCTTCTTCTCAGTGACCGGGACAGAGAGAGAGAGGGTGCATCCGTGTTTTATTTCCCCCTCTCTTGCTCTCTCTTCTGTGATGCCCTGGCTTCGACACAAATACCCGTTCCCCTCACTCAGGCAGCCCCTGCCGGGCCCCTTGTTGTGCCGGGCCCCGTAGCAGCAGCTACGGCTGCTACTGCGGTAGTTCCGCCACTGCTACCAGGGTTTCTACCTACATTTACTCTTTAAGTCTTATCCAGAAGACCATTTCAGTTAGTCAGTAAAAGTATGATTGCACAAGTTTCTCACTGCACAATGAACAGTACAGGGCTTCAGGCTGGGCCTGGTTATAAAAACAGGCTAAAGTGGCTAAAACTGGCTGTCGACACCCGGCAGTTGGTTATTGTAAGTTATCTGTGGAACTAGTCACAGGAAGATCTAGTGGAAGCCAACCATTGCAGTGCCTATTTATTCCCTACTTTGTGACTGAGCAGAGAGAGAGAAAAACTTAAAGAAGAAATCCAGCAAAATCTATTTTTAAATATGTTATTTCATATGCAAAGGCTATTTCCCTCAATTTAATGCATCAGACAGGCTTCAATTTTCTAAAAAAAATGTGGTCACGACCCGGTTAATATACCTGATGGGTCCTGCAGGGGGCGCAGGATATGTAGAAGAATAGAAGTAGAAGTCTATGTAGAAGTTTAGGTAGAAAGTATATGTAGTGGAATCATCCCCATCCCTCCGTCCCCCAGTGCTCATGCGCTCCTAATACTCCCTCCCACCCTTCCCATGCATCTCCCTCCCTCCCCATGCTGCCCGGTGTCATGCAGCGGGTAAGTGGCAGATAAGGAGCGCTCACCCCCCTGCACGGCAACGGGCAGTGCGGTAGGGAGGAAGATGAGCACATAGGCACCAGGTAGCACAGGGGTGGGGAGACAAAGATGATTCCACTACATGTACTTTCTACATAGACTTCTACATAGACTTCTACTTCTATACTTCTACATACCCTTCAGGTATATCGACTGGGTCGTGATGTCACGTTCTTTTAGAGAAATTGAAGCCTGTCTGATCTAGTAAATTGAGGGAAATAGCACTATGGGTGGCATTTATTAAGTCCGGCGTTTATTACGCCGGACTTATAAATGCCCCCGCAGCTCCGGCGCTACAGAGATTTATGTAGAGGCGGACTGCCTCTACATAAATCCTGTGCGCGCCGGTGCGCACCCCCGAAAACCTACGCCAGCTGAGGACTGGAGTAGGTTTTCGGCGTACATTTGGGCTTAACAGATGGTAAATCGCGCCCTCCGTTCCGCCCACTACACGCCCCTTTCCGCCCCCTGGCGTACTCGGCGGAAAGTGCCGATTTGCGAATATTTTATTCGCAAATCGGCCATTTGCGAATAAAAAAATACGCAAATCGGCACTTTCCGCCGAAAATCATCAGTTCGCCGGATGATACATGTGGCCCTATATGTGCATTTTCCATAATAAATGTACTTTAGGAATTTGTCTAAGTTTGCTTATGTTATAACATATTAAAAAATAAAATTTGCCCGGAGCTCTCCTTTAAGGTCTGCCTTGACTAAAAAAAAAAAAACCTCAGGTATCCCATTTCAAGACAACAAAACATTTTGTCATGCCAGGCTGTCTAGTGGCTCTTGACCTGTAATATTTTTTTTTTCTCAGGTCAAAAAGGAAGTTACTGGGTTGGAAAGACTCTGGAGACTTTGGGAGCAGACAAAGTTCAGTGTCGCCAGTTAAGAATTCCTCAAGCTCAAATAGTGACTCTTCATATGGAACCTTGAGCATAAGTCGGACTTCCAGCAAAAATGAAGACTTTAAGGCTCTTCTCCAAAGGAAGGGCAGCAA
Organism: Dendropsophus ebraccatus; assembly: GCF_027789765.1. Classification (NCBI taxonomy): domain Eukaryota; kingdom Metazoa; phylum Chordata; class Amphibia; order Anura; family Hylidae; genus Dendropsophus; species Dendropsophus ebraccatus. The sequence goes on along the minus strand of NC_091463.1, from coordinate 32,933,015 downwards.
GAGCAGCCTGGGCAGCCGCCCCTCAGCCGCTGAGCTTTTGAAAACCACCAATCCTTTGGCAAGAAGAGTCATGAATGAGTTTGCTCCAGAAATAGAGAAAAGTGGCAACCCAAAAACTTTGCCCTGATAACTTGCACATAAGCTTGAAGAACAAGCATGGCATAATCTTACATACAAACATATTTGCCAAATCCACATCCTTGTAAGTCACCCAGGGATTTACTTACCATCTGTAGACACCTGGCCTGGCACAGTGCATGAACTGAGGAGTGCTTTAGGCCATTTTCTTAAAGGGATATATGATGAACATGTTCACAGGAAACCAATCTGTATCTCTCTCTGAATTGTGATCTAGAATACTCTAAACGGACAGTAGTTTCTAAGCCATGTTGTGAGACTTCATTTGTTATAATAATGTGACATCGACCACAAGTCCTTCCTGGAAGGTACAGGAATATGTGCATGGAATCCAGATATTGTTTTGCAATTACTATAAGCTTTGCATTTTGTAGTATATATTTCATTTTATATTTATCTCTTCCATCCAAGATGGGGGATTGGAAACCAACATGAGCTATGACTTGGCAACCATTTGTTTTTTGTACTATGTTCAAGTAGTAGAACATAATGCTCTGAAATTGTACAGTATATATCCAAAATACCAATAGCTTCATATGTATCTACCCACACTAGATCAGACTTACAGTGCAAATTGAAAAATGACAAAAAACTATTTTTCGGAAAGGTTTTTGAGCTACAGTATGTGGCAAGGGCCAAACATATTGTTAAGGGATCCCTTACATATGTATCTATGAATGTAACCATTACGCTTTTTATTTCTACTGGATTAATCTTTCATTGGTAGTGGTCCTTTAAATACTGGCATATGTCACACCTTGGTGGCTCAATCTCTATCCTAGATTTAGTGGCCTTTTAATCTAATACAGTCATGTAAAGGGAATATGTGTGGGCTATATTCTGCAACCTTTCTCAGACGCAAATTTAACTATTTAGTGTAAGAGTTTGTACAACTACTGTATACCGGTGGTGTTAATGTACATGTAGATACTGCCAGCTAGTCATCGACTATTGTGATGTATTGCAAGTCACTGTATCTTCTTACATTTGGCCTACACCTGAGCCATGACATAAGCGCTTTCACAGAATCATTTACTAAGATGGCAATGTGAATATTCTACCATCTGTGAATTGACAATCATAAGTCTGAGATAAAGTCCTTGTGACATCATGACTGTGTACAAAGTCCATGGAGCTTGTATATAAGATGCACAGCTAGTTTAATGTACGCATATGGACTATAAAGAATGAAAACCTGAGAAAATACAATAGCACTGCTCGTCATTCTTCTAAGAAGTGGCGCTTGATACAAGCATCAATAATGCCAGCCATGTAGGGAACTTTTGATAAACTATAGGAAGACTTTCATTTTTTTTATATCAGTCCTTGATAGGTCTACTATGTAGGTGGTGAGGACATATCGAAATTACTCAATGACCACAGTAACACAGTAAGGGGATGTCCAGTGATAGAAATATTTTCTAAAAGGTTCTGGCTGGCTAAACAATATAGAGCATACTCATCAGCCTGATCCTCTGCAGCTGCTGTTTCAACTGTGTCTCCAATGGATAGCCCTTCCTGGCTTTGTCTCCAATGGATAGTCCTTCCTGGCTTTGTCTCCAATGGATAGTCCTTACTGACTGGTTCTTCATGATAGTGATTGAAATTTAGAGATTATCTGCTGATGTAAATACAGCTAACGATTAAACGACAAGCGATAAGTCTTTGGGAAACAAGGGGACCTACCTTCTAGTGATCGGTGATCCCAGCAGACAAACCCCCACCAATCAGGTACTGTGGATTGTTGATAAGTTATGATTTGGGGATAACCGCTTTAAACCTAACTGTTCCAGCCAATATCACTGCAGCATTACATGCCACCCAATGCATAGTTGCATTGAGTCTGCTAGAGAAGCAACTGCTCTTTGCTGCTGCACCTTAGGCTAATAGAGGGAGGGTGTCCTCTTTCATATATCCTAATCAGGACAATCCCTTTAATAAATTTGTGTTAAAGGTTAAGGAGATTCTAACATCAAAAACACATTGTTAACGGAACGTTATACTCATCTTACACAGCTACAGCTAAACATTATTACTTTCTAAAAGAATGAGCACTTTTATGAAAACCTAAGGCCTGAAGCTAAAGCAGGTTCATGGGTCATGTCATGAACAGGATTTATTATTATATTTATACATTATGTTTGCCGTACATTTGTATACGGCATAAATGTATGTATTAGGGCAGAGATAGAACCTATGAAGGATGTTCTGTAAATGCGGCCCAGACTTTTTTGCAGCCCTTGAGAAATGGGATTTGTGTTTCCCCAAAATTTTCACCCCTTAAACCAGATAGTTTCACAACAGGCAACATTGCTCCATGGATCTGGCTAACTGTATAAAAAAGCACTGTTCAAATAGCTGTGGATTACAACTGTGCCATCACACTATACTACTTGTTAATCCGCATCACTGTACAGTAAGGTATCTTATAAATATATACATTATAAATATATATATATACATGTATATCTGGATGTTGTACTATGTAATTACAAGACACACGGATCTCAGTTACTATTGGAAACATTGGAGCCTGGTGCTATGATGATGCTTTCAATCGCTGTTTATTCATAAGCTTTCAATTATGAAGAAGACCACTTCTTCCCAGCCTACTTAAGGGTGTCCTTATGCTAGCAAGGAGAATATTGCATACTCCAGGACTGTTCTTCAGATCTGAGGATGACGACGATGATGATGAGAATTTGTGTATAATTTCAAATGTATTCATTCGTGTTGCCTTTTACTTTGCATCCAGGTAATAAAATGTATTGGTTTACAAAAGATATATACATTTATATATATATTGTTGTTTGTTTTGTTGTGTCAGTAACAAGTTTTCCGTAGTACCATACAAAGCAAGATGAGGTCAACTTAGAATAAAGCTCAGCAATATGGCCATAAAATAAAATCTTGATTAAAAATAGAAAAATTATTGATTTTTCGAAGTCGAAACCAGAAATGGATTTGAAAAGAAGAGAAATCTCAGTCTTTCCTTTATGACCTTTTCTCTGTTTATGGTCTGTTCCTGGCTTTGGCTTCAAAATTTGTCAGATAAATCTCTCTGTGTAATCTCTGTGTAAAGTCACCCTAAGAGGAAAAGGCTATGGAATCATCAACAATAACAAATCCCAGCTAGTACTTTGCCGCTTCTCCTCAGGCTATTATGATGTCTGAATTCTTTGAGACCTGGACAGCAAGGATAAACAATATTCTACATCAAGCTGGTTCCAACTTTTTCATAGAGCAGTAAACAGATCAGATCTGCGGGATGGGGCCATGGCCCAGTAGTTTTCCACGAGAAGTTTTCAATTGGAATCGGATCCTTTTAGCTATCAAAGTTACAATGATTTTTCCTAAGGAAAAACATAATGTACATTCGCTCTAAGTGTTGCACATGAATAGAATGGCACTGGCGCGAGGGAGCCGTGCCGCGGTCCTTTCATTTTGAACTGTGCACAGTGCCAGTCTATTACTGAGCACCAATCTGGGCTGAAGCACTAGAGGCGGGCCAACCCACCACCAGTGGGAGGAAACCCCCTCCCCTCTATAACAGGGCTCCAATGATTCTAATGGAGCAATGTCACAGAGGGGAGGGGGTTTCGTGACCTGCTTCAGCCCAGGCCGTGTCGGCGCCGTTCTATTCATGGGCAATATTTAAAGCGAATGTACAAATCGCTTTAAACTCACTTTGCTCTGCGGCAAGGTACATCCAGAAAAATGAATTTCTCACTAAAGCAAGGTAATAATTGCCACTACCCCTTGTCTGTTTCCTGACATATAATATTATATCATAAATAGGTAGGAAACTTGATTCCTTCATGTTTCATAGGGGATGCAGTCTGATCACAGTGCATCTTCTGCCCCATAACTTCCACTATACATTATCATAAGATGCAGCTGTAGCCTTTATGTTCTTTTCTCCATCAGCTCTAAGGGCTAATGCACAAGTCTGTAGAACACTGTCCGTGCACAGACAGAATTCTGTGGACATTTGTATTACCCCTTACACACAGGAGAGTAATGTCCGACTGCATTACACAAGACATAGTAGTGAATCTACCCAAAGCAGATAGACTCAAACACTACTGTATATCACTGCTCTCCTGGTCCCACTGAGCTAGCAGCATACCATAATACCTAAAGATTGGAGGAGAGATTGGGAAGCTGATAGGTGATAATATAATCCTGTAGTTTACAGCACGTCACTGAACAGAATGATGATGCAGACAGGGGTCAAGGCGTGATCTCACAGCAGGCTTGGCTGGATCCCCCAATCCCCTGTGTGATTCACCATCTGTGACCTGCCAGAAGCAGGTGCTGTAATTTCGCTGATTGTGCAGTGAAATTAGGGCTATGTTCACAGACGTTGGAGCTTCATTGCAGTACCCCAGTGTATTCACAAATATGATGCAGTAACACAAGTAAATGATGCTAAACGGCAGAGAGAATCAGAGCCGACACTGCCAATCCCACCTGCACAACAAATGAGGCATAAACAGTATATTCCATGTAAGATAATATGAGATAAAGTCCTTATTGTGGGGCTCAACCTCAAAGAAAAAAGATGCTTGATAATAATATGTGCGTGGAAAGAAAGAAAAAATTAAATTCAATTAAGTTCTTTACTTTATTCCAATATCAGCATTACAGGTAGAGAATACAGTGTGCTGTGTGGTGTTACAGGTAGAGAATACAGTGTGCTGTGTGGTGTTACAGGTAGAGAATACAGTGCGCTGTGTGGTGTTACAGGTAGAGAATACAGTGCGCTGTGTGGTGTTACAGGTAGAGAATACAGTGCGCTGTGTGGTGTTACAGGTAGAGAATACAGTGTGCTGTGTGGTGTTACAGGTAGAGAATACAGAGTGCTGTGTGGTGTTACAGGTAGAGAATACAGCGTGCTGTGTGGTGTTACAGGTAGAGAATACAGTGTGCTGTGTGGTGTTACAGGAAGAGAATACAGCGTGCTGTGTGGTGTTACAGGTAGAGAATACAGCGTGCTGTGTGGTGTTACAGGTAGAGAATACAGCGTGCTGTGTGGTGTTACAGGTAGAGAATACAGCGTGCTGTGTGGTGTTACAGATAGAGAATACAGTGTGCTGTGTGGTGTTACAGGTAGAGAATACAGCGTGCTGTGTGGTGTTACAGGTAGAGAATACAGTGTGCTGTGTGGCGTTACAGGTAGAGAATACAGTGTGCTGTGTGGTGTAACAGGTAGAGAATACAGCGTGCTGTGTGGTGTTACAGGTAGAGAATACATTGCTGTGTGGTGTAACAGGTAGAGAATACAGTGTGCTGTGTGGTGTTACAGGTAGAGAATACATTGCTGTGTGGTGTTACAGGTAGAGAATACAGCGTGCTGTGTGGTGTTACAGGTAGAGAATACAGCGTGCTGTGTGGTGTTACAGGTCGAGAATACAGCGTGCTGTGTGGTGTTACAGGTAGAGAATACAGCGTGTGGTGTGGTGTTACACGTAGAGAATACAGCGTGCTGTGTGGTGTTATAGGTAGAGAATACAGCGTGCTGTGTGGTGTTACAGGTCGAGAATACAGCGTGCTGTGTGGTGTTACAGGTAGAGAATACAGTGTGCTGTGTGGTGTTACAGGTAGAGAATACAGTGCTGTGTGGTGTTATGGATAGAGAATACAGTGTGCTGTGTGGTTTTACAGGTAGAGAATACAGTGCTGTGTGGTGGTACAGGTAGAGAATACAGTGTGCTGTGTGGTGTTACAGGTAGAGAATACAGTGTGCTGTGTGGTGTTACAGGTAGAGAATACAGTGTGCTGTGTGGTGTTACAGGTAGAGAATACAGCGTGCTGTGCGGTGTTACAGGTAGAGAATACAGTGTGCTGTGTGGTGTTACAGGTAGAGAATAGAGCGTGCTGTGTGGTGTTACAGGTAGAGAATACAGTGTGCTGTGTGGTGTTACAGGTAGAGAATACAGTGTGCTGTGTGGTGTTACAGGTAGAGAATACAGCGTGCTGTGTGGTGTTACAGGTAGTAACTGTGTGCTGTGTGGTGTTACAGGTAGAGAATACAGTGTGCTGTGTGAGTGGGACCACAGTGAAATGATAAAGTACTGCAAATTCAGGAACACTATGAAACTGCAATGTGTGAACACAGCCTAGGTGTTCTGCAACAGATTTGGGCGGGGAATGGGAAGGGTGGAGGACTGTGATGAAAAGCTGAGGGAAAGCATTGCATTCTGGAACCAGTACTGCATTCTGGGAACTGCTCAACCAGGAAGTACAGAAACACAATACAGAACAAACTCCCCCCAAAACAAATGGATTTTTGGTAGTTTCAAAACTGGGATAAATAGATAAGTAATGCTTTATGCTTCTGCAGAAGTTTCATTTTTTTTTACCTCAACTTGGAGTACCCCTTTAACACCTGAAATTGTAGTGGAAATCTATGACTGCTGAGAAATATGAGATTTCAGAGGCTGCAGCACTGATAGTCTCAGATGTATCTGACTTTATTAAGAAGTGTGAGCACCTTGATGAATTTCGTACAATCTTACACCGATGGGGGTTTACCTAAAGTGAATCTGTATCGACCCAACCTCCCCCCCACACACAAAGCACAATCCCCCAGCAGGCATTGCACCTCATAACCAACTACCTGGTTCCCGCGCCTCCTCTCCCACACTACATAGAAGTCTACGGGAGGGAAGGGTTTTTATGACTATGCAAAACACTATCAATATGTATATTCTTAATAGTTATGTTTTACAAGGCTATGGCACTACATTCTTGCGGCGGTATGAAAATCCACTGCAGGAATGCTAAAGGCTTTAAAGGCATGCTCCTTTCAAACATAACTCTTCATATGTCGTTGCCCATGGTGAGACTAACAGTTCATTCCGTACTTTTTATTATCTATTCATTGTCCTTCCCCCAGTTTTGAGCTGCTGCTTTGTGTGTGAGCTTTCTCCCCCTCTTCCCCCTCCCTTCTAAGACAGCTGATGTAAACAATACCCTGACAGGCTTTATCTGCAACATTGTAGCTTCTTTGTAATGTTGGGAGTGTTAGTCACATGGAGTTCATCAGCAACTTGATCTCAGAATAACCCTCCTTACAAAGGGGCCTGTGCAACGTGGGGGCTACACAGGAACCTTTGCTATGTGTGGGCTATAAAGAAGCTGCAGTGATAAACTGCTGGGTCAGCTGGTACGATAGTGTGGTAACTGAGTGGGTCTAGGGTCACTTGGGCACTTATCACAGTAGCCTGGAGCGGTGTAGGACACACTCGGACAGTTAGGGGCCCCGCCAGCAGAGACAGGTTTAGCCCAAGTGTAGGTGGGTATAGGTGCTGGTGTGCAAAAATAGGCCAGAATCCAACACTTGAAAAGTAGAACAGTTTATTCATAGAAACTCAGTGCAATACAGGTGTATTTGGTAAAAAAAAATACAGTTTAGTGCAATACAACAAATGCTGGCGGTTACTCAGGTGGTTGTGGTTGAGGTAGAGACAAAGTGCTTGTGAGAGAAGGTTTTGCAGAGGAGAGAGGGTGCCTGATGTTTATTTGGAATAAGACCTGGGTCCTAGGGACAGACAGGTTTCTGGGTGGTCAGGTGATCTCTCTGCGGCATCGTTGGCTGGCCGGCATGATGTTATCGGCAGCACAGCCATGTACGTGCCCTTCTCTTGTCAGTACAGCCATGTACATGCTCTTTCCTGCAACTTTTTTCTCTGGTTTCGCCTTTTACTGCAGTTTAGTGCAATACAACAAATACTGGCGGTTACTCAGGTGCTTGTGAGAGAAGGTTTGGCAGAGGAGAGAGGGTGCCTGATGGTTATTTGGAATAAGATTTGGGTCCTGGGGGCAGGCAGGTTTCTAGGTGGTCAGGTGTTGTCTCTGCGGCATCGGTGGCTGGCCGGCCTGGTGTTATCGGCAGCACAGCCATGTACGGGCCCTTCTCTGCATTTTTTTCTTCCTCTGCTTTGGCCTTTTTCTCTTCCTCCACCAGGAGCGGACCCCTCTGATTTTATTGGATCTTTTATGCTCCTCTCCAGATGTCCACGGCTCGCAATCAAATTTCATTGTTGTTTCCTCTATCAGAATATCATCCTTCTCCATCTTTTTTTGCCTGTATTTGGTGATGTCACTAATTTTGTAGGGTACAAATATTATCCTCTTCTCCTCCTTTATGATATTAAGTCCATTCTCTCATTTTTTGTCCACTGCTGTTACCTCTGTAAAGTAAAAGAGAAGACATCAGAATCATCCTGTGCTATCAGCCTCTACCTGCTGCTCCATAGAAAAAATACAGGTCACAAAGGTCAACAAAGGTATAACACTAACAGAAGGTTAAATGTGAGGACCCTCCATTATCCAATTTCGATTTTCTTTTCTTTCAAATCAACTGGTTTAAGAAAGTTACATAGATTTGTAATCTACTTCTATTTCGAAATCTCCAGTCTTTCAGTACTTATTAGCTGCTGTATGTCTTGTACGGAGTGGTGTATTCCTTCCAGTGTGATACAGTGTTCTCTGCTGCCACCTCTGTTTATGTCAGGAACTGTCCAGAGCAGAAGAGGTTTTCTATGGAAATTTGCTCCTGTTCTGGAAATTTCCCAACATGGACATAGGTGGCAGCAGAGAGCACTGTGTCACACTGGAAAAAATACACCATTTCCTGCGCGACATACAGCAGCTGATAAGTACTGTAAGACTAGAGATTATTTTACAAATAATTTACAAATCTCTATAACTTTCTGACAAGTTATTTTGAAAGAAAAAAGATAATTCGGAGTAACCCTTAACCCCTTAACGACATAGGGTGTATATTTACGCCCTGATGCCGTTAAGGACGTTCAGAGCGGGGCCGCGCGGCGATCCCGGGTGCCGCTTGTAGCCCGGGACCGCCGGTATTAGCGGGCACGGTCCGATCGCCGTGCCCGCTAATACAGTAATCAGATGCAGCTGTCAAACATGATTACCGGACGCAGCACTTCCCTGGTGTCTAGTGGGGAGATCGCTCCTCCGGGATGTTATCCCGGAGGAGCGATCTCCGTTTCTGAAGCCGGCTGGGGACCGCTCCAAGATGCCGCCGTCCCCGGCTCGGCACTCGTTTACTTCCGGCTGCAGCAGCCGGAAGTAATCGAGTGCCTATCTCATGGATCTCTGCAGCATATCTGCAGTAGAAGAGGTTTGCCCTAAGGACTTGCTGCTGCTGTGGACAGTACCTGTAACAGACAGAGGTGGAAGCAGTGAGCAGCTTATTAGATTGAAAAGAACTACATGACTTCCTTTGGGGCATACAGAGGCTGATAAGTACTGGAAGGCTTCCGTTATTTGAACAGATAATTTACAATTAATATTTTTCTCAGGAATATCTTTTAACATGCAAAAGAATATGTACAATTATACAATGTGTCATCCATACCACCTGGTACAAATGACTAGCTCCTGGAGCCTGAACAGCTGAGGGAAGGGAAGGCCACAAGGTTGATTGACTTTATCATGGCAGAGTCATGGCAGAAGTGAGCAGTTTTTAGAGTGATAGGTGGGCATCTGTAGGGTCGGGAAATGTAAAAGTTATAGAATAGTGCTTTTCATTGAAGAAATAGTGTATTGTTTCCAGTCTGACACAGTGCTCTCTGCTGTCACCTATGTCCATGATATCCCAATCTGAAGCAAATCCTCATAGGAAATCTCTCCTAATTTGGACAATTCCTGAAACAGACAGAGGTGGCAGCAGAGAGCACTGTGCCACTTTGTAAGGAATACACCACTTCCTGCAGGGCATACAGAAGCTGATAAGTATGTTTTTTTTAAATAAACGTAATTCACAAATCTGTATAACTTTCTGACACCATCTTTTCTCCAGAGTACCCCTTTTAAGCCTAATTTTGGCACATCTTGAGGTGCTTGATGTTGCACTTTAAGCCACACCCCTTTATAACCAAGCCTACAACCTCTTTGAACCTGGATGAAAAGTGTTTCAGACGTATCTAAAATACATAATAAATGGAGAAAAGTCCCAGTTTTTGGACAGAATTTCTGGCACAAACACATAAGTACATATGGAGCAGAGTGTTTAGCAGTAGATGTTTATGACACATAAAATACAGAAGATAAATTTAGAAGAAATAAACATGAATTTGTCTATTAGACTTGGCAGTCGGGTACTGACTACAGACTGGTATAACTTGCTGCTCTACTAATGCTCTATCACTGCACCCCCTGGTGGCAGTAAGCACAAATGTACAAATACTGGAATAGGAAAATCAAGATCCTCTAGGGCAGGGATGGGAAACCTTCGGCCCTCCAGCTGTTGCAAAACTACAATTCCCATCATGCCTGTTTTTCTGGCCCATATATTCTCGCTTAATAGTTACATAAAATGTATCTACAAATATGCCATCATTTATGATTGATAAATATTATAGACATAGATTTTGAAATATATTATCAAATAAAAATGCCCTTTTCTTTGCATCAGGCTCCTTTTCTTAACTCATCATCATTCACTCTGAAAAACTGCTCAAGTTGTAGGCTACAGTTGCCCATAGGAGTCGATGGAGAGAGAGGGGGGGGGGGGGGAGGCCAGAGAGACACAGTGCTTGATTTAATTTAAAGTTCATACTGCTCAGTTTTGCTTTATAATGCCCTCCCTACTATTGCAGCTTCTGAGGTTGTGCTGCCAAGATATAGGAGAGAAGATTCCCCTCTTCTCTGTGTGCTGTGTATGCAGGGTCAGTGTTAAGGGAAGGCAAACTAGGCAATTGCCCAGGGCCTCTGGGGATCTGGGGCACTGGACGTTTGGGATTCCTAGACTTTCAAGAGGGGCTTTTAATGGTATGCACTTTGTTAAGACACTTATACAGCTTCTGATGGTGCGTTTACACTGACAGATTTATCTGACAGATCTTTGAAGCCAAAACCAGGAGCAGACTATAAATAGAGATCAGGTCATAAAGGAAAGACTGGGATCTATCCTATTTTAAATCCATTCCTGGCTTTGGCTTCCAAAATCTGTCAGATAAATCTTTCTGTGTATACGCACCCTAATGCTACGTTTACACGGAGCGATAATTCGCCCGATCGTACGATTAACGATTTCGAAGTAACGTTTTTTTTTTATAACGATCAGCATTTAGATGGAACGATATATCGTACAGAAAATTCGTTTTGCGATCGCTTAAGCCTATCTCGCACATAGGTAAAATCAGTGAACGACTGTTTACACGGAATGATCTGCAAATTTTTTGCAAACGATCAACGACGATTTATTGACATGTTCAAAGATCAAAATGAATGATTTTTAGATAATCGCTTGATCGTTCGCTGCGTTTACACGGAACAATTAACAATCAAATACGATCGTTCTCGCGAAAATTCGCCCGATAATCGTTCCGTGTAAACATAGCATTAGGGTACAAACACACACACCGTATACGCTGCGTATTTTCTGCTGCGATACGCAGCAGATTAGATCTATATAACTGAACACAGCATCAAATCTGCTGCAGATCTGCTGCGTATACGGTGTGTGTGTTTGTACCCTAATGGTGCGTTTACACAGAGAGATTTATTTGACAGATTTTGGAAGCCAAAGCCAGGAATGGATTTGGAGAGAGGAGAAAACTCAATCTTTCCTTTATGACCTGTTCCCTGTTTATAGTCTGTTCCTGGCTTTGGCTTCCAAAATCTGTCAGATAAATCTCTCTGTGTAAACGCACCATGGCAGGGTCCATTTACACAGAAAGATTATCTGACAGATTATCAACCAAAGATTTGAAGCCAAAGCCAGGAATGGATTTGAAAAGAGATCTCTGTTTATAGTCTTTTCCTGGCTTTGGCTTCAAATCTTTGGCAGATAATCTGTCAGATAATCTTTCTGTGTTAGGGTACAAACACACACACTGTATACACAGCAGATGCGCAGCAAATACGCAGCAGATCTGCAGCAGATCTGCAGCAGATTTGATGGTGCAGATTTGATGCTGTGTTCAGTTATTTAGATCTAATCTGCTTCGTATTAGTTGCGTATTTGCTGCGTATCGCAGCAGTAAATACGCTGCGTATACGGTGTGTGTGTTTATACCCTAAGGGTACAAACACACACACCGTATATGCAGCAGATATGCTGCGTTTACACAGAGCAATAATTCGCCCAATCGATCGTTTAACGATTTTGAAGCAACGATTTGGTTGTCATAACGATCAGCGTTAATACGAATAAATCGTTAGAAAATTCTTAAGAAAAATCGTTATTGCGATAGTTTTTAAGATCCTTTACCCTTTTACATAGGGTAAATCGGTGAAAGACTGTTTACACAGAGCGATCTGCGAATTGTTAGCGAACGACGATTTGAGAACATGTTGAAAGATCAAAATGAACAATTTTTCGCTCGTCACTTGATTGTTTGCTGTGTTTACACGGAACGATTATCGCTCAAATGCGATAGTTATTGCGAAAATTTGAACAATAATCGTTCCGTGTAAACGCAGCATAACTCTTGTAGGTCACAGGTGGCCGTGTAGGAGACAGAGAGCAGGCATAGGCTCTACTGATTAAAATCACTCATCACATGCAGCTGCATCAAAATAGGGAAGGAGAATTCCCCGCTGTCCTAAGTGGAAGAAGGGAAAGGGTGCCTTCACACGTAACGGATCCGCAGCGGATTTCACGCAGCGAAATCGCAGCGCTATCCGCTGCGGATCCCTGCCCTGTCCACTTTATGGGCAGACAAACTTGCATCGGGATGCACATCCCGCTGTATGTCAGCAGCCCGCCCTGTTAACACTCCCCCACCCCCCTCCGCCGCCGGAGCCTATACTTCACCTTCTCCCCACGCCGGCTTGCTTCAGGGCTCCCTGCATCTTCACGTCCCGCTCAGCCAATCAGTGCGCTGCGGCGGGGCAGTGGACTGATTGGCCAAGCGGGACGTGCCGGGAACACCCGAAGCAAGCCGGAGCGTGGAGAAGGTGATATATTGGCTCCAGCAGCCGGGGGGTTAACATAGCGGGCTGCTGACATCCTCACAGCGGGATGTGCATCCCACTGCAAGTTTGTCTGCCCATAGAGTGTACAGGGCAGGGATCCGCAGCTAATTCTTAGCGTGAAATGCGCTCCGGATCCGTTACGTGTGAAGGCACCCAAAATGTAAGTTTGTTTTTTTATTTTGTAATTTACATCGGTGCTAAGGTAGTCATTGTTGATCAAAAATGGATAGTGTTCTATTATCGCAGACATTACATTGCGGTTCTCCCCCCCCCCCAGTACTGACAAACATGGCTGACATACTGTATCTCACGCTAACATGATGCTCTGGAGCTTTGACCGCAAAGCATTTTAAACTTGATCTTGGTTTTATTACCTTTCTTTTCAACACAACGGTGGGTGCAACCATGCTCTTCAATCCAGTGTAATATAAACGTCAGAAGAAACTACATAAAGTTCCCTTTAAGGAGAAAAAAGATTCCCTCACATTTCTGGGTACATGATAATCCTTCCCTTCAATAGAGAGTGGGAGGCAAATGGAACATTTTGATGTCGCTGTCACCATAATTACAGTGAGAATTATTCCACCCACGTTCATGCACATTAGACCATAGGAAAAGACAGTCATAAATTGCCTGTTTACTCTGTTCTAGACTTGTTAAAATCTACAATTGTTCGGGGTCTGTTCCCGAACATGGTACATAAATAAAATTCTGTGCCAAATGGACTCTAAATACTATGTTCAGGAGGCGCTACGCTCCAGTTTTAGGATCAGAACAGCAGCTGCTTTGGTCAGCAAGCTATAATTACATGCAAGTGATCAGAGGAAATGGGCAGGCTGGGCACCCGCACCTCTTGTGATGGCAGCCTTTGTTATGTAGATATGACATGGGAATATCAAGATTAATGACTGTATGCTGGTTATAGAATTGTTGTGTTCTAAATACATTTATTGTAAGACAATGAATCTTTACCTTTTCATACCCTCAATGGTTACCTCAGGATTACAATCCATTATGGATTTAGAGGGGAAAAAAAACAGCAAAAATTATAAGTGACTTATTAATGCTTATTAATGTGGTTTTAACAACGTACATAACTGATTACCGGCCGATAATTATTTGTTGTAATAGGTCATGTTAAAAGGCAACGATCTGCCAACATGCACAATGTCAGCTGATCGTTGTCTTTAAACATGAGCTATCAAAACTATCATGATAGCAACGGTCTGCTGCCCGTCGTGCAGTGCAATAGAAGCGGCAGTAGCAAACCATCGCTCTCTTCAGCGGGCCACCCCTAAAGCTCATCCGAGCTGCCCCTCCCACTTGTTGTCTGTACGTGTAATAGCACAGACAGTGAGTGGGGAAAGAGGAGGAAGCGAGCGATGACCTGACAGGTCGCCGGTCGGCACTTGCTTCCTCCTCAATATCGGGCTGGTTTCAAATTATTATATTACAGCCACATTTTTGCATCCGTATTAAGGCTGAAAGTCTGAGCCAGGACTTGTGGTGGTAAGATAGTTGCAAAAATGTGGCTCTATTATTTCCTTGGAAAACTAGCTGAAGGAAAAACAGACATGAGGGTGAACTGGACCCAGTGAGGTGAGTATGGGATAGATTGTTATTGTACAATCTCCACGGAGAGAGGAGACTAGGTTTAATTCCCTCTAGGCCAAGTCTGTCAAACTTGGGCTCTCCAGCTGCTGCTAAACTACAATTCCCTTCATCTCTGGACAACCAAAGCTAATGGTACTTTTACACTGAGCGATAATTTCGCCCGATCGCACGATTAACGATTTTGAATGAACTATGTTTTTTTTATAACGATCAGCGTTTAGACGGAACGATACATTGTACGGAAAATTCGCTATGCGATCGTTTTGCGATTTCACACATAGGTGAAATCGCTGAAAGAGTGTTTACACGGAACGATCTGTGAATTTTTTGCGAACGATCAACGATGATTTGAGAACATGTTGAAAGATGAAAATGAACGATTTTTTGCTGGTTGTTTGATCGTTCGCTGCATTTACACGTACGATTATCGTTCGAATTCGACCGTTATCGTGCAAAAACGAACGATCAATCGTCCCGTGTAAAAGGACCATAAAGCTTTAGCTCTGTAGACATGGTGGGAATTGTAGCTTTACATAAGCTGGAGAGCTGCAGTTTGACACCTGTGCTCTAGGCCTTTACCTTTTATCCCACTCCAAGATACAATAGTTGGACTTCTGCAACTAATGGTGGTTTTACACGGAGCGATAATTCGCCCAATCGCACGATTAACGATTTTGAATGAACAATGTTTTTTTTATAACGATCAGCGTTTAGACGGAACGATACATCGTACGGAAAAATCCTTATGCGATCGTTTTGTGATCGCTTAAGCCTATCTCACATATAGGTGAAATCGTTGAAAGAATGTTTACACGGAGCGATCTGCGAATTTTTTGCGAACGATCAACGACGATTTGAGAACTTGTTGAAAGATTTCTCGCTCGTCGCTTGATCGTTCGCTGCGTTTACACGTACGATTATCGTTCAAATTCGATCGTTATCGTGCAAATTCAAACGATAAATCGTTCCGTGTAAAACCACCAAAAAAGCTAACTGGTCACTTAACAAGCGCTCAGCACCGTTTTCTGCATGTTCACAGGCCCAGAGCACTGGAGAAGGGCCCAGCGCAGGTGTGACAATAACCCCTTCCTCTGTGACACATCCCTGCCTGCTTGATTCTAAAGGAGGGGTTATCATCACACCGGGGGATGCCAGGCCTGCCCCCAGTGCTCTAAGATGGAACCAGGCGGCGTTTCGAAAAAATGGCAGCGTCACCAGGATCCCTGATCCAGTGCTGAGCTCTCACTGCAAAAAAAAAAAAAAAAAAAGGAAATTATTTGAATGGTCCCAGACTTGACATAAGAAAGTACCGACTACCGAGGAGGCCCTTTCTTATTTCTAGACTAAGGGTATAAACACACACATTGTATACGCAGCGTATTTACTGCTGCGATATTCAGCAAATACGCAACAAATACGCAGCAGATTAGATCTAAATAACTGAACACAGCATCAAATCTGCAACATCAAATCTGCTGCGTATCTGCTGCGTATACGGTGTGTGTGTTTGTACCCTAATGGTGTGTTCACACCTACAGGATCTGCAGCAGATTTGATGCTGTGTTCAGTTATTTAAAAAATGAAAGCTACTGCAGAAAATCAGCTGCAGATCCTGTAGGTGTGAACGCACCATAAGGGTACAAACCCACACACCGTATACGCAGCAAATACGCAGCAGTTTGATGGTGAAGATTTGATGCTGTGTTCAGTTATTTAGATCTAATCTGCTGCGTATTTGCTGCGTATTTGCTGCATATTTGCTGCGTATTGCAGCAGTAAATACGCTGTGTATACGGTGTGTGGGTTTATACCCTTAGGGTATAAACCCACAGACCGTATACGCAGCAAATAGGCAGCAGATGTGATGGTGCAGATTTGATGCTGTGTTCAGTTATTTAGATCTAATCTGCTGCGTATTTGCTGCGTATCGCAGTAGTAAATACGCTGCATATACGGTGTGTGGGTTTATACCCTTAGGGTATATTCACACGAATGGACTCGCAGCGAGATTCTAGCTGCGAGTCCAGCAGGTCCTGGCAGTTCCCACACACTATATACTCGCTGCGGTCTAAACGACCGCAGCGAGTATGTAATTCTACCGCCC
The DNA here is from genome assembly GCF_027789765.1 of Dendropsophus ebraccatus. Classification (NCBI taxonomy): domain Eukaryota; kingdom Metazoa; phylum Chordata; class Amphibia; order Anura; family Hylidae; genus Dendropsophus; species Dendropsophus ebraccatus. The sequence continues at coordinate 32,916,202 of NC_091463.1, read as the reverse complement.
TTAACCCCTTCTGCTCCCGCCCCGGCTCCCTCACTGTAAGCATACATTACCTCTCCTCGCTGCACAGGTCCGGCGTCCTGCTCTCCCGTCCGGCCAATCAGTGGCTGTGGTTGGGCAACACACTGATTGGCCGGACGGGAGAGCAGGACGCCGGACCCGTGCAGCGAGGAGAGGTAATGTTTGCTTACAGCAGGGGAGCCGGGCAGGAGCAGAAGGGGTTAAGGGGTGAACGACCGCAGCGAGTATATAGTGTGTGGGAACTGCCAGGACCTGCCGGACTCGCAGCGAGAATCTCGCTGCGAGTCCGTTCGTGTGAATATACCCTAAGGGTAGCTTCACACATACCGTATCGCTGTGTTTTTAACGCTGCGTTTTTTACATGCGCATTTTGCTTTTCACATGAAAATCATGTTAAAATCAAAACGCGCATGTAAAAAACTCCGCAAAAATGCAGCGTTTAAAACGCAGCGATACGGTACATGTGAAGGCACCCTTAGGCTATGTTCACACTACATAAAAGTACGGCCGTTGTTGCCATCGGCCTTATCTTCTATGGGATCCCGGCCGGAGTGTATACACATAGTATACGCTCCGGCCAGGATCCCATACGGCGCCGCAAAGAACTGACATGTCAGTTCACACAATGAAGCGAGCGGCTCCGGCCGCCTGCTTCATTGTGTGCTATGAGTGTTCTGATGCAGGCGCGCGCTGATGCGCAGTAACGGCCGGGATGATCTTTGCAGAGACCGGCCGTTCCGTGATCCAGACGGGTCACGGAACGGCCTGTCTCTTACAGCGTGTTGTCAGTTGTTCCCATACACTCAGCAAAAGACGGATTGAAAAAACGGATTGCAAAAACGCAGTGTGAACCCAGCCTAAGGCATACAGTGCAGAGCTGTGTATGTATAGGGCATACAGTGCAGAGCTGTGTATGTATAGGGCATAGAGTGCAGAGCTGTGTATGTGTAAGGCATACAGTGCAGGGATGTGTATGTATAGGTTATACAGTGCAGAGCTGTGTATGTGTAAAGTATACAAAGCAGAGCTGTGTATGTGTAAAGTATACAAAGCAGAGCTGTGTATGTATAGGGCATACAGTGCAGAGCTGTGTATGTATAGGGCATAGAGTGCAGAGCTGTGTATGTATAGGGTATACTGTGCAGAGCTGTGTATGTATAGGGCATAGAGTGCTGAGCTGTGTATGTATAGGGCATACAGTACAGAGCTGTGTATGTATAGGGCATAGAGTGCTGAGCTGTGTATGTATAGGGCATACAGTACAGAGCTGTGTATGTATAGGGCATACAGTACAGAGCTGTGTATGTGTGAGGCAGAGGGTGCTGAGCTGTGTATGTATAGGGCATACAGTACAGAGCTGTGTATGTATAGGGCATACAGTGCAGAGCTGTGTATGTATAGGGCATACAGTGCAGAGCTGTGTATGTATAGGGCATACAGTGCAGAGCTGTGTATGTATAGGGCATATAGTGCAGAGCTGTGTATGTATAGGGCATACAGTGCAGAGCTGTGTATGTATAGGGCATACAGTGCAGAGCTGTGTATGTATAGGGCATACACTGCAGAGCTGTGTATGTATAGGGTATACTGTGCAGAGCTGTGTATGTATAGGGTATACAGTGCAGAGCTGTGTATGTATAGGGCATACAGTGCAGAGCTGTGTATGTATAGGCCATAAAGTGCAGAGCTGTGTATGTATAGGGCATACAGTGCAGAGCTGTGTATGTATAGGGCATACAGTGCAGAGCTGTGTATGTATAGGGCATACTGTGCAGAGCTGTGTATGTATAGGGCATACAGTGCAGAGCTGTGTATGTATAAGGCATACAGTGCAGAGCTGTGTATGTATAGGGCATATAGTGCAGAGCTGTGTATGTATAGGGCATACAGTGCAGAGCTGTGTATGTATAGGGCATATAGTGCAGAGCTGTGTATGTATAGGGCATACAGTGAAGAGCTGTGTATGTGTGATGCACAAGGTGCAGAACTGTGTATGTATAGGGTATACTGTGAAGAGCTGTGTATGTATAGGACATATAGTGCAGAGCTGTGTATGTATAGGGCATACAGTGCAGAGCTGTGTATGTATAGGACATACAGTGCAGAGCTGTGTATGTATAGGGCATACAGTGCAGAGCTGTGTATGTATAGGGCATACTGTGCAGAGCTGTGTATGTATAGGACATATAGTGCAGAGCTGTGTATGTATAGGGCATACTGTGCAGAGCTGTGTATGTATAGGGCATACAGTGCAGAGCTGTGTATGTGTAAGGCATACAGTGCAGAGCTGTGTATGTATAGGGCATACAGTGCAGAGCTGTGTATGTGTAAGGCATACAGTGCAGAGCTGTGTATGTATAGGGCATATAGTGCAGAGCTGTGTATGTATAGGGCATACTGTGCAGAGCTGTATATGTATAGGACATACAGTGCAGAGCTGTGTATGTATAGGGCATACAGTGCAGAGCTGTGTATGTATAGGGCATATAGTGCAGAGCTGTGTATGTATAGGGTATCCAGTGCAGAGCTGTGTATGTATAGGGCATATAGTGCAGAGCTGTGTATGTATAAGGCATACAGTGCAGAGCTGTGTATGTATAGGGCATATAGTGCAGAGCTGTGTATGTATAGGACATACAGTGCAGAGCTGTGTATGTATAGGACATATAGTGCAGAGCTGTGTATAATGTATAGGGCATACAGTGCAGAGCTGTGTATGTATAGGACATATAGTGCAGAGCTGTGTATGTATAGGGTATACTGTGCAGGGCTGTGTATGTATAGGGCATACAGTGCAGAGCTGTGTATGTATAGGGCATACAGTACAGAGCTGTGTATGTATAGGGCATACAGTGCAGAGCTGTGTATGTATAGGACATATAGTGCAGAGCTGTGTATGTATAGGGTATACTGTGCAGAGCTAAGTATGTATAGGGCATACAGTGCAGAGCTGTGTATGTATAGGACATATAGTGCAGAGCTGTGTATGTATAGGGCATACAGTGCAGAGCTGTGTATGTGTGAGGCATACAGTACAGGATGTGTATGTATAGGGCATACAGTGCAGAGCTGTGTATGTATAGGGCATACAGTACAGAGCTGTGTATGTATAGGGCATACAGTGCAGAGCTGTGTATGTATAGGACATATAGTGCAGAGCTGTGTATGTATAGGGTATACTGTGCAGAGCTAAGTATGTATAGGGCATACAGTGCAGAGCTGTGTATGTATAGGGCATACAGTGCAGAGCTGTGTATGTATAGGGCATACAGTGCAGAGCTGTGTATGTATAGGGCATACAGTGCACAGCTGTGTATGTATAGGACATACAGTGCAGAGCTGTGTATGTATAGGACATACAGTGCAGAGCTGTGTATAATGTATAGGGCATACAGTGCAGAGCTGTGTATGTATAGGACATACAGTGCAGAGCTGTGTATAATGTATAGGGCATACAGTGCAGAGCTGTGTATGTATAGGACATATAGTGCAGAGCTGTGTATGTATAGGACATACAGTGCAGAGCTGTGTATAATGTATAGGGCATACAGTGCAGAGCTGTGTATGTATAGGGCATACAGTGCAGAGCTGTGTATGTATAGGGTATACTGTGCAGAGCTAAGTATGTATAGGACATACAGTGCAGAGCTGTGTATGTATAGGGCATACTGTGCAGAGCTGTGTATGTATAGGGTATACTGTGCAGAGCTGTGTATGTATAGGGTATACTGTGCAGAGCTGTGTATGTATAGGGCATACAGTGCAGAGCTCAGTGGAGCAGGCAGCAGGGATGTGTGTGTAAATACTCATGAGGAGACACATATGACAATTGCATGAATCAGTATCAGCAAATTAGCCTAGTTGTTGACTCCTCCTTCTTATGTGACTGATCACATGATCATGACATCATCAAAGGTCCTTTAGTTCACTAAAATATCTTCCTTTCCAGTATGACTGATCACATGGCGATGACATCATCAAAGGTCCTTCATCCATCTAGGTTCTAGCTAGCTACTTGGAAACCATGTGACTTATACGTCATCCGATCCTACCTGGAGCTGCTGGAGTTTTGAGACCTCTGTGGATCCATGCCGCCCAAAGGGAAAGGAGGGAAAGGAGGGGCAAAGGGTGAGTATGCTCCAGGTATCTGGTCTCCTCTTCTCTTCTGGGGTTGGCTTAGCTTCTCAAGCACTGGAATGGATGGACGGCAGTGACCAGTGCTGTAAACAATACAGAATACAGTGCTGTTTATATATAAGTGTCACCACAACCCTTCACAGTCTTCACCCTGCAGCAATTCACACATCATTGCACCACCCTGTGTGTACATATACATCACAGCCTTTAGTAATATTTACCCACTGTGGACCGCAGCACCTCAGGAGCACTACTAGATCCAACTGATTTGCTCCATTATACTTTACGGATCAAATGAGTCCGATCTTCACTCTTCTATATCTTGTGATATCTCTCTTTCACTTTTGACATGTCTGATAATGCGTCAAAAATTAAAGGGGTACTCTGGGCCAAATGTGTTTTAAATATGTTATTACATAAAGTTATACAAATCCCTAATATACACTAATTATGGGAAATGCACATATTCTGCTATTTCCCTCACTTTAGTAGGTCAGGCAGGCATTACTTCCTCAAAAATAATGTGACGTCACGTCTCAAGTGTATGCAGCAGCAGGGGGCGCATGTATAATTATAGAAAGGGAATAGACGTCTATTCTCCATTCCTCCCTCCCCTGGCTGGTAATGTCCCCCGCCCTATGTCCCACCCCCCTGCCCGGTCCTATTATACTTGCTGCAGTGGCTCACCCCAACTAGCTGCCCCCTCTGAGCCCATCTCTCCCCTGGCTGGTCCCCTGCATGAGCACTCACCTGCCGCCCCGTCCCGGCGGGCTGAGCGCTTATGCACCTCTTCCCAAGCAGCTGCACCTTCTCCCAAGCAGCTTGCTTCACCGTGCACGGAACCGGGCGGCCGGGTGAGCGCTGAGATGAAGCAATCTGAGCCAATCTCAGTGCTCACCCTGTTCCGTGCACGGTGAAGCAAGCTGCTTGGGAGAAGGTGCAGCTACTTGGGAAGCGGTGCATAAGCGCTCACCCCGCTGGGACGGCATGGCGGCGGGTGAGCGCTCTGCACGGGGCCAGGTGGCGGGCTGTGATGGAGGGGAGCAGACTCGAAGGAGGAGGTGCATGAGTGCTCACCCGAAGGGCGGCGGGTGAGTGCTCGTGCAAGGGACCAGGCACAGTGCTCAGATGAGGGGCGGCAAGTTGGGGGTAGGTGCAGGAGCTCTCACCCCGCCGCAACGGGGCAGCGCGTGAGTGCTCATGCAGGGGACCGGCCAGGGGAGAGATGGGCTCAGAGGGGGCAGCTAGTTGGGGTGAGCCACCGCAGCAAGTATAATAGGACCGGGCAGGGGGGTTGGACAGAGGGCGGGGGACGTTACCAGCCCAGAGAGGAAGGGAGGGATGGAGAATAGACGTCTATTCCCTTTCTATACTTCTACATGCGCCCCCTGCTGCTGCATACATTTGAGACGTGACGTCACATTTTTTTTGAGGAAGTGAGCCTGCCTGACCTACTAAAGTGAGGGAAATAGCAGAATATGTGCATTTCCCATAATTAGTGTATATTAGGGATTTGTATAACTTTCTTTATGTAATAACATTTAAAAACACATTTTGCCCAGAGTACCCCTTTAAGTTATTCAGCAGTAATGCTTTAACACACAGGCTGTCATGATGAGCATTTAACTTCTAGATGCGTCATCTTTAGAGTTTTTTTTTTCATCCAGAAATTACACAGGAAATAGGGAGCAAAACATATAGAATTCTCCCCAGCTCCTGCCACAGCTTCAGAGTCCTATGGCAGAATATGCTCCTTTATAAATGGCCAGTCATATACCAGGGGAGTTATTTATCACACTGGCTCAGCAGCTTCTCCCTAATGTCCTACATGATCCTGGGGCGATTTCTGAGGGAATAAGGAAAGATAAAGCATCTTCTCCTGTGTGTGCAGTGGATGCAGCCAGTCTCCAGCCTCCATGTCCTGAACAACTCACAACTAGACTAGAAGGAGCAGATGGTCTTTTCCTGCTGACAATCCTATATGTTTCTAACTAAATATTCACCGTACACACAGAAACACTGCTAACAATGCCAGATACCTGTAATATAGATGTCAGCCATAGTGATATAGAGGGGTCACTGTGGGTGTGGGGGCACGACATTACACGCACACACACATACACACACAGAGTAAGCTGCATCCATAGAACACTGAAGAAAAACACCACGCTGAGGACTGCGGTTACTGCTGCACTACTTATATCTTCTTCTCCTCCTCTATATTACACAGGATATCTCCATATTACACTGCTGCTCATATACAGTCATCCAGCATCCAGAAAGAGAACAGCACAGAGCTCCCCCCACACAATGGACTCTTCCAGCTCAGAAACAAACTGCCAAATAGTGACCCACAACTTTTCCTTGAACACCCTTATCTAATAGGGCCAGTGTCCTATTAGAATGTTGCTCATAATATATATTGATGAGCAAAACTTATAAAATTCATATCAAAACTCATTTTTTCCGACTCCAGGCAAAACTATTTCCGACTCCGACTCCACAGCCCTGGTTACCTCTGCTGTACACTGCAGCTGTTTACAGTATAAAGTGATGCTTCAGCTTTCCATTAAAGGAGAAGTCCAGCCATTTGAAAATTTTTCAACAGATTCTGCAGCACTTTAGAATTCTGGAGGTACAATCATAGACAAAAATCAGACATTACAGAGATATACATATAATTATCCATACATGAAAAGTGAGGTCCCTGCTCGCATGCATGAGCTTACAGACTATTAGGAGGGGTGCGAGACAAAATGGCAGAGGGGCAAAGTGCTTCATTGTACAACTTACCCCATGCCGTTGCAGTGCTGGATTGATGCTCCAGTTCCTTCAACTAGTAGAGCTTTATTTATCATCCTTTACACTGTAGTGAGATCTCTCAGGTGACTTATGACATTTAGACCGCTTCTCTTTATTTTGATCAGGTGGTGCCACTGGAGGTGAAGCTACAGAGAAGAAAGCCCAAACCCCAAAAGGTGGAAATGCTGTTAAGGTAACGCTTATGGTTGGCACTAAATAAGGAAGATATTAATGTGAAATATGTGATACCGTAATAATACATCAGCTTTATACTTTTGTAATTTATCAGCTTTGGACGTTAAAGGGATGATATTCGCACTATTCCAAGGGATAATAAATTGATTGACATAGGCCTGACCACTGGGACCTCCAGAATGGGGACAAAATTCTCCCTGAAATGAATAGTGCTTGTGCGGCCAGCATACTTTGTTCTCCTTGTGGCTGCTGAATCAAAAGTATACACTGGCCCCATAGAGAATGAGAGGAGTGCAGGCCCCACACGCTCAGTGCACACCGTTTATTCCAGGGAAAATGTTATCCCAGTTCTCTGGACAGTGGTTGGTGATTGGCTCTCTGAAGTTCCCAAGCGGATTTATTAATGTGTGCATGGGTGGTCATTTTTGGGTCATCAGTTATGATAATTTGGTGCACAGACAATTTTCTGGCGCATTCACCAATATTTGCAGGACATTAAACAGGGCGGCTGGCCAGCTTTAACTGACAATCACAGCAGGTCTCATGACCTATCATTTCGATCACACAGCAGGACACCCTTTCAAAACACTGGCAGGTAGTTAGTTCTTAAAGCGAGCTGTGAACACCTGCAATGCAAGGCTATGGCTTTTGGCAGTTCGTTACACCGCTCCCATTAGGAGCAGTGTATGTACTTGCTGGTGGTAACTTTTCACATGACTGAGCAAAATGTTGCTTACCCACCCGCTCCCATTCATTGTTCCGCACAATGTTTTTTCACTGATGACATGTCAAAAATTAAAGAAGTTTGGGGGATTATAAAATCTGGCAGGAGAGAAATTGATTACAAGTACCAACTTACCTCTCCCCTTGCCTGTGATGAGCAGCAGGACTGACCACGGGACCCCCTGCTGGTTTCTGGATCTCCGGAGCTGACATGTCACCACTTGGCTTATGAACTGGCTTCTCAAACAGTCAGTGACTGGGATGGAACGCTGCTCCAGTCACTGATTGGCCGAGCCAAGCAACCAGGACAGACCTTTCCCCTAAATCGTGACGTCATCCCAGCTCTGGGGAAAATACCTTCCCGTGTGGGTCCCGGGATCCCACCACAGGCATGGGGAGAGGTAAGTTAGTACTTGTAATCAATTTCCCACCTGTCGTATTTTATAATCTGCTTTACTTCTACTTTAAAGGGGGGTTGCAGTAAATAAGGGTCCGTGGAGTCTCAGTTACGAGTCTCAAAACACGGGAATAGCCAGATATCCCTCCAGGGGAGGGAAGCCTATTGCCAAGGGGGTGCCTCCCAGTGGGGAGATCACCAAACCACCCTGATACGTAGCCCCTTAAGTCCCACTCGGTTGTGAGTATTGGAACATAAATAGGGAAATACCGGGGTGGCCCCTTTTACGTCAAAGTCTAACTCTGTAGCGAGTATTGCGACATGACAAGGGTTTACCAAGGCAGGCATCCATCCACAGACGATCATTTCAGGGTAGTTGCCCCTCGTCAGTGTGGAGTAGGATTCTGGCTAACAGGGACAATGAAAAATAGACCAACAAAACACAGTAATCGCTGAACTCAGGGAGAGCAGCGACAAAAAAATCAATTGGAGTACTCACTGAAGAGTCTCCACTGATGCATTGCCCCTATAAATGTAAATATGCAAAAGAGGGGTCCGTGGAGTCTCAGTTACGAGTCTCAAAACACAGGAATAGCCAGATGTCCTTCCAGGGGAGGAAAGCCTATTGCTAAAGAGGCAATGCATCAGTGGAGACTCTTCAGTGAGTACTCCATTTGATTCTTTGTCGCTGGTCTCCCTGAGCTCAGCGATTGCTGTGTTTTGTTGGTCTATTTTTCATTGCCCCTGTTAGCCAGAATCCTACTCCACACTGACGAGGGGCAACTACCCTGAAACGATCGTCTGTGGATGAATGCCTGCCTTGGTGAACCCTTGTCATGTCGCAATTCTCGCCACAGAGTTAGACTTTGACGTAAAAGGGGCCACCCCGGTATTTCCCTATTTATGTTCCAATACTCGCAACCGAGTGGGACTTAAGGGGCTACGTATCAGGGTGGTTTGGTGATCTCCCCACTGGGAGGCACCCCCTTGGCAATAGGCTTCCCTCCCCTGGAAGGACATCTGGCTATTCCCGTGTTTTGAGACTCGTAACTGAGACTCCACGGACCCTTCTTTTGCATATTTAAATTTATAGGGGTATGCATCAGTGGAGACTGTTCAGTGAGAACTCCATTTCATTTTTTTTGTCGCTGGTCTCCCTGAGCTCAGCGATTGCTGTGTTTTGTTGGTACATTCATACATCAGCATCAGTAAGAGGCGACACAATCCAATTGCTGCCAGCAATGGAATGGCTGTGTCGGGAGCTACAAGCCTGCACAGGCTTTGCTTTGGTCCCAGCTACATATTGCTAGTGCTGCTTAGTGATATGTAGCTGTGCATTAAGCAGCTTTGCAGTTCACGACACAGCGATTCCATTGGTGGCAGCAGAGGGACCTCTTACAGCTGCCACTCAATGTACTTTAACGTAATCTTATGACAGTGTAAAAAAATAAATAACTTATTTCCCAAAATGCCCTTTTAACTCATAACCACGCTTCTGGTGCTACCTTACAATTTACCAGGGTTTCTAAAAGAAAAGCTGTAAATCATCCTGTCGAAGCTGGAAAAGTGGGACTTGAATGCCTTCTGTAAAAGTCCTGGCAGCATTTATACACCTTCTTAAAAAGTTAACAACCCCTTCAAAGTGAACGAGGCTGAGTTGCAATATCACACGCAGTCCGCAGTCTGGGGACAGATGGGGAACTGCCTTCAGAGAAAAAAAGAAGATTCATTTTCTAATTCCAGACAACCCCTTTAAGCCCATTTACATTCACAAGTAATCAACATACAGCATCAATAATAATATTAATAACCGTGTAACTTTTTTTTTTTTTTTTTCAGGTGAGGCACATCCTCTGTGAGAAACATGGGAAAGTTATGGAAGCCATGGAAAAACTGAAATCTGGAGTACGATTTAGTGAGGTGGCTACTCAGTACAGTGAGGACAAGGCCAGACAAGGGGTAAGCTGAAAATGTTACACTTACCATACAATGTATCTTATGAAGTCTCCTTTTGTGTCCACACTGCAGTCAGTGCAGATTGTGGTGAAGCAGCAGTTTAACAGTGGGGATCAGAGTTTTCTCTTATCCCCGCCATTCGTGTGGGAATGCTCCTGGTCTTGATCATGGGGGAACGGCTGTTATGTCTGCTCAGTCAGCAATGGTCCACATGGACGCCATTGTGCTGGAACGTAATCCTGCTTGTTTGTTTTTTATGCAGATATTGTTATATAATTTATTATTATATAATATAATAATAATAATGCGGTTCAGGGAAGAAAGAGTGCTGCACCTCACACCTATGGCTGATACTAGTGCCCCTAGGCTAAATAAAAAACACATCAGAATTTTGTGTATGAATTGATCAAGCCATACTGCCCCATGTACCTCGTGCCGGTATCTGATACATATGGGTCCCTATACTAAGTCCACACCGTGCCAGTCAGTGGCCACCAACCCCGCAGGCACGCACAGCCAGGGAACGGGGGCCATGGGACGGCCCTGCGACCCCCATGCCACAGGACCAGACCCAAAAACACCACACCAGAACCCGGCCAGCACCGCCGGCGGAGAAGGTCGCCCCCAAACAGCACAAGTCTGGATGAGGTATTGCACTCACCATAGCTGCTGCAGACAGAATGGGAAAAGACAGGAGGGATTAAAACCATGTGCACTCAGGTGTCTCCTGCTAATTGCGGTCATGTGGGTCTCACCAGGAGGAGTGCAAAACACGGAGAAAAGAGAGAAACAAAATGCGGTTCAGGAAAGAAAAAGAGTGCTCCACCTCACACCTATGGCTGATACTAGTGCCCCTAGGCTAAATAAAAAACACATCAGAATTTTGTGTATGAATTGATCAAGCCATACTGCCCCATGTACCTCGTGCAGGTATCTGATACACATGCTGGCCGGGTTCTGGTGTGGTGTTTTTGGGTCTGGTCCTGTGGCATGGGGGTCTCAGGGCCGTCCCATGGCCCCCGTTCCCTGACTGTGCGTGCCTGCGGAGTTGGTGGCCACTGACTGGCACGGTGTGGACTTAGTGTAGGGACCCATGTGTATCAGATACCTGCACAAGGTACATGGGGCAGTATGGCTTGATCAATTCATACACAAAATTCTGATGTGTTTTTTATTTAGCCTAGGGGCACTAGTATCAGCCATAGGTGTGAGGTGCAGCACTCTTTTTCTTCCCTGAACCATAATAATAATAATATTATATATTATATAATATGCAGATATAGGTCTATATGAACAATATACATCAGTTAGTATGCTGTAATACGTTTATTTTACCAAAGACGGCAGGTTTTTCAGTACGAATTTATTCTTCCTTTTACATATGGCCCATAATGTAATGATCCCACGCTTGTTGCCTAACAACTTTCTGGTTCTCCAGTTGCCATGACAACCTGTATTTGAATGAAAGATCATGTTCGTTTGTTTATAAAAGCTATATATTAGGCTGGGTTCACACTGTGTTTTTGTGTATGTTTTTTATCCTGTTGAAAGTAGTAAAATTATCCACATTAAAGAAATGACACCTGGCCCAGCGGTAATTCTGCCAAAACCAGCAATCATGGATACAGAGGAGCGGTCCTCCTTGTATAGTGCTGTGATTGTAATGCTGACAGTGCAGACGTTAGTGTTTTCTCTAATGGCAGGAGCTGTGGTATAATTCATAGGATCATCATGACTGATATATCATAGATTTACATATGTCACAGAACAGGAATAGTTAGAGGGGTTGTCCAGTGAAAATCTTTTTCTTTGAAAGCAACTGGTGTCAGAAAGTTTTATAGATTTGTAATTAACTTCGATTAAAAAATCTCAAGTTTTCCCATACTTATTATCTCCTATATGTCATGCAGGAAATGTTTTATTTTCAGTCTGACACAGTGCTCTCTACTGACATCTCTGGCCAAGACAGGAACTGTCCAGAGCAGGAGAGGTTTTCTATGGGGATTCATAGAAAACCGAGACAGAGTTCCTGTCTTGGCCAGAGATGTCAGCAGAGAGCATTTCCTGCATGACATATAGGAGCTAATAAGCATGGGAAGACTTGAGATTTTTTTTACAAATCTTAATAACTTTTTGATATCAGTTGATTTGAAAGAAAAAGTTTTTCGCTGGATAACCCCTTTAATAGCCCTGTCTGTTGTAAGGCCGTCGTCTCATATATATTTACTGTTTTATTACAGTGCTTTGCATGCCCCTGCCTTTCAACACTTTCCTCTTAGTTTTTTTCCATCATTTTCTCGTATACCAAATCCTCCAGCAATCCCCAAATCCTTCTCCAGCAATCCCCAAATCCTTCTCTCCTGGGAGCTCCAAATGGAGTTTTATCTCCTATGCAAGCTGGTTTTTCTGACATGCAAATTTTCTCTCGTCACATTGTAAAACCTAATGTTTTGATTCTTCATAGGGAGATTTGGGTTGGATGACAAGAGGCTCGATGGTCGGTCCTTTTCAAGAAGCTGCTTTTGCTCTCCCTGTAAGCACTATGGACAAACCTGTTTACACCGATCCCCCTGTAAAGACCAAATATGGATATCACATTATTTTGGTTGAAGGAAGGAAATAAATACTCCTACAATAATAAAAAAAAAAATTTATTTCATGTGTAACAAATGGAATTTCTGACTTGATGAATGTTTGTCTCCAGTTCTGGTGTGGTTTGCAATTAAGCTCCATTCACTTCAATGGAACTGAGGTGCAAAACCCTGCCCAAGATGGAGACAGGTGCGGTGCTGTCTCTGGAAGAAAATGTCCATGTTTTTCTAATGCTGGATATCCCCTGGACTTCGTATAACCAGACATAGTCACAATTTCTTTGCATAGATAAAATCGAGGGAAACAACAGGCACTATCAGACAGACCCCAATAAAGTCAGTAGGGTCTATGGCTCCTTTGGTGTCCATTGTGCAGCAGACTGACTAGTTCTGTTTACCGCTGCTAAACTGAATTTCTGATAAAGTTTCCAATGCAAAGTTGAACCTAGCTTAACATGAAGAATATTTTGAAAAAATTATGTGACATTCCATAGGAAAGTCCAAAAGCTTAAGGAGAACTGGGTAGGCTACATTTACATCTGATAAGCAGTCTATGTTTGGGGTATACATCAGCATACCAGCAGCTCAATATGCCATTGTATAACCAATGACCTCTATACACTTGGAAATGGACCGCAGTCGCCACTAGACTACACTTGGTTCATTTGAATCAATGGATCTCGATCTTTCAAAGATGTGAAGCTTAATTTCAAGAAAATTGCTTTGCTGAATATCCAAGTTACTTTTGTTTAAAATGTCAGGTAATGACATGTCACGTGACTATGCCAGCACCGTGATGAGTTTTTTTTTTCCAAGACTTTAAGTGGACATAAAGGGAATGTGTCATCAGCAAACGACCTTTTGCATGTTTTTGTTTTTTTTTTAAATAAAATTTTTGGTGACTTAATACTAAGCTGAGGCTTCCCATTCTATACAGATCATTTCCCAGCCGTTCCCTCCCTCAACAGAGTAGTACATTGACAGGTAAAACCAGTCCGTAGATAACAGAGGTGCACACAATAGATGTTACTCTCAACTCAGCCCCCTTCTCCTGGCGAGAGATCATGCTCACAAATGTGTCCCATACGAAGAATAGAGTCTGGAGATGTTCATTGTGAACTATGTCTATGAGGCTTGCCGTAAAGCATGTCACTAAATGCTGTTATAAAAAACACTTTGGCAAGATGGCAGCCCCAATAATGATCTACAAATAAAATGAAAAATTACATTCAGAAACTCTAATATTACTCTAATAATAAAAACAGATCTATTTTCTGACCGAACAGTAAGATGTGTTTCTGAAACTCATCTGGTTCTCAAACCCTTTAATACATTTAAGTATTTTTTTTATAAATGTTTTTATACATTTTTTTTCCTTCATTGTTACCCATGTTGCTTAAGACCTGATGGGGCAACCTGGACCTATTATTTAGGTCACTTTTTTTTTTTTACATTTAGCATGTACACCGAGGAAGCTTTTTGTGTACACTCTAGGTGTGTCCATGGACTGCCATTGCCAGAAGGAGGCCAAATTAATACCTTTTTGTAGGTATCAGTAGACAGACAAGAGTAGAGCTAACGGCAGGACATATAACCAAAAAGATAGGAGCCATAATATGCTCCCTCTGGCACCTGAAACTGCTCGTCTGGACCTTTACAACTCACCAGCTACTGGAAAGCATTGTGGAGAGAATACGGGGCAGCTGTGTCACTAGCTGGATCACACGACAGGAAAAGAGTGCAGTATATGGCTTGTTGATTTGTGAGTCCATTCACAGCCACCTCCCAGAGCCAGCTTAGCAGCATTATGGATCTCTGGGCAGAGCTGAGAACAGCCCACCCCCTCCCAACCTTGTTGACCCCTCCTGCCTTCCCAGCCACATCCGAAGCCACCCTACTTCTTTCCCCGGACCGCACAATGATGCAGTGCAGTGCGTGGGTCCGTCAGCCTCTCGTCGCAGGGATTTGTGAAGCATAGCCTCTAAAGGGGGGGGGAGGGGAGAGAGCTCCCTGCAGTGTGGTCTGTGGCCCCGTTCTTACAGGAGAGAATTGCCCATCAATGTTTTACAGTGTCAGTGTTTTGCTGTCAGTTCAGAGCGCAGAGTCGCCCTTTATGAGTCATTTGCCCCCAGGCAGCTGCCAACCCTGCCCACTGTAAAGATGGCTCTGCTAGCTCCACCCCTGAGGAGCCTACAATGGGCACAGCACTTCTGCCCTTTTTATCACTGATCAGTGGAGGTTTTATAAACAGGTCCATCACCTCCCAACACCTCTGTCATGTCTCTATTACATGTTGAAAAGTTTTTTTTCGTACACTTTTACAAAAGCATGAACAATACACTTCTTCTAACATAAACATTGGACATTGCTTTAGTTGACTGCCATGTCATACTTATCTCGGGCATTTAAATTCTGACACCCAATGCTAAGAGTTATGTTGTTTGATCTGCTGAGACTGTTCAGATGAAGGGAGTGCCTGCTTTAGGACTGTACCTACATGCAATGCCAGCAAGCACTATGATAAAGTATTACCAATGTATCTGCTGCCAGTGTATAAACATGCCAAGAAGCTTAGTGCCACCGCCTGCATCCTTTTGTACACGGATGGGGAGTGCTTTCTGCTATTGTGCAAGCCAGCTAATAGAATCATCATCTAGAAGCAGCTTTTTCTCGGCAGCACTGGTGGATGTTTTGAGAGGGAATTAAAAAAAATTATATATTTCTGCGTGATGTAACAGAAAAATGTTTAAAATGCTCACAGAAATTTTAAAGAAACTTTGCATAATTGTACAGGCAAGTATAAGAAGCTTGTGCAATATATCTTCAAGAAAAAAAGGACTCTCATAAATTATCAGGTTTCTTTCTTTCTCCCTCCCATGTGAATTCCACTCTCATGTTGGAAAACTGGAAATTCGATAATAGAGGCAGAGAGCGATACAGAAACATGGCAGTAGGGGGCTATGTAAAAACACCTTATTACAGCATCAATTGACTTCAAGGAATTGCACTGAAGTCTATGGAATAGCGTCCTTTCAGCGTCCTTACTATTAAATGTAAAATTAAATGGA
The DNA here is from genome assembly GCF_027789765.1 of Dendropsophus ebraccatus. Lineage (NCBI taxonomy): Eukaryota > Metazoa > Chordata > Amphibia > Anura > Hylidae > Dendropsophus > Dendropsophus ebraccatus. Next base: position 32,900,315 of record NC_091463.1, on the reverse strand, counting down.
CTTTTTAAAAATCAGATTGATTTTATTGAAATTTTTTCCAAAACACAAAAAAAAAATGTGCCACCCCAAAGGCGGTAACCCCCCTCCCAATAACCCTTAAGGGCACTTAGGGGTTTTTGGGAGGGCATAGGAGAGGCGAAATGCCTTTGAAGAAATAGGACAGGCTGAATTTCGAGCGGACTCCACTCGTAAATTCAGCCTCTTTTACTCAGTGTGCAAGCGCCCTAACAGACAAAACTCATTTGCAAGTTAGTCACGTGGAGGTAGTACAAATCCATGTCAAATAAAATAAGACATACAAATGATGGAATTTCACGTGACAGTCCCCTAGCTATATCCAACATACAAAAAAAAAATTAAAACTTAAAAAAAAAAAAGTCATGGCATATATCCCCCCTCTTACAAAAGGGGAAAGAGCGACACAAAGTGCGTTTTCTCTATAGTGTCCTCTAGAACAGTGCTTCTCAATTCCAGTCCTCAGGCCTCACCAACAGGTCACGTTTTGAGGATTTCCTTAGTATTTCACAGGTGATATAATTATACTCAGGTTCATCAGGTATTAGCACAGGTGTTCTTTGTATGGGAAATCCTGAAAACATGACCTGTTGGTGAGGCCTGAGGACTGGAATTGAGAAGCGCTGCTCTAGACTATAGCAGAGCTTGTGTTTTGGTCAGCTAGCAAGAGAAAGGCCTCGATAGGCGTCCGCTGAAGAAATCTAGAAGGGATTCCTGGCATATCGATTTAAGCACCCCAGATGGTCTCAACTTTTTTCAAAGCCTTCCTCTTTTGATAGACTTCCTTCTCCAAGCGAACAATAGCATTAATCCTAGTGATTAGGTAGGTAGTAGGTGCAGTCACCTGAATCCTGTACCTAGTGATTAATTTACGTGCTTGGTAGAGAATTCTACAAATGGCTATTGGGTTCCTCCTCTGCACATACTAATCCCAAAATACATTTTAAGGGCTCTACTAGTATCACTAACCCATATACTCTCTTTATTAGCGCTTACGCATCCTGCCATTAACCTAATTCTACACAGCTCCACATTAAATGTATAAGATGTGCCTCATCTGATCTGCACCGTGGACATTTGGAATCAGAACAGACCCCTATTCTATTTAAAAACCTGGGTGTTCTATACACCTGGTGTATTAGAAACAATTGTGAAATTCTATGGGCCTCAGAGACTGCTAGTTTGGGTGTTAAGGCCAATATATCCTACCATTGCTCAGAAGTAGGGATGGTCCGAACCTGCCGAGGTTTGGGTTCGTATGAACCCGAACGCTCGGCAGCAGATTCCCGCTGTCGGCTCGCTCCGTGGAGCGGGCGGATCCAGCGGGAGTAACGCCTGGAAAACTGGGATACAGCCTATGGCTATGGCTGTATCCCAGTTTTCCAGGCGGTCCCCCCGCTGGATCCGCCCGCTCCACGGAGCGGGCAGACAGCGGGAGTCATTACCGAGGGTTCGGGTTCGTGCGAACCCGAACCAAACTCTGTTCGGACCATCCCTACTCAGGAGTTATCGGGCCCACATTTTCTTCCCACTGTTTCTTAATCACTAAGGCTCTACCTGTAAGATAGGAGTCCAAAGAGTCTGTATAGGTCAGGGATTAGATGCCTTAAGAACCGTATCCATCAGGGAATGTGATAAAATGTCTGGGGGAACTCTCCCAAACTGCATCTCTAGTGCGTGCCGTAGTTGCAGATATCTAAACAAGGTCAAGTGTGGTAGCTCAAAGTCAGTTTGGAGTTGACCTAAAGTTTTGAAAGACCCTTCACTGTACAGTTGTGAGAGAGTTCTTAATCCTTTATGCTCCCAGAACTCAAGTCCTTCTAAAGCACATAAAAGTGGAGAATCGGGGTTATGCCATAAAGGGGTATATTTTGTATCAAAAGCAAAATCTAGAACCTCTTAATCTGAGCCCATACCTTTTTTAGCATAGGTAATAGAACTGGTATATCTGGGGTCTGAGATGTAATCTCCAACAGAAATACCGGAGTTCTTCCCTCAGAAGCACACTTAAAAAGTAGTCCTGTGGGAGCTGTGCCCCTTGATCCACCCCATCCTCTAAGCTGTTGAAATTGCGCATCCAGATAGTACAAATATGGATTAGGAACTGCAAGGCCACCAAAATCTTTTCCCTGCTGCAGCGTGTGTAACCTGATTCTGGGTGAGCGCCGATTTCAGTATTAACTCACAAAATAAGGATTGTATTTGTTTTAAATGCACCAGTGGTACCCCAACTGGTGCGTTATACGAAATGTAAAGAAACTGCCGCATCTTTATCATTTAGGTCAGGCACCAATGACAGAGGGAGTTTGTGCCAAACCTTCACCTTATGTACAGACCGTGCTAAAAGTGGAGACAGATTCAGCGCCAGGTACCGAAACCGAGTAACAATAGGGACATCTATACCTCCCACCACAAGTCAAGGGGCACAAATGCCGATTTGTCCCAGTTTAACAGGCCCGAGTATCTCCCAAAGACAGAAATAAAAATTCATGACAGGCGACATGGAGCGTTTCACATTTCAACTAGGAGCATATCATCAGCGTATAACACTATGCGATCTTCCATGTCGCCATGTCTGAAGCCTTCAATCTCCCCAGAGGCCCTGACCAAACAGGCTAATGGCTTGATTGCCATTTCCCCTTTGGAGGGGAAACGACTCGGATAGTAAGCCATTCACTTGTTTTGCAAGTGCTAATATCTCTTATTAATAGACCCGGACATAACCTTTCAGGGAATCCCAGAATACTAGGGAAGCAGTACCCTTGTTAGTGGTAAGAAAAAAAATAATATTATCAGTCAAAAGAGGGGTAGATCGAATGAGGTGCAACTAATATGGGTTGCTCTCAAAGTGCCCTGTTGAGTACCGCATCCCGCGTCTACCCTTAAAGGGTAATGATCCGACAAGCCACGAGGCGTGCACTCTATTTCTAAGACCATCGGCCTCATGAGAGTGTTTCCAACTGCTAAGTCGATGCTGAATAACAAGAGAGTTGTGCATGCCAAAAGTCAAACTGCCCACATTCATCCAACAATTTAGCAGCCATACTAGTTGGGTTAGGTATTGGACGAGCATAGGAAATATTGAGACTATCCAACTGCAAATCTATGACATTAATAAAATCCCCAACTATAAGTGTTGGGACAGCTGGCACTGATAATATAAAGGTAAGTATAGCACGTATTATACCATGTGGGTGGAGGGATATAGACTGCTATAACTATATAACGCACACAATAGATTTTTACAATAGAAACATACTGTACATATCGCCCTTCAGCGTCCACCAGAGAGTTTAGTAAACATCAGATTCCTATGTATCAGCATGATGACACCCCTGGCATGAGAAGAAAAGGTAGGCTGATATGCATGTCCCACCCACACCTTGTTAGGGACCTCTTTGGTGTCATCCACTAGATGCGTCTCTGAAAAACACAGAATAGCATGTTTAAACTGATGTAAAGCTTGTAAAACTGGTAGCCTTTTAGTTAGAGAGCTTAGCCTACGCACATTCCATGCTATAATGTTAACCTGTTTCACTATTTTAACGGTAAAAGAAAGGAAATGAGCCCACCTGGGGCCATAGCTAGGGGAAGAATATAAAGATAAAGAAAACAGAGAGTAATGTACCTCCCGTATGTCTTTTGCTCACGGCCGCGCATCTCTGCATCTGCCATAGAGTCCATTCTATGGTCGGGCCGATTTTACTGTTCTCCCAAAGAATTAACCGACCTGCCTGTGCATAGAATGAAATCTATGGCACGGGTGGAGATGTGCACGGCCACGAGCGGGGGCAAGCTGTGGGATTCCTTAGTGTGCACATACCCTAAAAGCAAGCTACCTCCAATAAAATAAAGTCCCGTAACTGGTAGTGATTGGGGCCAGAACAATAGTCCCAAAAGTGGAAGAGACACAAAAAGACCATAGACACGGTCTTATACATATACAAAGAGGTTGGTAACAGATCAGAAATCTCCTCTCACGTTCACTTGCAACATCTCTTTCCTACAGTTAGCAAATTATATGTAGTTTAAACGTTGTGGCTCATATGCAGCAGAGATATAACAGCATGCCAAAAATAAATGCCTCCATCCTCCCCCATCGTATAACAATATATTAAGCGATCATATAGTCAGTGCAGGATACCACTGTCCCAACAGATTTCAGTCAAGATGTTTAGCTCAGTCCGGGCTGCGTCTGTTTGAGGGTCAGTCTGATCTGGGCCCACAGCACAACCCTCACTGGCGCGTCCCTCACCTCCTCCCACCGGAGCAGATGCCATGTCGGAAACCAGAGCCCCCGCTGGATCAAGTGTGAGCCAGGCTGACTGAGCTGCCCCCAGATCACTCCAGTCGTGGGGGTGAGCTGCTTTCTCGGCAATGCGGGCGAATCTCTGCAGCTTTGCTGCTATAGTGGCAGCGGAATCGGGATGCAAACATGGCGTCTGAGCAGTAGGCCCCAGCACGCCACTGCCTTTCCCCGGCTTGTCTTTGGTTTCCGTCTTTGTTTTATGGCTCATTTCACTGCTGACAGCAGGATGCCTTCTCCCCCTTTCTATACAGGGCATCAAAATTAGGCAGGTGGCAGGATGCCCAGGATGATTGTAACATAAAAATGAACAGCGCTCCATAGTGTAGAAATCAGGCAGAAGGGTATCAGGTAAAAGAGAAAATGGAGATTCTTATCTGATGATGTTGTGCAAATACAAGGCACAACACTTGACTACAGCAGGTTTATCAACCGCAGCCACTCCCAGGCAACCACAACGTGAGTGACAGCAACAAAATCCTGCACTCCACAACTGGGTTCAACGGGCGCAGGTCCGGGTTAAAAAGCAGAGCAAAATAAAGTAATAAAAATGTATTAAAAAACGACACAACGCATTTCAGGATCGCACCGATCCCTTTCTCAAGTGTCAGACACTTGCGAAAGTAATCGATGTGATCCTGAAACGCGTTGTCATTTTTTTATAAATTTTTATTACTTTATTTTACCTTGCTTTTTTACCTGGACCTGCGCCCGTTGGACCCAGTTGTGGAATCGAGGATTCTGTTGCAGGATAATTGTAGGATCACTGACCGGACCTCCCAGAGATGCGTCTGCTCACATTGCAGGCCCATCACAAGTCACGCCCCCTTCAATGGACTTTCTTAATTAAAGACACACCCAAAGGTCAATTAGTCCGCCTAATGCTGCGTTTACACGGAACGATTAACGTGCGAATTCGCTTACGATAACGATTGAATTCGAACGATAATCGTACGTGTAAACGCAGCGAACGATCAGACGATGAGCGAGAAATCGTTTATTTTGATCTTTCAACAAGTTCTCAAATCGTCGTTGATCGTTCCCAAAAAAATCGCAGATCGTTCCGCGTGAGCAGTCGTTTGCGGATTTAACCAATGTTTACGTACGAATTTACGTAGATATATCATACCGTCTAAACACTGATCGTTATGTAAAAAAAAAACATTACTTCGACATCGTTAATCGTACGATCGGGCGAATTATCGTTCCGTGTAAACGTAGCATAAACTAGAATAATATACCAACA